>NC_065581.1:114961377-115269018 GCF_024542745.1 Macaca thibetana thibetana | reverse complement strand
TTCTGTAACAGTCAGCCTCAAGTGCCCAGGACTTGATTAATAATAGATAACTTCCCTAATTTTTGTCCCCACTTCCAATTTAGGACCAACCAGGGAATGCCCTAGCCAATCACATGAGTGATTGGCTCCTAGACAGCCCACCTGCAGTTCCCCCACCAACAATCTTCAGTTGGGGCACACGGGAAGCTTCTCTGTTTTCCATTAAACACCTTCCCAGTCCTCTGCCTGCCTTTGATTCTCTGCCAAACACAGTGACACTGGCCGACTCCTTTGCAATTGCAGTCTCTGAATAAATAGCCTCTGCATTTCTCATTTAGTTGGTTTTTGTTCATTTCCACAGAGTCTTTTCATCTATTCCCTAGAAGATTGAAAAGATTGTTTTCCCTAATTGCATCTTGAAACATTTTCTCTCATATTTATGAGGCAGATATTGCTTTTTTCCACAATTATAAATTAAGGGGCATATCCAGTCCTTTTGACAAATGTGAACTTAAAAAAATTTTTTTTAATTTTACTTTTTAGTTCAAGGATACAAGTGCAGAATGTGTAGGTTTGTTACATAGGTATACGTGTGCCACAGTGGTTTGCTGCACCTATCCACCCATCAAATGTGTACTTTAAAGATAGCCCAGAGGTTCCAGGTCCCAGAGTGATAGGCCAGCGATGTGCAAACAGGACCCCTGACCACCTCTCCCTGTTCTACCCCAGATCCACGTCATTTTTTGGAAAGTATTGATAGTGACTTCCTCGGTGATCCTGAGTTCTCAGATCCGACCCTGGCACCCACAGCTCCCTGTCTTCACTGTGCCATTGCTCATTAAGCTGCGCTGGTTGCCTGACCCCCTGGGTGTTCCCCCTGTTGACTGGGCACACAGTCTAGGTGCTTGTTTTGCTCAAGCCAATGAAAAAGGCATGAGGAACACTTCAAAGGAAGCCTTCAAACTGCTGATCTTGGCAGTTCTGCTGTTTTCAAAGACAACAGAACAGTGGGAAGGAGGAAGATTTCATTCCCCTGGAGCGTCTCTGCTGAGCTCTGGAAACAATAGTAACCAAGTGCATTTTGGGAGGAATCATTTGAACCAGGTCCTTATCTGCATTGCTTGGAATAAGGTTTTATAAAAAACAAAACATCAAAAACAACAAAAAAAACTCCCCACTTCATTCAAATGCCACATTCATTTTGGTCTGGTTTGTTTCTCATCAATAAAAATGCATAATTAACTCCCTGAAGTTAGGCATTGATAATAAATAGAAATCCATTTCAATGAATTCAGAACCTGTGGGATTTCTGATTTAACCCTGTAACCTACTTCATTGACAAACTTTAAATGACTTGATGGAAGTAAATGAATATCCCAAGCTGCTGTTTGATGTTCAATAGCTTGTTTCTTTTGTTAGTAGGTAGGGAGGCAGACTTCTCAGGCTTTACTATGGCTTACCCTAGAAGGACAACAGCACTCAACATAGGCTCAACAAAGCATCATATTTTAATCCATCAGCAGTTTTCCAGGAGAATGTTGCCCATGATTAAATAACTTAAAGTAACACAGAGTTATCAAGAGAAAAGTCAACATAGGCACACTCTACCAGTCTATCTTCATCCATCTTTAGATATTCGTCAGCAGCTGCAATGGACTGGAGACTCCTGGGACCAATGGCCAGTGACTGTGAGGACTGAAACTGCAGTTCCTTGCTTTGTCTGTAGCTCTCTCCTCTGACTTGAGAATGCTGTTTAAAATGGTCTAGGTATAGTTCTAAACAGCTGACTCATCATTAAGGGGAGGTGTCTGCAGAGAAGTCAGCAAGTGTGATTAATGTTAAAAATAAGATAACCTTTCAAAATACTACCCCAGCACTACACCTGGAGTGTGGAAAAGAGGAGGCAGTCAATATCCCCTGCCTGGCCTACTGTTAACCAGCCGAGCATACACAGAGTATAGGAAAAATATGTAAAGCAGATCTTTATTTTGAATTTGAACCATGCATTCTATTATGGGTCCTACTCCAGGTATTGTCTCATTGTATTCCAGGTGCCTTTCCCAGTTTCCCAGGGGGGCAGGTCTGGTAACTGATTTCTCTGAGTGCCCATGTGGTCACTCCCTTGTAGCCAGTTGCCCTCTCTGACTTTGACCTTCCACCCATCTTCCCTTTCCTTTGATCCTCCAGACCTTGGAATCTCTTCTCCTCCTGGCAAGGACTCCTGTCTTAAATAAACTTTAGTCAGGCTCCTCTGAGCCTGCTTTTCAACTAGGCCTCATCCTTAGTCCTGGCCTTGGCCTGCTGAACCCAGTTTTAGGGAAAAAAAAAAAAAAAAAAAAATCCTCCTAAGGCAGCTTATCCGAAATCCCACCCTTGATATTTAACCAAGTTCCTCTTGTTAACCTTCCATTTCACCTCCTCAACTGCTTGTTGGCTATACATCTCCTCTGGTTTCTATTGTATCTGGAGTTGAGTTCAACTTCTCTCCCCTATTACAGTAGTCTTGAAGAAAGCCTTCCTTGCCATTTTTAACAAATGTCAGAATAATTTTTTTAACCCTCCCCAAACCCAGGGCCCCACCTCTTCTGCACCTGGAGTTCTCTTTGTCTTTAAGTGCTCATCTCCTTCTTCAGATTAACACCCACTGCCAGGTGCTGGGGCGTTGAATCCTGAGGGCTGGAAGAGAAGAAGAAAGGAAAAGCAGCTTTCTCAGCAGTCTGTTTTCGGGGCTGGGAAGGTGGGATAATCACAGCTTTCCCAATGCTAAGTTAACAGTTCCGTGTCATCTCCCTTCCTTTTGCTAAGAGTATCTGTCTTCTTAGAAACCCTGGTCTGGAACCCCAGGAGAAAAACAGAGGAAAAAAAAAAAAAAAAAAAAAAAAAGCAAGTCCTCATTTGTGATACCGGAAGAACTGAAAAACCTTACTCCCTCTCTGCCACAAAAGAATTATCCTCTATATGGAATTAGAAATAGTTAATGTGATTTGAAACTGGTACAAAGCAAACAAACAAAAGGCTCTGCTGCAATACTGGTGCCTTGGGGAAATCAACGGGTTTGGAGTCAGATGGGCCTGAATTTAAAGCCTGCCTCCCCCATCTAGCTTGCCAGGATCTCAAGCAAGCAGGTTAATGCTTGGAACCCAGTTGCCTTGTCTGTAAAAATCTTTTCTCTCACAAGGTCAATAAGAGGAATAGATGAGCATCTAACACCAGGCTTAGCGCAGGGTTATTTTTCAAAGATTCATTTTCACTTCCTAACTCTCATTCTTTTTGAGAGACAACAGTCTCTATGGGGCCCATTTTGGAGACTAGAAAAATATATCGTTCAAAAAATGCTTGATTTTTTTTTTATCTTCCATGCTTTGATTTTGTGATTTATCTGATGCTAACATTATCATTTAAGAAATCACAATATTTTTGTGTGTCTTTTAATATTTTATAAGGCAATTCTATTTCTTTCAGTTTAAAATATAGGGATATTTTAAAACACAGTTTTATTTTTTCTGAGCTAACATGTTTTTAGACAGAATGAAGTTATAGCGCCATAATGAGTGAGGACAATAAGAAATTTAGTAAAATGTAAAGTGATAAAACAGTAAATGAAATGTTTACATTTAAGTTCTATTATTTTTCTGCAGAAAAATTCAGATATATGCATAAGTAGAGAGAATAATGTAATGAACCCCATTGTATCTGTCACTCAGCCTTAACAATTACATTTTGCCAATCTTGTTTTGTCTGTACATCACCCTGCAATTCTTACTATCCTCTTCCCTGGAATGTTTTAAAGCACATTCTCAACATCATATTTTAGTGCATATTTCCAATAGAGAATTCTCCTTATTTTATATAAGCAAATTACTACTAATATATCTAATAAAATTTAAAAATAATTCCTTATATAGTTCCTATGTATTCTCAATGTCCACTCAATGTTTAAATACGAAGGTTGTCTCAAAAGCATCTTTTTACGGTCGACTTGATTGAACCTGGTCCAAATAAGAAATTTGGCTGATATGTTACCTAAGTCTCTTTTAATCTATACCCTTCCTCCCTCCTTCCCACCCCATTTGTGTTAGTCTGTTCTCACATTGCTATAAAGAAACACCTGAGGCTAGGTAATTGATAAAGAAAAGAGGTTCAATTGGCTCACAGTTCTGCAGGCTGTACAGGAAGCATGATTCTGGCATCTGCTCGCTTCTGGGGGAGGCCTCAGGAAACTTACAATTACGGCAGAAGGCAAAGGCATAACAGGCCCATCTTACATGACCGGTGCAGGATGGAGAGAGAGGTGGGAGGAGGTGCTACCCATTTTTAAACAACCAGATCTCATGAGAACTCTATCACAAGAACAGCACCAAAGGGGAGAAATCTGCCCCCATGATCCAATCACCTCCCACCGGGCCCCACCTCTAACATTGGGGGTTACAGTTGAACATGAGATGTGGGTGGGGATCCAGATCCAAACCATATCACTATTCATGCTATTTATTTGTTGAAGAAACCAAGTCATCTGTCTTATTGAATTTCCCAAGCTCTGAATTTGGCTAATTGCTTTATTGTGGTGTCATTTAACATACTCCCCATCCCCTGTATTTCCTGTAAGGGTGGTTGGATCTAGAGGCTTCATCAGATTCCAGTTCAATCTTTCAGCAGAACTTCATGGAAGGAGCTGGTGCTTACTGTTGATCACATCAGGAGACACAAAATATCTCTCCTGTAGTGAATTTTCAACTGACCAGTGAAACAAAATGTTATTTGGATTGCAATCCAGGATAATAACTCTCCATTTATGGTGGAAAGACAAGATTTTTTGAGTCATCCAGACTTAAGACAAAACACTGAACTGAGGCACTATGGACAAGACATTATGGATTTTCCCATGTTGGGTGCTGGATATTCTTGTATTCTTATAAACATTCTTGAGCTTTGTTCTGGGATGCAGTTACATTACTTGGAAACAGTCTGACTCTTTGGAGTGTTGTTTTTAATATTGTTAGACGGGTCTGGAGCAGCATTAATCTAGAGCTAATTTTGTGCTACTGCTGAAGCAAGCCCTTTGAGTTCTCTACCCAGTGCCCATGCATTAGGAGGGTTTCCAGTCTGTGGTGGCCTGTGTGAGCACCAGGCACCGTTCCCTCAAAGCCTTTAGGATGGTTCTTTCCCCAGCCTCACACACAAGCAACGATCAGTCCTCTGCTAAGTAAGTATTACAGGCCTTGAGGTAAAGACACTGCAGAAGCCAGATAATAATTCCCGTTCCTATGAAATACACAAATATTGTACAGATTACAGCTTCCAAATAAAATCAAGCAAATGTTGCCAACTTAAACCTCATTCACAAATGGGATTATCTCAACAAACCAAGTCCATTCTCCATGAATCCAGGAAAATAAACAAATATGTGCAAGAGCCCTCTCAGATCACAGTATAGAAGGTCTTGTTGAATGAATTTTTTAAGTAAGCCCCTGCTTTCTCCTTCTCCCATGTAGAAAAAAAGCAAAATATACCTTTGCAAGGAGTATTTCCATTGGAAATCATTTTACTCTCATGGAGGTGGAGAAAAATAATTTTAAAAAGATAAAAGAGTGGATCTGGATAACTTTTCTTTTCTTTTAGATCTTAAAAACCATTCACTTTAATACCAGGAACCCATGTAAGAATGCCATTCAAAATAATGATTTGACATTCTCCAAATCCTTAGTATTAGTCATTTTGAGGGAATATCATGTATCATAAGACTGCTTTTATTTTCTTCCCATCAGACAAGATAATCCAAAGCAATTACTAAATAGCTTATTCAGGGCCCATGATAAGAACATACAAGAACTTTAGAAGTTGTGTGGCTCCATGGCCCCTTTAAACCTGGGGGGTTGGTAGGCGCACAACCATTAATTTTTGTTAGTGCCAATGGTCGTGTCTCAGGCAGTTTGTACCACATGGGTTGTTGTGGTGGTGCTGATTACTGATGTTCTTTTAAGAACTTTTAGAAGTTCTAGAAATACCAAGAATTAGCTGTCAGAAGGAGCAGAGATTAGTCATGTATAAGGGACATTAAATAATATTGTTCTCCATAACATTAACAATGAAATATGATAACTTAATAATATAAATCTTAAAGACATACCAGATCTCTTTAGAGATAAGATAGTTATGTTTATAGTTATGATCTAAGCATTTCAATTAACTTGACAAGTTATAGCCATAAATACGAAATAGATGCAAAGGTTACATCTTCAATAAAGGGAATGTAGTGGTTTTCTTTCTTTTTTTTTTTTTTGTAGTGATTTTCTTAATCCAAAATTTTGTTTTATGTATGATATGCCCAGTGTTCACTGTATGTGTGATTGGAAGACTCCATTGCTGGACAGGAGGAAGTGCAGACGCCCTAAACATTTAATCAGGTTCACATAGAACGGTAGGATCTGCTTTAAGAGGGCAGATTAAGTGCATGTATTTACTTGCTTTCCATGGAATCCCATTTAAATAACACTTGAACAAGTAGAATAAATTCATAACGGTACTGAGTGCAGTGGACCAGAGATTTTGACATATTTCTGAAAACCAAATACATGGGATCATATTGATACAAAATTACAGCAAGGAGTGACAACTTTTCCCCAAAGAGCCCTGTGCCCATCTGCATGAGATTCCCAAGGCTACCATAACCAAGCACCAGTGCCACAAACAGGGTGGTTTAAAACACAAATGTATCTTCCTACAGTCCTGGAGGTTAAAAATTTGAAATAAAGGTACGAGTAAGGTTAGTTCCTTTGGAGAGCTCTGAGGAAAATATGTTCTGTGCCTTTCTCCCAGCCTCCAGGGTTCCCAGCAGTCCTCGGCGCTCCTTGCATTGTAGGCGCATTGCTCCAGTCTCTACCTCTGTGGTTATATGGGTTCTCCCTGTGTGTTTCTGTGTGTCTTCATCTCTTCTCCTCCTCTCCTCCTCTTTTTTTTTTTTTTTAGATGGTATCTCACTCTGTTGCCCAGGCTGGAATGCAGTGGCATGATCTCAGCTCACTGCAACCTCCGCCTCTCCAGTTCAAGCGATTCTTCTGCCTCAGCTTCCCGAGTAGCTGGGACTACAGGTGCCCGACACCACGTCCAGCTAATTTTTTTGTATTTTTAGTAGAGACAGGGTTTCATGATGTTGGCCAGGCTGGTCTCGAACTCCTGACCTCAGATGATCTGCCCACCTCAGCCTCCCAAAGTGTTGGGATTACAGACATGAGCCACTGAGCTTGGCCTTCTCCTCCTCTTATAAGGACACCAGTGATACTAGATTCAGGGTCCATCCTACTGCAATATGATCTTGTCTTAATTATATCTTCAGTGACCCTATGCTCAAATAAGGTCACATTCTGAGATAGCAGGGACTAGAACTTCAACATATCTTTTATCTTTTAGGGGGACACAATTTAACCTGTAACACCACCATTCACCTGTTTGTGTTCAGATTCATTTCCTACTCTCTCTCTCTCTCTGTCTGTCTCTCTCTCTCTCTGCCCTTTCTGTGTCTCAAAGTATTAACTTTTACAATCTATATTTTCCAGACTCCTTTGCCAAACTGGCTCCTGGCTGATGTCAACCAACGGGAGGCACTGACAAGAGACTGGCAGGAGGGAAAAAGGAAGAAGCCAGGGCAATTCTCCCCTCTATCTCTGCCTTAGGCAGTGTCTCCAGCAGTAGCTACAACTACTCCATGATTCTAGTTCCTTCTGGAAGGCTTGCTGTAGCTGGGAGGCTCTCCCAGTATGCAATGAGGGGGCCCGAGCTGCTAAACTCTGGGAATGCCATCCTCCAGCTCGCCTCAGCTTCTAAAATCTGAGTTGCTTCATTCTTCAGTTTGCTCTGTCAGCTCTTCCAAGACCTTTATAATTAATTCCCCTAATTAAATTCTCTCTATTGAACTACCTGGCATAAGTTCTGTTTTCCTGACAGACCCCTGACTGATCAAGCTTCAGGCAATGCCAAGCTCTGAGTCAACTAGTAGAGAACAGGAGTGGGCCAGGGGGCAGACATCAAGGCGACTATTGAAAGGACCACCAATGGGATAAGAGAGCAGATCCCAGTGCCCTCCTTCCCTCCCCCTGCAAATGCAGCACAACTGTCAGAAGATGTGTGTGGGAAAGAATAGTTGTGTGCAAAATCCTTCACGTTTCTTAGTGGGCAGCCAACAGATACTACTCAACGTGGTTTCCAAAAGGAAACATAAGCATGTTTCCAGTGGAATGACATTACGGCAGCCACCGAAATTATTTCAAACATCAATACATAAAAATTATCTCTCAGGACTTAGACTTAGGGTGGGCAGGAATGGGCTTATTTTGGTTTATTTTCTCTCCTTCTGTGGTATTTGAATATTGTAAAGCTTTTGCCTCTATTACTTCTTTAATGTTTTAAGCAATAATTTCAAAGATTTGACTAGGTCTTTGTGTAGCTAAGGAGCAAGTGATTTTATATCAATTCTTATTTCCTGGATATAGAAGGGGGAAGGTAGAGATGAAAGAGTGGAGAATTTTGAAGCAGGGGTGTGAATAAAGAAGCTAATGACACTGCTCATTGACTAAGTAATTGCTTTACATGTTACACTGTGGATGGGGGAAATTCATGCAGAGGGTGTTTCATGTTAGGAAATATGCCACTCTTTCCGAATGTGATATTTTTGAGAATTACTGTGTGTTAGGCCATTCTTGCATTGCTATTAAAAAAAAAAAAAAAAAAAAAAAAAAAAAAAAAAAAAAAAAAAAAAAAAAAAAAAAAAAAACCTGAGGCTGAGTAATTTATAAAGAAAAGAGGTTTAATTGGCTCACTGTTCTGCAGGGTGTACAGGAAGCATAGTGCTGGCATCTGCTTGATGTCTGGGGAGATCTCAGGAAGCTTACAATCATGGCAGAAGGCAAAGGGGGAGCAGGTGTCTCACATGGCTAGAGTAGGAGTAAAAGAGAGAGTCAGGAGTTGCGGAGGTGCCACACACTTTTAAACAAACAGAACTCATAAGTTTGTTTTCTTTTAAACAAACAGAACTGCTCTAACATAAGAACTCATTCACTATTGTGAGGACAGCACCAAGCCATGAGGGATCAGCTCTCACGGCCCAAACTCCAGGCTCCACCTCCAACAGTGGGGACTACATTTCAACATGAGATTTGGGCAGGACAAATATCCAAACCATATCTTACTGTTCATTCTTGGGAGACGTGTGAGCGCATTTGATCTATTATTTTAATCCTCACTCCTACTCCTGCTGTCCAAGACCAGTAAGAAGGAGGAGGCTCATCTACCCCTCCACATTGGCAGAGGGCATGGAAGAGACAGAGCTGAAAGGGCTCAAGACTGCTCCGAACATTTATAGTAAGCCCAGGCATAGCTGCACAGGGTAGATAAACAGTGCTGGAGTGATTAGAAACTTTCCTCTACAACAGCACGGCATGGTTTTAAAAAACAAAAAAAAAAAATACGTAGGCTTAAGAAAAGATAAACCTGGGTTTCAATGTCAGCATTGCCATCTACTACTTCTACGGCCTTGCACAATGTACTTAAATTCTCTGAACTTCAATCTCTGTTTCTGCCACACGGAGGTAACATTTAGTCAACACAGTTTTCATGAAAAATGAGACAATATATGCAAGGAAGCTTATAGAATGTCTTGCACATATGAGAACCTCAATAAAACACATCCATTACTGATGAACAAATAGGTCAAATAAGGCTCTGCATATCTGGATATAAACAAAAGGTGATTGAGAGGTCTTCTTAGATATTTGTAGGTGTTTCAAAGCACTGACTTGCTTACTACTCCTGCTTTTCTTCCAGGCAGTCAAAGCATATTTCCTGACAATTGTACTGAGTGTTTTAAATAGGTTGACAAACAACAGAGACAATCCCATGCAAAGGCAGCCTTCTCAGACCAGCTTGTTGCTAGGTGTGGTTCCAGGGAGCAGATTTAGATGAGTCATATGTTGTAGAAATGGGCAGAAAAGGACTGGAGTCCTCAAGACATAACCCCAGATTCAGAGTGTGACACTGAGTCTGGGGCTCTATTTGTAGTCAGTAGATAACAGGAAGGTATTATCCAAACTGTAGCCCAGCGAGGGGACCCAGAGTTCCTAGACATCCGTTTCCTAATCTCCAAATTGCACTGTCCCTCCTGGAGTCATGCAGACAAAATGAGAAGGGCCTAGACCAAAGAGAGTCAGAGAGTGAAGAAAAATGGTTAAGAATCTCCTGGGAAGCTTAGTAAACTTCTAACATCAACATTAACAAAAGTTTAAGAGAATGATAATTATAGGTGTCACGGGGCTCACTGTTGGCCTCATAAATAGGACTAGATTCAACGTGTCTGGCATGTATCTGGAAAACTGGTGAGGTGGACCCAACAAAAGTCTCTTGTATAAAATACATTCTAAAAGTTAAGAAAATGAGACAGATGGCTTGACTTAGTCATTGTAGGAGGAAGTAAGTCTGAGTACAGCACTGTGTTCTCACTAAGTTTATCTATTGGTTGTGCCCAGCAAAAACAGAAGTAACACCAAGCTACAGGTGGTCCCTGATGGCCTCAGACAGACTCAGCAGTAGGCATGTACAGGGTGAGCAGGAAGGAATACCTGGTGAAGCCTAGTACCCCATGGAGGGGCCTGCCACAAAAGAAGAGAACAAATGAGCATGTCATTTGACAGCTATAGATGATCAGACTTGTTCAGTATTGCATGGGAGGCAAGCTATTGAGAAGCCCCATAGCAGGACCTGTACCAGTGGACAGCAAAAAGAGATAGGGAACCATGGGAGGCTATTGTGTTCACAACCACTGTTTACTCACAGGCAAATGTGGCCTTGGAAAACGCCAGCACATGAGTAAAGGACCACAAACAGTCATTCTTTTGACTGCTAGTTGACAGTTGAAAGCCTCAAAGAAATACACTATAGTCCACAATAATAACTAAATGCAAAGACCTCTGGAAATTTATACAGATGTATAGACTATGCTGTTAAGTCAAAGCAGACCTTTTTCTAGACAGCTCCGAAGAAAAAACTCTTCTACTTCCTTCCAGCATCTGCTATCTCTGGGGACTTATAAAAGACCTTGTCTTCCCTGATAAGGTGATATCATTTGATTTATGTATTAATTGGGTTGGGATAAACTTTGTCAGTAAGAATTTTTTTAAAAAAGAAATCTCAGTGACTTTAACGCAATAACGACTTACTTCTTGACCACATAGTGCCTGATACAAATTGGGCGGCCCTCCTCCATCTTAAATATATTCCAACTACAGCACATGGTCTCCATGATCATCATAGAAGGGAAAAGAGAGCTAGAGAATCCACAGGAAGATTTTCAGTGCCAGGACTACCTAGAAATCTCACTTCTGTCTCATCTCGCTCCTCTCCATTTTCCCATTGGCCAGAGTTGTCCATGACCCACATGGCCCATGAAGGCTTGGAAAGGGAGAGGAACACCTGACCACTGGGTGAGCATGAAGAATCTCTGCCACGCATTTTCTTTAAACAATTCATCTCTCTCATTAGTTGCCTTGTTTAAATTGCTGTTGTTAAATACGTTTAGTTAAGTCTTAAGGAATGAATTAGTCAAGAAAGGAGAAATATATTCATCAAGGTTAAAAAAAAATTAAAAGCCGGTACCAGACACGTCTTCTTCTGAGTCATCTCAGTGTGATTTATCTAGTAATGAGTTAAATGTTTGCTGTATATTTACCACAGAGTGAGACAGAGCAGCCTTTATGTTCTCAGCAACAGCTTCGAACACTGCCAGCATTAGAACCTATTTGTTTTATTGAGAAGAGGGATTGTTGGCTGGAACACAAGGGCTCCCCATTACTCTTTCTGGAAAAAGCAATGGGAACTTTAACTTTTCTCTGGACAGCTACCAACATCTATCAGAAGAAACAAGAATGTAACGTCTCTTTCTGAAGGGCCGCACTTAGAATGCCTAACAGCCTCCCAGCTTCTACTGGTGTCAGCAGTGGACAGAAGTCCAAATGCAAGCTCTTCTGTGTTTACTGGAAGTGCTAAAGTGAATCAAACCTATAAACAGAAAACAACCAACTGGCCTGACCTGGAATACGAAATGAAACCAAAGTACCAAGGGTACCAAGCTCAAAATCAAGAGCAGAGGCATTCAAGTGTACCCTCTTCCCCCAAGGATTGATTCTGAGTTCAGACAGAGACATTATTCTATGACCTCAAGTAGAAGACTTCATGTCTCTGCACTTCAGCTAACTCAAGGTCAGACTCAAGTCTCTTGGGCAAAGAGGTTTTTCCTTGAAGGAAAATTCTAGAGGTCAGGGTGAGCTAGAAATGAATATCAAAGTTTTCTATTTCTCAAAGTTGAGTTTTTTAAAACTCTTTTTTTTCAACTCACTGCTGACTTTAAGTCTTCCACATGGCTTCCTTCAGCTTCAGTAGATTATCTGCTTCCTCCTAATTCACAGAGAAAACAGAGAAACGAGTGAGAAAACTCCCAACTCTGTCCACACTGCCCACAAGTTTTTCAGCCAAGTATTTTCCACTTCCTGTCCTGTTCATTCCTCCACCCACCACTGCCTGGCTTCCCCCTTCGCTGCACCACTGAAGCTGCTCTTGTTAACACTGCTGCTGCCTTAACCTGAAGAACACTTGTAAATCCCTGTCTCATTTGACCTTCCCTTGGCATTCAGTACTGCTGTTGACCATGTCTTCACTTTCTACTCTGCTGGTTCCTGGTTCCCCAGACTTCTGGTTCTCCTAACATCTACCAAGTCTCTTTAATGCCTTCTTCTTAAATGTTGCTGTTGCCCCAGGTATCTCATTTAGCTCTCGGCTAATTCATTCAACAAGGTTTTCTTGAATGAGGAAGCACTTAGTGGAAAGGCTAAAGCCAATCAGCTCCTCAGAATGAAAATAGGCCCAAGGGCTGGCACCAGAAAAACAGAATAGAATAAGATCCAACCCTGTCCTCATGGACCTATGCTCTGGATCTCATTTAATGGCCCCAGGATCTACTCAGGCACCCAGGCTGAAAACTGTCACACTCACAGCCAAAAGATCCCTGAATACAGTCAAATCTATCTTTTGAAAATCTTTTGCATCTGCTCACTCTGCTTCCTCTGCATGGTCATCAGCTGAGTTCTAGCTTTTGTCATCCATCACCTGGACCGATGGCAATAAATCTTCCTTGTTCCCTCTGATGCCAGCCTCGCATCCCTCCAATCTCTTCTGCATATTGCATTCACAATTATCTTTAAAACAGTCAATGTGGTCACATCATTCTTCTTTCAAATCTTCTCAATAGTTCCCCCATCATCTCCTTACAAGGCTTCTCATGAGCTGGCTCTCACCAGCTTTTCCTGTATCTCTTCTACTACTCTCCTGCGCACATCTTAGCCTCCAAAATTAATAACCACCTTAGAGTTTCCCTGAGTGTTGACATGTTATCACACTTACCCAGCAATAGCCTTAAGAAATCCTTTCCAACCATGTGACTGAGATTCTCCATATGTTATCTATGTAGTTTACTTTTTATACCACAAGTCTTGCACATAAAAGCACATTGACTTACTCATCTAACAGGCATCTCAAACTTAACTTATCTAACACAGAAAAACCTGCTCTTTCCTGCTCTTCTCCATCTCCACTGCTCAGACCCAAAATCTCGGAGACAAACAGTATGTCCAAATTAGCCATCAACTCCATACCCAATATACAGCCCAAAGCAATCCACTTCACTCCATCACCATGGCTCTCTCTGGAGTCCATGTCACAGTGTCCAGATGACTGTAAAACTTCCCAGCAAGTCTCCCTGCACCCAGTCTTGCCCCCTTAGAATCCATTCTCCACACTGTGACCCACGTAGCTATAGGACCCAGGTGTTATAGGAACATAAATCCTATCATGTCACTCCTTGTTTAAGATCCTCCAATGGTTTCCTTGAAACTTAGAGGAAATTTCAAACACTTCAGAGCCCTGTGTGAATCAGCCACACCCTCCCCCCACCTCCTGTGTACCCCTGTCTTTCCTTCGCCCTTTGTGCTCCAGTCACACTGAACTTCCTTCTGTCTCAAACACACCAACCTTATTCCCACCTCAGACCCTCGCAGGGGCTATTCCCTCTCCATGAGATGCCCTTCTTGCAGAGGCCAGCTCCTTCCTGATGTTAGATGCCAGCTGAAATATCACCTCTTCAGAAAAGCCTTCCAGGATTACCATGCCTAATGCACCTTCATCACTTCACCCTGTCCTATTGGTATTACGGCTCTTACCACTGCCTGACTTTAAATCAGCTCTCTCCCCTCATGAAAGTATAAGGTCCCAAGGGTAAGAACTTGTTTATTGCTATATCTAGTGGTGGTATCCAAATTATTTAACAACAGGTCTGGCACAGGCTCCAACCCAGCAGAAGGGATGCTCATCTGTAAACCCTTAGCTGGCCTGATTGCAAAGTAGCCACTGGACATCAGCCTTCTTGTGCCCTGCACCTCAACAGTGTGACTCTCAATACATGTCAGTTGAATGGGTGAATGAATAAATTAGCAACTGTTTCTTGGTTAGGTTCACCGTTCCATCAGTAACACAGTCTCCACTGCTTTTTTAAAAAAATTATTATTTTTTTTATTTTTTTCAGACTGGGTCTGGCTCTGTCACCCAGGCTGGAGTGCAGTTACATGATCACAGCTCACTGCAGCCTCAACTTCCCAGGCTCCAGCGTTCCTTCCGCATTAGCCTCACAAGTAACTGGGACCACAGGCACATGCCACCACATCCGGCTAATTTTTGTATTTTTGGCCGAGGTGGGGTTTCACCATGTTGCCCAGGCTGGTCTCGAACTCCTGAGCTCAAGCAATCCACCCGCCTCAGCCTCCCAAAGTGCTGGGATTACAGGTGTGAGCCACTGTGCCCAGCCACAGGTCTCCATTACTAAAGAAGGGTGTACTGAGCCCCTACCATGTGTCCAGGCCAGATCTGTACCTGCTGAGAGGCCCCTCGGTTTTCCTGCACAGGTTAATTCTCTTTGGTGAGTGTTGCTGTTTTTAAATTTTATTTGGACCAGTAGCTGTGGAATTTGGGTAGAATGTTTTCCTCCCAAGTCCTGGACATCCACTAGTGTTTACTTCCTTTTTGTGCATTCTGTGGGCACCCACGGCTGAACAATAGTGAGAGGGGCTCTGAAACTGATTTCAGAAGATGGGGTTCAAGGTCAAGCAATATCACATGCCAGCTGTGAGTCGTCAGGTCTTGGGCAGATTATTTAAGTTCTCTGAGTCTACTTTTCCATCTTTAAAATAGGCACATGATAATGGCCTGCCTCCCGGGATGGCTGAAGGACTGTACAAGATGGTACACAGCAAAGTATCAAGCCAGCCACACCTAGCATTTGAGATCCATATGTGTTCATTTCATTTTGCTCACCACTTCTCTTCAGAGTTTTTATGAAAATCAAATGAAATAATACACATGCAGCTGCTCTGCACACCATATGTAATGTTTAGATTATTGATAATAAATTTTCCCTGATTTGAGAAATCAGGTGGCTTTCCAGAAATTATAAAGAGCTGGAAAGGAACTTTAGGCCTTGTGGTGGCAAAGTCAGTGCTCCAGCCAAGGAGGCTCGTGCTCTGCTTAGCTAAACGGCCGTCCCTGGAGACAGCATCATTGCAGGGCAATCTTAGTATGTTATACAAGGTTGCTAGGTGCTAAAAATATAGACTTGCCAGTTTCCTACAGAGAAGGAAGGTTTTTGCTGGGTTCAAGCATTACTCTAGCAGCAAGATCTGGGGGCACTTTCTCTTTTATCTCTCTTCCCAATCAAATGTCTCTCCCTTTATTTGAAAATAAAGCTCTCCCAGCACTTTGGGAGGCTGAGGTAGGTGAATCACTTGAGCTCAGGAGTTCGAGACCAGCCTGGGCAACAAGGCAAAGCCCCATTTCTACAAAAAAAAGAAAAAAAACTTAGCCAGGTGTGGTGGCACTTGCCTGTAGTCCCTGCTACTTGGGAGGATGGCTTGAGTTTGGAAGGTTGAGGCTGCAGTGAACTGAGGTCGAACCACTGCATTCCAGCCTGTCTTAAAAAACAAAAGAAAGGAAAGCTCCCTGGGGCTCTCACCTCTCTCATTCATCCAGGCTTTCCCCAATTCCCGGAATTCTGTCTCCTTTTGCCTTCTCCTGCCACTAGACCACCTCGTATGGAAATTCAGACTGTGCCCTGAGCAGCCCTACGGAGCTACACGTGTCGCTTCATGCTCTCTTCATAGTCACATGCTATTACACAGCAGCCCCGACCTAGTCACAGTTACCTGCAGTGGGGCCCTCACCCTAGAAGCCCCACCAATGTCTACACACAGCCAGTTACCTTGATTTGGAGAAATTAAGGTTCTCAGAAGATCACTTAAAGAAGCCCTTAAATCAACAACGTAGTTCTTGATGCGGCTCACAGCGAGGTTTCTTACTAACACTCTAACAGCTTCTTCCCACTTCAACCAACTATTTTTGCTAACTCGGTACTAAACTTTTAAAGTCATTATTTAAGTCTTTTGTGCCGCCTAAATTCACTGCTTTGGAGCAAATCCCTGGTCATGAACCTCTGGTTACCCCCTTGCCCAGACTTTCTCGGAGACAAAGGTAGGAATGGGTCTCAGAGTTGATGTCTCCACTTAGAACCCATCTGCCACTTACAAACTATGTGATCTTCGGCAAATCATTTAATTTCTGCATGCCTCCGTTTCCTCATAGATAAACCGGTGATGATGATGATGATGTTAACTACATCACAGAGTTTTTGGAGGAAATTAAGAAAATGTCTGTGAGGTGCTCAGCTCAGCACAGTGCCTCGCACATTCACAGTAAGTGGAGAATATGTCTTAGTTTTAGTGTTAGTATCACTGTTTAGCCCAAGAGTAGGCAAATTAAAGCCCAAGTGTCAAATCCTGCCACGCACATTCATTTACACATTGTCTATGCATGTTTTCACTAGAATAGCAGAGTTGAGTGATTGAAACAGAGACAGCATGGCCACAAAGCCTAAAATATTAACTAGCTGGCCCTTTACAGAAAGTTTGGCAACTCTGGGTTTAGCCTGTTGTACCTCTTCTCCCTGGCCAGATGGAGAGACCAGCATAAAAACCACTGGTGACAGAGGCTGCTAGTTGCCTCCCAATACCCAGTTATCTCTTCCTGTATAGTAATAGAATCCTCTCTCCTTGTTAGCCTACACATGATGCCTGGAATAAAGACTGCATTTCCCAGACTCCCTTGCTACTAGATACAGCCATGTGACTGAGTCTTGGCCAATGGGATGTAATTTTAACTACGTCATGCATTTTTCTTGGGGGAAAATAAAATTCTTATGGGACTTCTCTTTCCTCGTTTCTGGAGTCTGAAATGTTAAGTATGGAGGCAAAAGCTGAAGCTGGAGCAACAGTCTCAGAATACGACAACAACCATGAGAATGGAGGCCTTTCATAGCAGAACTATGAAACAAAAGGAGCCTAGGTCCCTGAGCTGCAGAACTGCATACTAACCTGGTATGCATCTTATTTGAGCAACTTTGGGCTTTCTGCACTCAGTGATGATGTGTTACTCTTAACAAATCTACTAGACAAATCTATTCAGAAGAGTAGAAAGCTTATCGTTAGCCCTCAATTGTTCTTGTTTGACACTACCTAAAAAACTCTTTGCGGTAAATTTTGTACTTGGATAGGTTGGTTCTTGGCCACACAGAACAATGTATTCTTGCAGAAGGCCAAAAGACCACGGCACATGTTTTATATTTATTCAGGGAAAACGATTAATACTCATTCAAGGAAAATAAAGGTTTATTAAAAGGCTTATTCAGGGACAAAAAAGAGATTCATTTGGAATTAAGATTTAAAAGAAGATGAAAGAATAAGCCAAAGAAGAGTGGCATTAAGCCTGAGGAAAGAATCCAAGTCTTGGGCTGACACTGGTTCAGGTTGGGTCTCCGGCTCATGCTTCCAGAAGCAGCTATCCTCTTAGAAGCAAGTCCTCCAGTGGGACAGGGTCAGGGTAGGGGTGGAAAGACACTATTATATTCTTACAGATGAAAAAACTAATGCTCAGTGAGGTGAACTCCTTCAGGGCCACAGGCAGTAAAGATCTAAACCCCGTCTGATCCAGTTTCAATATGACTGCCTGGATGAAGAAGGATTTGAGACTATGTTTATTCCTCCAGAGCAAAGCAATTGAGAATGCAGGGAAGGCAGGAAACAGTCATTGTTTCTGGAAAAAGGATCTTCTGTGATCTTGTGTCCGAAGTCTGTTTGAACTTCTGTAGAAATGCCTGGGAAATGCACACTATGAGTGAAAAAGGAGACCTAGTACTTTTTAAAATGCCATTGAAATCCGTGACTGTAAAGGAAAGAGACTGCTTGTATCCTGCCAGCAAAAAACAGATTTAGAAAAGAAAGAGCTGTGTCCAGGAAACTTGTGAACTTTCTGTTTGGATGGCATATATTTTCTTTATAAACCCTCTTTCATTGTCACTTACTCAGTTACTTATTACAAGAGTCTCTGGGGATGATTGGGCTGGGAGTGTTCAGTGACAGCCGAAAAGTTAAAGGACATACAGAACCCTTTCCAAAATTCAAACCACTACAGAGCCCAGAAGCTTCACAGTTAGAAAATCTCTGTTCTCGATGAGGCAGAACCAGTATTTCCCATAGTTGTGCCTAATCCGTTTCCAGGGTTAACTTTTGCTTTACCAAGTGTTCATATTTTAGTATTGTGTGTGTGTGTGTGTGTGTGTGTGTGTGTGTGTGTGTGTACTGGGACAAGTATATAAGTATACAATGTCACTTTATAACTAACAACTGTATGTGTTATTACCCCATTTTACAGATCAGAAAACAAAGATCAAACTTAAGAGACTAGTTTGCCTGGATTACACAGCTAGTGAAGTGGCCTTATTGAGATTCCAACTGAGTTTTTGTTCATTCAAACCTGTTCTTTAAATTATTTCTCTTTTTTAAAAATGAATAGCTGGAGAAAATTTCTTAGGACTAATTAAGGTCAGAGAAGTCTGTGCTCTTTTGCTTTCAAAGTTACCCAGTACTTCATGTTGCCTTTATTTTTAATGAGTGGCTCTGATTCACCCACTGCACCTTATGCGTTGATGTGGTATCCTAGAAACAGTTTACTCTTGTTTCAAAGTAATTCTTCTCCATATCCTCGCTCGCCAAATTCTTTCACTACTTTTGATAGTTCCCAGTGTGTTTCTGATAGACCTGAAAGTCCCAAGAGACCCTTACCGTAACCTGTAGACCAGCAATTCTCAATTTTTTTCAATTTCAAGACCTCTTTACACCCTTAAAAATTATTGAAAACCCCAAAAAACTTTTGTTTATGTGGGTCAGATCCACCGATATATAGCATTTTAAAATTTAAAACTGGGAAATTTGTAAACAATTGATTAATTTATTTTTAAAATTGTTGAAAACCCCAAAAAACTTTTGTTTATGTGGGTCAGATCCACCGATATATAGCATTTTAAAATTTAAAACTGGGAAATTTGTAAACAATTGATTAATTTATTTTTTAAAAAACCCTTCACGTTTGCATAAATAACATTTTCATGAAGCATAAGCCATGTTTTAAAAAAATTAGTAAGATGTGTATGCTTTTATAAAACTCTAATGGCTGACTTAATAGAAGACAGCATATGGGTTCTCATACCTTCTTTTGTATTCAATCTGTTATGATATGCTGTCCTGGTTGAAATATGTAAAGAAAATTCAGCTCTATACAGGTATGCCGTTGGAAAAAGGAGGAATATTTTTATAAACCTTTCAGATACTTGTGGATATCCTTCTTTAATGCCATTCAAAAACTCAAAACTCAACAAGTGGTAGTTTTTAAAAAAGATTAATTGCAAACAGAATCAAATTCATTATCAATGAACTTTTCCTTCTCTGTTACTTTAAACTCCATTGGACTATATTTCACTGTGAATACACATACGATTATGTGACACCATGCATTGGTCATTTGGAAGTTCACTGAGCTATTCAGATCTTTCAGATGTTGACATATTGTATTATATAATATCCCCAAAGATTACATATATTAATATCACTACAAATAGCATCAGAAAAGTTCGAAGTTTTGGGAAGCTGTCAGGCACACAGTGGAAAATTCAAGTTGGGGTTTTGATTGTTCGTTTGCTTTTTGTGACAGGGTCTTGCTCCATCACCCAGGCTGGAGTGCAGTGGCACAGTCTCAGTTCACTACAACTCTGATCCCCAGGCTCCAGAAATCCTCCCATCTCAGCCTCCCGCATAGCTGGGACTACAGGCACACACCACCATGCCCAGCTAATTTTTGCATTTTTTGTAGAGACAGGGTCTTGCTATGTTGCCCAGGCCAGTCTCGAACTCCTGGGCTCAAGCAATCCACTCGCCTTGGCCTCCTAAAGCACTGGGATTACAAGCAGGAACCACCACGCCTGGCTGAAGATTGAAGTTTTTAAAACATCTAATTTTCACTTGAAAGCTTGAATTGTATCATTGGCAACAAATACTGTCAGTTATTTTCCTTGAGATGACAACTTCACTTAGTTCTTTTCAAGAAAACCTCTGCCATGTAGCCAACTGTGAATGACCACAGTTTGCCTGTCAGTCATTCTGTCAAGTAAAATGGTGCTCCTCGAACAAAGCAACGAGTTTAGCTCACAACTCAACAACCACACAGTGGTCTTCTTCCCGCCCACCATGGCACTTACATTAATATAAGCAGCAGAGGTGCTTTATGTGTACTTCCCATTGTGTGAAAATACTCAAAAGACCTGTAACCGAGGATCAAGACTAATACAATTAATTTCTTTTTTTTTTTTTTCACAGTAAAAATACATTTATATCAAGTAAAAAACATAATGCAGGACAAATATATACATGTACACTTCCTTTCTTTCTTTTTCTTTTTTTTTTTTTTTGAGACAGAATCTCACCTGTTGCCCAGGCTGGAACACAATGGTGTGATCTCGGCTCACTGCAACCTCCGCCTCCCTCGCTCAAGCGATTCTTGTGCCTCAGCCTCCCAAGTAGCTGAGATTACAGGTGGCTGCCACCACACCCAGCTAATTTCTATATTTTTAGTAGAGATGGGGTTTTGCCATGTTGACCAGGCTGGTCTCGAACTCCTGACCTCAAGTGATTCACCTGCCTCGGTCTCCTGGGATTACAGGCATGAGCCACTGCATCCAGCCATACGTGTACATTTTCAGAGTTCAAGTGAATATACAGTTTTCTTTATAAGTATGTAAATAAATTTCATAACACTACAAAAATACAAGTCATCTGAGAAGTTTACAGTGTTACAGTGATCCCAGTACTGTAGGAGAGAAATGAAATAGCTGTAGATAATTAAAAGCTAATTAGATAAATCAAGTTACAGTATCATCCTTCAGATTAAAGTGCTCTGATACAACCAATGCCACAGCAAACAAAATCCTGGAAAGGGATTGCACTGCCAATGATTTTGCCTTTTAACCTCAGTGTAACAAGGACATACATAAAAGTGATTCTCGATTTAATAACTGCTAGCATCTCCACCCCTGCCCACGCTATTGGCCTGTGACATTCTTCCCCTAGGAGAGATGTCAAGGTTAGATGAGATTCTATCATAGCCAGGAGAAAAAATGAGCAATACCGGAAACATACTAATTCCAGTCTTAAGTGAGTAACAACAAAATTACCTGAAAAATCTGAACTGGTGCTTTTAGCTAAGGAGGAAGCAAGTGTCCTAGTTTAAAAAAAAAAAAAAAAAGTCTATAAATCTAGTTTTAAAAATACAAATTCAAAAATAAGTATCATCTTCTTGCTCTGCACAATTTTATAACAAGGGGGTAAAATACTGGTGAGTCTATTCATGAGGGAAAATGGAAAAAAATGCAACCATTTGAAGGCTGAGGCATTTCTGTTTTCTACTGACTTTTCACTTTTATTAACTACATTAAGCCCTTCACTACAATTTCCCCAGTATCCCAGAAATAATTTGGGTTTCTTTTTGGGCAGGCAGAGAAAGTGTTCAAAGGACAGACATGCAGATGCAGTTCAATCCCTTTGTGGTCCAGTCCGTGGTCTCCTGTCCCCTGCACAGTGAAGGAGCTTTTTTCTTTCTATTTTTTTTTTAAGACGGAATCTTAAAAAAATTGCCCAGGCTCTTTAAGAGTCTTAAAAAACCTCTTGCCCAGGCTGGAGTGCAGTGGCATGATCTTGGCTCACTGCAGCCTCCATCTCCCAAGTTCAAGTGATTCTTCTGCCTCAGCCTCCCAAGTAGCCGGGATTACAGGCACGCACCACCACACCAAGCTAATTTTTGTATTTTTAGTAGAGACGGGGTTTCGCCATGTTGGTTAGGTTGGTCTCGAACTCCTCACCTCAAGTGATCCACCCTCCTCGGCCTTGCAAGGTGCTGGGATTACAAGCATGAGCCACTGCGCCTGGCCTGAGGGGGCTTCCTCATCTTGGGGAGTTGGTGGACACTGTCTCTGCCCCTCACAAGGAGTGTTGCTGAGGAAACCAGGGCACCGAGCAAAGGCACAGGGGGAAAAGGCCAAGCAATCCTATTGACATCATTCCACACCTGCCAGAACTGTATTAGCGAGTGCGTGGACCACCCAAGCAAAGCGCTGAACAGGCTGGTCTAGCCAGCAGGAACCTGGCTGTCATAAGAAGAGGGGCTTTTACCAAGTTCCTCAAATTGAATAAAGAGTAATTCTTTTAATTCCTGAATTCTACTTTTCCAATCTCCAGTAAAAGGGCCCTGGATCTAAGCAGAACATATTTTAAGGCTAGAGAGTAGTAGAAGTTGATGTTTAGAAAAGGCCACTTGTTCGAAATCCGAAAGGCACACTCAGAGGCTTATTCTAAACACCCCTGCTCCCATCAAAAAACAAGACCCAAGTTTGAGAAGCTGGGTAGGTTTACATGGTATCAAAATTTAACATCTGCAGCCAAAAGCCACACCTGAGCTACTCAAAAGCCAAGAAAGTATGTGTATGTAACACAGCACCAATGGCATGGTCCTTTTTTCATTTAAAGCTTTCTCAGGTAAGCTTTAAGAGCTGGAGGATACATATTGAAAAAAATCTCAGTATGAAAGAAAGAAAACCCCAGTGTTAAAATACATGAATACCTCCTGTGCCATCTGAATCTCTGGCTTAGGATCAAATCTTATGACCACGTCTCTGGTGGGCATAAAATATTTACAACCTAGTTAAAGGCACAGTGGCATTTAAAAATAAAGCCCTGGGAATGTATAGTAAAAGATTCATTGTAATCATTAACCTGGCTTCCATTGGTAGAATTCACTCTTGCCAGATAACATGTGAGGGAGACGGTGATTCGGAGTCTGCTGGCTGGTTATCAGGCAGGGCGAGTCCTTGACCCCTAGAGCAGGTGAAGGTGAAGTCACAAAAACGTCTCGGGGTTTTTTTTTCCTGCTGATTTACATCTTTCCTGCTTTTTTGCCAACCTGAGTCGGGATGCGGAGGATATTGGGGGTTTCTTCCATGACTCGGACAAGCAGGTTGTCAATGTAGTCTTCCAGCTCTCGGACCTGGAACTCCTTCTTGCTTATCGTTTCCTTCTGTTTGAGGACCAGCTGGATGAGCTCATCATGGGTCAGCTGTGCGTACGCAAATGCAGGGTCTGAGGGGCTGTATTTCTTCATCATGGCCTCGTTGTTCAAGTTCTCACTGATGATGGTGGCAGTTCCCAAGCTGGAGTTAGCAACCTTGGTGGTCGTTGCATTCATTGGCTTCACAGGATGAAGTCGGGGCTTGACAGCTCTGGTCTGGGGAGCCCTCTGAGAGGAAATTGGAGGTTTTGGTTCAGACTTGGACTCCGGCTCAGCTTCTGGTTCTGTGATCTGCACATCTTCAAAGGGGTTCAGGGAGCTGCCCTGTCTGGAGACAACAGCTGCGGTATCTTTCTCGGATCTTCTCACAAGGTCTTCAGCAGGCCCCGACGCGTCCTCCCCGGGCTTAACCCCCATCAGCATGCCTTCCTTCTCCCTCCCCAGGACCGTGAGAGGGTTTTCACCTTCACTGCTCTTAGCCACGTCCTTCTTCCCCGTCATCAGAGACAGCAAAGAGGACCTCCTGCTCTCTGGTTTCTTGCTCTCCTTGGCTTCTTTTGCGGCCTCCGAGTTTGCGGGGGCCATGTTTTCCCTGAGGTCCCCACTGACCAGTGGGGCAGGTCGGTAGGACGGCAGGGTCATAGACTTCAAGGAGTCCTTGGTGGAAGATTCGGAGAACCGCCTGTCAGAAGACAGCCCACCTCCTTCAGCAGGCTCCTTCCAAGACCCAGCCGCCAGGTTCTCCGTAGAAGAGAACAAATGCTTCTTTCTGAAGCCCCTGGGGGATGGGGAGGAGGATGGGCTACTGTCCTTGGTCTCACCCTTGCCTTCTGGCTGCTCCAGGTAAACATGGTTCCCATTGATGCAGACATTAGAGCGGGAAAGGACATCGTTCTTAGACCGAAGGCCGCCAAGAAAGGAAAGTCCTTCCTTCTTGGGAAGGGTGAAGTTGACCTGGTTCAGTTGCTTAAGATCTGTACTCGCTGTTCTCTTGTGAGACATGACATCCGAGGCTGAGGAGGACTCGTCCTCATTGTCGTCTTCATCCCACTGGGACTGAAAGTCTCCGGGACGAAGCAGCACTTTTTCTGGCTTTGAAGTCGGCAGGACAGACATGGACTGGGAAAGAGTCGTCTTCTGCAAATTCGACTTGGAAAATAAGGTCTTGATCTTCGATTTCTTTTTCTTGTCTTTGCCCACAGACTCATCATCACTGTCGACCGAAGGTGTCGTGCTAGGGATGATGGCTGAGGCGGTGTCTGACCCGCTGTCCTTATTCTTCCCCTTGATCTTGTCCTTCAGTTTTCCAAATGGATTCCGAGACTTGTCTTTCATAGAAAGGTCAAACATGCTGGCAGTCATGTTGTTTCTCATAAACTGAATGTCAACCTCAATTTCTCCTCGCTCCTTATCCTTCTTTCCTGGTTTGGATTTCAGCTTATACCACTGCGTCTTTCTGCGGCCCTGGTCGCGGTGCAGATCCCGCAGGTCCACCTCGGCGCGGCCCAGGAACTTGTCGAGGCCGAGCAGCGCGCGGTGCAGCACGGTGAGCTGCAGGGTGGCGGCGGCCGCGGGCCCGGAGGACAGCAGCGGCGGCAGCTCGAAGGTGGCCTCCTCGCGCCACACAGGCGCGCCCAGGCTGCGCTCCGACACCGAGGTGGCGTACTTCTCCTTGCCCACCTGGATCACCGCGTACGCGTCGCTCGTGCCCCCGGGGCCCTTGGCCCGCAGGCCCCGCGCCTGCAGCACCGTCACCTGCACGTGGGTTGGGGACCACACGGCCCCCAGGCCCCGGCCCGCCGAGGCCATTAGGGACATGGTGACGATAACGCCCCAGACGCGAGGAGAAGATCGCGGGCACTGGCCATACAATTAATTTCTACTGCTTCCTAAGGGCATTCTTAAGTGACACTAGCATATTTTACAAGCCAGAGTGTGACAATGAGCACAATGACGGCTACCACAGCTTGCTGCCAGCCATTGCCTTGACTTGTCCTAAAGTACAGCCATTTTCACCCGCCTCATGGCTAGTGCATCATCAGCGCAAAGTCAACCCAGTAAAAAAGGCAAATAGCATCTTGGTGTTATCATAAAAATAGTTTTGACCTCATGGCTCCCCTTAAAGGGCTTGGGGTATCACGGAGAACCATCGCTACAGCCAACTGAGGGAGAACTTTCAAAAGCCAGGCTTTTTCTGTCCCTGTCCCTCTCACAGTGAAACACTTAACACACTCTCTGATTGTGGAACTTAACTCACCGGGTAAAAGTCCTTCTGTGTAGTCTAGAAAGAAGGGCAAGGGCAAAGGGAGGACTTTGTTTATGAAGCCTAAGTAGAATATGCCCTGCTAGATAATCAGTCCTGGAATGAAGGAGGGGAGAAGTGAGTTTCTGAGTGTCTGAGCCCAGGTCTGATGTTGGGAAATGCCAGCATTCCAACCCCTGATTTCCATTCCCACTATTGGACTTAGGGAAAGTTACTCACCCGCTCTTGACCACATAAATGTATGTGTGATGGCTAATTTTATGTGTCAACTTGACTGCAGTAAAGGATGCCTGGGTATTTCTGGAAGAGACTAAGATTTGAATCAGTAGACTGGGTAAAAATCGCCCTCACCAATGTGAGTGCTCCTCATCCAATCTGTAGACAGCCCAAATGGAACAAAAAGGTAGAGAAAGGGAGAATTCACTCTCTCTAACCAGGAACAGCCATTCAGCCATTTTCTCCTTCCCTTGGACATCAGCACTCCTGATTCTCTGACCTCCAGACTATGACTATGACTTATACCATCGGCTTCTCTGGATCTCAGGCCTTCCAGTTTGGACTGGAATTATACCACCAGCTTTCCTGGGACTTCAGCTTGCAAACAGGTGATTGTGGGACTCTTCAGCCTCCATAGTCGCATGAGCCAATCCCTCATAATAAACCTTTCCTGGCCAGGCGTGGTGGCTCACGCCTGTAATCCCGACACTTTGGGAGGCCAAGGCAGGCAGATTACTTGAGGTCAGGAGTTGGAGACCAGCCTGGTCAACATGGTAAAACTCTGTCCCTACTAAAAATATAAAAATTAGTGAGGCATGGTGATGGGCACCTGTGATCACAGCCACTCAAGAGGCCGAGGCAGGAGAATTGTTTGAACCCAAGAGGCGGAGGTTGCACTGAACTGAGATCATCCCACAGCACTCCAGCCTAGGCAACAGAGCAAGACTCTGTTTCAAAAAGAAGAAGAAAAGAAAAACACTTTTTTTCTTTTTTTTTAATATCTCTATATGTGCCATTGGTTCTGTTTCTCTGGAGATCCCTGGCTAATACACTATATAACAATTACTCCCTTTGAAAATCAGGAACTCACAGATGATTCAAAGTGTGACCTACACTTTTCTTGCTGATGCCTGGCCACAGGCAGCAGCGTAAGACTGTGTGTCTCTCTCAATCTCTCTCTTTCTCATCTCAGGTTTCTATGCAGTTAGAAAAGCTACTTTACTAGAATCACTTTTTCCTAAGTAATCCATACCACCTCTGTTAGGAATTACTAATTAATAAGCAAAG
Organism: Macaca thibetana thibetana; assembly: GCF_024542745.1. Taxonomy (NCBI): domain Eukaryota; kingdom Metazoa; phylum Chordata; class Mammalia; order Primates; family Cercopithecidae; genus Macaca; species Macaca thibetana. The sequence goes on along the minus strand of NC_065581.1, from coordinate 115,241,909 downwards.
TTAACAAAAATAGAGAGTATTATAAATCCATCTTTCTATTACATTTTGACAACTGCTCCCTTCTATTCATTATTTCCTGCATCAAACTCATTTTCTAAACTAAGATCAAGTCTAATAAAAAAAAATTCTTTTTTGTTGAGTAGCAACAAGCATGCCACATGAAATATTGAAATATATTGAGTTTACGAAAAACAAACTCAAAAGACCATCTTATTAAATTCAAAAGGAATGTTTCTTCACAAAAAGCTTTTCAGGTAAGACAATGAGGATTCACCAGCTTTGTTTTATTACAGACACCCGAGTCTGTTTTATGTTTCTGTGGTAGAATTTGTTTCTCAGAGTTTTGTGACCTATGGACGAGGACATCTCAGTCAGTCTTTTCCAGTACCTCTTTCATTTGTTTTAGTTTGCAGAATCTGTGCAGCTAAAGAGAAATTAAAACAACTGATTTCTAAGATTCATCCCGCTCTAACGTGAAAAGATTCTAAGAACCCCTGTGAATTTCCAAATTAGAGAATGTATTCTTGCTGTCCTTTGTCTTGCTATTTTATAGCGTATGATCCAGATTCCCTGCCCTGTCCTAATCTGTTGGAAAATACTTTCAATTTATGATGCAAACATGGATGGATAAAAATGACAATTCTGTCAATTTAAGCCCCCATTATGCGGGTTTTCCGTGGCTTAGGGGGTTAAATGCCTGATACAGACTGATTGCCCCTACCGTTTTAGAGAGTTCTCATGTTGTTTCAGCTGCTTATGTGAAAAAATGTTAAGCTGTATTACCATTTGAGCACTTGATTTAATGATGCTTTCAATGACTGCTTGCATTTTCTGGACATGTAATTCCATTTTTTATATACCATCCCTTGTTAAAACCTTCAAAGCCATATTTTAAAAGCATCAGTAGCTGAGGCTGAATGTAAATATTCCTTTAATCTGGCTGAGACTACACACCTCCCCCTTTAGGAAAAGAAAAAAAAAAACTGTAGAGACTGTCATAAATAATTTTACTAAAGTGAATGCTGAAATTAGGCACCACATTGCTTGGCTCCTAGTAACCTCTTTGCAGCCAGATATGTAGCGTACCCACTGGCCAAAGCCTCATCTTTTCAGAAATGGAAAGCCGGGAGAAACAATATGATCACCTTGTAAAGTGGCATGTTGGACCCAGTTCCAAAGTTCAGTATGCCTAGACAGTTCTCAGTGCAGTAACTACAGCTGACCTCGGAAGAAAATGATGTTTATAGCAGCCCATGAGTCGGGAAGGGTGATAATGAACGAAATGTAATCATGTATTCCTGGCACACACTTTGAATAGTACAAGGAGCTAATTGCATTTAAGTATTATCTTACAATATGGTGACCCAATCATTTTGGAAGATGGCCAAAGCCTCCCTTTTTAGAAGAGGAGGAACTTTTAAGCAAAAATTCATTAATTTTGCCGTCTGAAACTCCAAAAACTTTTTCCTGGATCAAGTCAACTGGCGTGGATTTTTCCCGTAAATCTTCCTATCTGTACTGTCAAATGCTGACATGTATATCAGAGTCTCCTGGGCTGAACTCTGAAATGATGGATCCTGTTATGCTTTGGCTCCTGGTAATCCTTGGTTTAGTATAACTTGTGGCACCACTTACTGCGGTTCTCACTCAGATGACACGAAGGAAATATTCATCCTGCTAGAGTCTGGTGCCTGTCCAGGGAAGAGTGCCAGCCCACAGTGCCACAAGAGGTAAGGGAGAGCACAAATGTCTCAAAGAACAAAAGAGCAACAGGAAGAAACCAGTCCTAAAATGGCATGTAAGAATATACTTTGCTTTTCCCTTTTCAACTCGTAGGTTGATACAGAGGTTGATGCCACCCTACATACCTTTATGTGGGAATTAAGCAACCCCTTGAAAAACAAAAGGAGAACTGACAAAGGAATTAAGGTGTTTTCTTCTACATACACATTTTTTAGAAAGTGCCAGTGTAATTGATAGCATATGTAGCTTTTTGGCCATTTTTCAATGCTATGTATATAAAGGATGTTGGGATTAATTGGTCTCTTTCTGGAATTTGTGTTTTGGTCAAGTGCTTAAAATTTCTTTTAATACTTTTCTATTAATACTGTTTTGTAAAGCTGGCATTTTTAGCTAAAACATATTTGGGACTGCAATTTGCTACAGACATTACAGCCAAATTGAACAACAAGATGAAGACAATGACTCTGCTTTCAGGAGCTTATATGCCAAACACCGGAAATGGAAAACTTGTAATTATTCGAAAAGCAGGCAACAGGGACGCAAACCTTTTGAAATATCAGAAATATCAACTTGAGAAGTTGCTTGTAGGCCATCAAAATCCATCTGTGTTTGACAGTTTTACCATAACTAGATCCAATTTGTACATCAGATAATTGGAAGATACTTGACAAGAGGGGGAAAGAAAAAAATAGAACATTGGAAAGAAAAATAATATGGATCTATTAATGAAAAGAAGTGAAATTCCATGTCTAAGGGAAATGTTTTAGAGTTTTTCAGATTCCAGAGGTAGTCCAAGGTTTTTTGACATGATCCGTGGACTACTAGGCAGAAAAAGAAACAAGGCCAACATCTTCTTGCAGCTGGCAGGAAGAGTCAGAGCAGGGCAAAAGGCAGTGGGGGCCTCCTTTTGGGCTTCCCTCCCTCTTGTGGATCAATCGTGGTGTTAGAATACAAATGGGAATTTTATTTGTCCCATAGCCGATGATGGGGACACAATTTTTAAACTGGACAGGTTCCAAGTAAATTTCACCCACTGTGAAAATCACCAGGGAGTCGGCGAAAAGCAGCCATTCTTCCTGCTGGTGGCTGTGAATGAAAATGTATGTTTTGGTGTTAGGTACTCCCATTGCTTAAGCATTGGGAAATAATAGACCATAACATTTCAAGTATTCCAAAAACAAGCAGAATTTGAGAAGCGGAATACTAACAGCTAAGAATCCGAGATCAAAGCACTAAACGTTCAAGCAGAATAAGCAAGGGAACACAAGCAGACACGAGGCCCAGGAGGGTTGCTGAAGTGAAAGGGGCTTGAGTCTCAGTGAGGCCTTTGCTCTTAGAAGCTCTGAAGTGAAACAAGGGATTAAACTGCCACAGGACAAAAGCGATTCATAAAAGTACACAACAGCCACCACCAGGAACGTAGAGGGGGTCTCATTAAACTGGCCTTAGATTGGACAGAATGAATGAGAGGATCCCACTCTCTAGCCATCCAGGGTGGAGACTGTTGTTTGGTATAGCTCGGGCACCTGGATTTGGAGCGAGGCCTGCCCATAATAGGACACAGAAAACAGCTCCAGTGAAGGCACGGCTGTAGGCTGAGAGTGAATCAAAACTTAGGGGGTAGGAGAAGTGTGAGGACCCGGTGCTTCCGCTCTTCAGTGACTCCAAAGAACATGGTTCTATTAGTAGTCCTCGGGTGTGAGTCTGTGTGTCCATGCATAAAAACCATTAATTGGCATCCATAATCTTCTCCAATCCTTATTCTGTGGTCAGTCCCCACCTTCACAGATACCTGCTGTGTGATGCTCATACAACCCCATGTGCTTACTTCTGATGATTTGTTCTTAGAAATCTACAATAATATTTTCTCCCTTTCCCTGGTGAAAACTGTTTTATCTTAACTGAGCCTCCTCGGGAACAAGTCAGAAAGCAGAAAGATAGGAAGACAGGCAGATCTTTGGACCTTTATCCCACCACAGAGCAGTGTCTGTTCACTTAATGCTGTGTTTCTGTTTTTGTTTTTGTAAGATGTTAGGTGCAAAAACAAATGTAAGACATTTGCATTTTCCTAATATCAGTGTACTTTTATCCCAGTGTAATCAGTTTCAGTTATTGAGTTCCATGAGGCCATTGCTCAGAAAAGCAAAATTCCAAACAGAAAATGCTGGGTTCACCTAAACCCAAATTTATAAAATGTACACATCAACGAAGTATTTAGAACTCAAAAGCATTTGATAAATGAATGAGTATATGAATAAATGAATTAAGAGGGTGGTTATTCACTTTTCAAAAGGGTTATTTGCTTCTTTAACGGATTTATTTCAAAATCCCTATGGAAAACTCCAGATCCAACAGAAATTATTTAAAACCACCCTTCGAAGAAAAAACCTCAGTGAAACAGTGTATGTATAGTTTTTGCAGGAACATATATATTATCGAAAGCAAGATTCACTTCTTCTATGAAACCTTTAATATTAAAATGAGAGATTTTTCTTCTTTCCATGTTATATGAATTGCAGAAAGTAGAAATGGTCAACAAATTCTTAAATTAAGCCATTTCCTATAGCTGACTAGATGCTATGTCAAGGTCATTTTCTTATTACAATCTTCTCTTTGCTCCAGTAAAATTTAATTATCTTAACTACAACCTTTAGAGTCTACTTTTGGTTGAAAATATTAAAAAATGAGTGAAGATTGCTTGTGAAAAATCTGGCCCCTTGATGTCCCAGACATAGGCTATTCGGATACTCAAAACACTTGATACGGGCTGCAAGAGAAAGAGCGTCATGTTACCACCAACAAGCAGACAAGGCAAATTCCCACGATGCCAGGCCACTGGCTAAGGGGTGGAGGGAGCAGAGGCACTTCAGGGCATGCCTTCAAGAGATTGGTTTCCTATGTGATGTCACTCGGGGGTGAGGCCGGCTTGCCACTCGCCCACCCCTTCCATGAAACTGCTATTGCCCCCAGAACATCTCCAATGAGAAATCTTTTCTGGACCTTGGGTAAGATATAAATCGTCCTTCCTGAAAATCAAGAAGAGCTGCTAACATGCTAAAGTATTCACAAATGAAATGATTTGTAAAACATGGAATTTACTTTAAAGTAATCTATGGGATGGGAGTGGTCGCCTTGATCATTGTTATTACTGGGTGATGGGTTCGTGAAGGTTGTTTATACTTGATCTCTTTACTTTTTGTGTGTGTTTGAAACTCTTCATAATAAAATGTTTTTAAAACATCTGCTAACATAGTTGGGGCAAGAAGCCAGCATAGCCACAGACAGAGAACAAATAAAATGTCTATAGTCACCTCATTTCTCAGGGTGAAAAAAGCAAATCAGTACCTATTATTGAGTGAAATGTCCCACCACAGCACCGCCCTATCTGATCAACGCTGCCTCAAAGCCATTAAGCCCAGCGCCAAGTCAGATAAAGCAGCTGCGAAAATAGAACCTGCCCCAAACTTGAAACCTAAGGAAAATAATAATTTAAAATTTAAAAAAATATCTGAAATGAATCCATTTCTCCCTCATTTACAACAACTTCTCACTTAAATTATGCATCACCATGACCACTTGAATTACAAATGTATAAATTATTCATTATTTGCAATGTGGCTAAGTGTTCTGGCCCCACGTGTTGAAAGCCAGTGCTAAGCTTGCCTGGAATCTGGCTGACAAGGCGAGGGTGGCATCTGGGGACCCTGGGGAGGCAGATTGCCCTTCAGAACCCTCGCCACCAGAGTGTAAGAATGGAAGAGTGCATTATACTGTACGGAGCTCTCAGCTCTGACCTCCTCACACTGTGAACCGTCCCCACCATCTCCTGGCTCCCCAGCCTGTGACAGCTGCTACCCACTGGCACCACCTACATTTTAAACCAGCTGGAGACACAGTTCTACGTGATAAGCCTGTTATATTTGCAGAGTAAGCAGGAACACCTAATGGCTTGACCCCCTAACGATTCAGGCACCAGCCTCTGACCGGCTACAGCAACGTGCACTGGCAAAGCAAAGGAAAAATAATTAAAAGAGCCTTTGTCAAAGCTCTCTCTAAATCAACCCTTTAAATGTGTTCAGTTTAAGAGTCCCAATGTACCAATTCAATCACATGGGCCTCTAAGAACCACAGGAACGCCAGGATAGCCATGGCCAATTAGTCAAGCAAGATGGATGTGTGTGCGTGCATGCGTGTGTGTGCACGCGCATGTGCACAGTCACATACATGCTGAGAGAATCCACACAGATGCTGAAAGCATTCCCTGGAGAGAGGGCACAGTGACCCCTCAAACAACTGTTCTCTTCTTGTTTGAGAAATTGAAAAAAGCGGAAAATAACCACTGGAAAGATGGTACCAAAGGGTGACACTCACAATAAAATAGAAGGGAGAGCAAAGTTGGCACATACAGATCCATTAGAAGAATAAAGCTCAAACAAGCATTTGTAATGTAATCCACAAGGAAACAAAGCAAGCCAGCCGTCTAAAACCTAAGGGCACGCATTGTGACGGATAGGGCAGGGAGCAGGGAGAGACAGATAAAAAGAATAAAACACCAGAGATGCCAAAACCAAGGGGGAAGAAAAAACATGCGCTGTCAGTAACTAAACACAAGAATAAGGCTGAAACTGTCAACAGTGCAACATAAAACCCTGAACTGGCACCAAGCTTTTACTAACAAAGAAAAAGTGTGCTCCCTGCAGATGATACCCAGCAAACCTTTACAGATGTGTGTGTGTGTGTGTGTGTGTGTAATTTTTTTCTTTTATTTTAAGAGGTGAGGGGCTGCTGACAACAGTGGGGAGTCTCTGCACAACTGATCATGGCAAAATGTTTTTCTCCCGATACCTGCAGACCTACACTGTGCAGAATGAGCACCCCAGAAAGAAGCATGGCTTCTTTCCATGAGGGACACCAGAGCCTGCACAGAGTCAGCAGGGCACGTAAAGGAGGCCTGGCAATCGGTGGTGATCCAGTGGGGCAGGGATTTGGGGACTTGATGGGCACTGTGGACACTCAGACTCTCTCCTGTATTCTCTCTGGCTCAGTGAGACTGAACCCTTGCAAGTCCTCATCTTAAGTTTCTTATTTGCACCACAGGGGAGCCTAAAATGTCATCCTTGACTCCAATGGTGCCCTTGTAGGTTAAGTTTGCAAGCCATTGAGCAGAGTGCTGTCGAGTTGGTTTATTTGTTCTTTGAGTGGTCATGTTATTATTTGGATCCAAGTTTTAAATTTCCCTAATTCTAATTGCAGTTTCTCAGGACCTTGGCTCGTTTCAAATTCTGGAAACATATTAGAACACCTCTCCCAGAACTGGGTAAGAAGTTAGAATAACGGAAAGGCTTGGCTCCAAGTTCAGTTGAATGTCAAAAAGCACAAGTTTGGCTGAATGGACTTTGTGTCATGAAATCTCAGCTCCCTCTCTGTTCTTCCAGGCCAAATACCTACTGGATGAAATTGATAAAATTAAACAAAGAGAGAGGCTTGTGGTCTGATGCATTTATTGCAATTATGAGTACTTCTTCAGTTTCATCCTGCAATAATGTTTGCAATCATTTATTAATTCATCTAATCACATATTCAACATGTTGAGCCTCATCTATATGCTAGTCAGGACACAGGGAGTGATAGTCCGTTCATCAGAAGTGATGAACATCCCCCTGTACTCATCTTAGAAATATTGGCCTGCGGATACCCCTAAGCTCCGCAAGACTGAGAAGCACAGCTTTTCAGCCAGGTAAGTCCATGCTTCTTAGTTTTTTACTCCTGCATTCATCAGTGGGGCTTGAGTTCTTCAACCTTAAAAGGCTAATAAACTGATTTGGTCCAACTTAGATCAATAATAGGTATCTCCAGGTCAAGTACATGAGGCAAGGAATATAGAGTGTAAAACTAAATGTATCAAGTTTTCTAGACAGCGACCAGAGCAAGCTTAGTGATCCATGTGATGCTTGACTGCAGGCCCTTGATAATAAGCTCATTAACAGTTCTAGGCAGTCGTAATCCACACAGGACAGGGAAATCTGCAAATTGGATGGCTTCAATGGAAGCCTTCTTGCCCTACAAGGATGAGCTGTCATGAACTAGAAGATCTATTTTCATCCTAGCTATTGGACCCCACTTCTGACACACTGACATTCACAGCAAAGGTTAGGAAATTACAGTCAGTGTTTTTGCTATGGTCAGGCTGCTATTCTGGCATTTTAGGGGAACTGAAAACAGGCCACTTGGCTTCCTGCATGTTTTGTGCATTCACAGTCCTGGGTTTTGCTGCAAGAGAGAGACGTGCTAAGGGGTAGGAATTGGACAAGCTCACTTACTGAGCTGGTCAGCCCACTTCCCAATGGGCGCTCTCAGAAGGAACCCTGTGAGATAGAAAGCAGGTCTCTCTGCCTTCAGGACACCTACATTCTGATCAGAAGCTGCCACACTAAACTTGCAGCCTCACCTCATTACAATTCAGTTCTTGTGCTTCTGAACTTTTACATCAGTATTTGGGGAACATTAGGAAGGGGAGGTAAAATGTGGACAATGATTCCCTTTTATTACATATGAAAAGGGCAGTGGAGCTGATGATTAATAACTACCGCATGCTTTGTGAGCTTGAACAGTCACCACTTTAATGTCAGAGACTTTATTTTCTGTTCCATAGAAAATGGTGGAAAAAGTAGCAAGAAAACAGCATGCATCTGTGGTTATATACTTATGCAATCAGATACTTAATTGCGTTCTGTAAATTGCATGTATGCATGTAGGAAGCAATCCTTTGTTTAACAGCTCTTTGTGGGTGTTTTCTTCTAAGTTTCCTACAAATTAAATTTCAAACTTGATTTGGGGGTGATACCTAAAGTAAGTTGAATGTGCTTTAAATGTCTTTTCTATATAATATTGACAATCTTGGGAAAAGCACTTAATCACTGTATAGGTATGTAGATGAGTCTAATTTCTCTTGAAAGAAGAAATTTAAATAAGCTAAGTTAGAGCACCTATATTAAAACACCTAAAATTAAACAAAGTATTTTCAAAATGAGCTTGAAAATCTCCTTTGGAAAGTTGACAGTGGGGAAGAAATTTAGACTGTATCTCTGGTCCTCAAGTAAGAGGAAGCTCAAACATCAGGGGAGCAGAGGAGGTGTTTACATTTCTTCTTCCAGTTGAAGTTTCACAACTTTGGAAGCAAAAAAGAAATAAGGAGTGAACAGCTGGCTTTTACAGAGTATCGGAGAGCAGGGTTTCTGGACCAAGGCTCCCTACACAGAGCAACGGGTTGCTGGCAAATGACAGCAAGAGGATCTACAAATGCTTGGGAAAACACGCTTAACAGGAAGCTCACTGACCTGATTGTGAGGATCAGAAACAGAAATTTGAGGGTGGAGGGGGAAAACTCTGTGAACTTACAGGACAGGGAACAAGATGTGCTCTAGAAAGAGAAGAATGACTGGGGAGGTGTTCCTTAATGTTCAGCAGAAATAAGGAAGGGAGAAGAGCACGAGGCCAGCCTCAGGGACCAGCAGCCAACCCACTGACACAGAAACAAAGGGAGTTTAATTTTTTTTTTTTTTTTAATTTTAGACAGACTCTCGCTCTGTCGCCTAAGCTGGAGTGCATTGGCACGATCTCGGCTCACTGCAATCTCCACCTGCCCAGTTCAAGTGATGCTCCTGCCTCAGCCTCCCAAGTAGCTGGGATTACAGGCACGCACCACCACTCCCAGCTAATTTTTGTATTTTTAGTAGAGATGGGGTTTCACCGTGTTGGCCAGGCTGGTCTTGAATGCCTGACCTCAAATGTTCCGCCTGCCTCGGCCTCTCAAACTGTTAAGATTATAGGCGTGAGCCATCACCCTCAGCCCAGGAGCTTGATATATTAACCCAAGGCAGAACTATGATCTCACAGTGTCACTGAGGCAGGAATAAGGCCGATGACAGGAATACCACTGAGGGAGGCTATGCCTTGTTCAAACCATAGAAGGGGTGGGAGGGTATCACTGAACTGGATAATAACATTAGATGTATTTAGCTGTCCCTATATAGCAAGCATTGTGTTTATTGCCTTCTATTAGTTACTTCCTTTAATCCAACAAAGTAGAGTTCCATTTTCAGATGAGGAAACTGAGGCTTGGAGAAGCAGGCCCCAAGCCAGCTTTCATCCTCTACACTAAACTGCCTCCTGAGAAAGCGCCCAGGAGCAGAACAAGCCTCAGAATGCCTGTCATACCCCTGGCCAACCCTGAGGGATTCTGCTGTAGTTCCCTCACGGCGACCTGTGTGAAAGTCGAAGCCCAAAAGGCAGGCACAGCTGACATCCCGGCAGGGAGTACCCACTCCCATGCCAGGGCACAGTACATCATAGCCCTGTTTCACCTGCCTAGTGTCCGCCCCTCACACCAGGAGTGATATGTCCTGCATGCAGACCCACCAGCCGGAAGATGGAGGTAGCCGGGCAGGCTCATGGGTGGGGACAAATGATGACAGGAAATAACCACGGAAGTCGTGAATGCTATGGTAACTACCTGGCGAGGGGTGAGCAACAAGGGCTTTCCAGCACAAGTCACAACTTGGGCACTTAGCACAGTGACCAAGAATCTGTCATCCAGGGTCCGAGATAAACCTCCTTCCACTCAGTGTGCCTGCTCGGCTTGTCCATTGAGACGCCTCTACTGCAGGGCAAGAAAGCTGATCCTGAAGACTCATCACAGAAAGTAACAAACTAAATCTCCTTCCTGCCTGGGCCCAGAGCCACCCAGGGCCCAGCAACCAGTTCTTATCTCTGCGTCTGATTTGTCACACTTAAGTGTCATGGTTGAGCCATTGGTTTGTCTCCTCCATTATATTGTGAGCCTCTTAAAGGCCAGAAGTGGTCTTTTATCCCTGAATCACCGACATGTAACTGCCCCCTGACACAAGCACTAAGTAATTGTTTACCAAATGACTCATGGATCTGACATTCTTTAAATGAAAATCCCCTAGGAAGGTTTTCTCCAATGGATTAGTCCTGCTTTCCTTTGCCCTTCATAATATACTTGTTTATTAGATTGTAAGTTTCTCAAGGCCAGACACTCACCTTCATCTATTCAATTGGTGCAAAAGTGAATGTTGCTTTTGCACCTACTTTTAATGGCAAGAACTGCAATTACTTCTGCACCAACCTAATATATCAAATGCCTGATCCATAACGGGCTCTCCATAAACAATAACAAATTTTTTTCACCACCACGAAGCCCTCCCACCCTGCTGTTAGGTTGGATCTCTCAGTGCTATCCTTGTGTAATTCGCTTATGAAATGTAAATGTGGCATTTTTACATTTATTCCTATGAAGTTCCAACAGTCCTTCACTTCAGTTTATGATGATTTTTAAAAAACTTTTAACAGTAATAATCATTCACATTTTTGTCATTTGTATTTTCATCCAAGTCTTTAAGAAATATATTGAACAAGACACTCATGATTCACAAACCGCTCCTAGTATGAAGTTTTCACATAGGAGGTTTTCAATAACATTTTTAAGATAAAAGAGAAGCCTACTAAAAGCAGACTATCTGATAAAATCTTGGCTTCCCCTGCTGACATGTGCAGACTTGAAGACAGAAGAAGTAATAAAGAGAACTCTTGCTACTCGGATGTTTTAAATCAGAATGTTGAAACCATAAGCCCCCAGAGGTCACCCCTTTCTTAAGAGGTGCCAGGAGGAAAGTAAGAGGCCGGAGAGGGGTTGGCTGAAGGGCACTGGGGCCAGCAGGAAGTCAACCACTGCCCACCCACACTCCAGCTTCACCCTGAGCTACTTCACTGCTATCTTGTATGTATTAGGGTTTTGTGTAAGGTTTTGTTTGGGAGAAACTGGCACCCATAAAAAAGGAAATGGAAAATCAACCTCCCCATTTCACAGTTGCCCACCCCCTGCCACATGTACCTTGCAAATGGTGCCGTCAGCCAGACAACCCAGGGAGCTCCTTATCATTTTCTTGTGGACAAGACATGAAAGTAGAGTGCAGTTAGGTTGCCTTCTTAGCATACAATACACTGTGCTGAGATGATTAACGAATTTATTTCAACCTGGAGGGAGGTACCTGGTGTTGTGTCATAGAACTGTGTGATATTTTTTTCAGTAATTTGAAGGAAACATCAAAGGCATGTTTGCCAGATAGGTAGATGATGAAAAGATGAGACAACTAAGATTAGCCAGTGTTAAAAAAAAAAAAAACACTCATTTTTTAAAATGGCATTGGCCAAGAATAGACCAAAAACAAAAGCATACCATGCAACAGGAATAAACACTAAGTGCCCCTTTTAGATTTGCAAAAACAATTACAAAAATACAAGATAAGGACATCTGACTTCAGCACTTTTTATTAGAAAGCCAGGAGGTTTATGATTAATAATAACTCTAGCTTTTTAAGTGTGCACGCTGTGCCAGTCAATCTGAGTTCAGAGCGGAGCATAAAAATAAAAGCTAAGGCAAGTTCTGTTTGCAGTCATATAAATACAACATTCAAGGCAAGGAAACAGCTGACCATAATCTGAACTAGCTGAAACACCAAGTGGGTTTATGGTTTCAATCCCGGATGACACACTGTAAGAGGGAGCTTGAGAAACTGGGCCCTGTGCCAAGGAAAACAGAATGTTGAAGGCTCCATAAGCCACGGTAGTGAGGAAGTGTTAAAGGAAATGGGGATATTCTGTTGAGGAAGAGCAATCTTGGGAGGAACATGATAGATGTCTTTAAAAATTTGAAACGTCCTATTAAAGGGGGATCCTATGTGTTTGGTGTAACAGCAGAAAGAGGAACTAGGATCAGGAGGGTGAAGTTTGAGGTAGCAGCCTTGTTTGGTCTTGAGCACCAAAAAATCATCTGACTAGCTTGAGCAAAAAGATACATTGGTTGGATGAACATGAAGGAATTCACCATTTCCTAGCTAGGCCGAGGAACCAGACTGGGGACCCACAAGAAACAGAGGGCTCCGGAAAGTCTTGATATCAAGAACTTCTTGACCATCTTGCCTAGCACTGCCTCTACAATTAAAAGAATTCCAGCCACTTCCTTGGTGCTTGTGTCACTCTGCTGAAGGTTCAAGTCCCAGGAGCGTGAATTTTATTAGACATGCATAGGTCACACACCAGTCCCTTGACTGTCCCAGGGAAATGAGAGGAAGAGTCTGGCAGAAGGACCTTCAAGTGGTCCCTTTGACTTCCACAGCAGGAGGACAGCTAGATTTATTTGTCAAACCCAGGCTGGCTCTAGTGGAAAGCAGTTTATTCCCCAAAAGAAAATCATGGTCCTCTTGGGAAGGGAGAATGGATTGAAGGCACCCAAAGAATGAAAAATGACCATGACACAGAACTCAAGATGCAGAAATACTTTCTAAAGATTAAAGTGTCCAGGACATTGGAGACTACAAAGGGTGGGAGGGTGAGAGGGAGGTGAGGGTTGAAAAATTACCTATTAGGGACAGTGCTCACTATTTGGGAGATGGACACACTAAAATGCCAGGCTTCACCACTACACAATATACACATGCAAGAAATCTGCACTTGTGCCCCCTAAATATATAAAAAGAAAATAAAATGGTCCAGGAATGTAATGACCAATGAGGTCACCCTCATTTGAGGTATTCAAGCATAAGTCACAGGATCAAACAATAGGAGGTATTGTCGGCTGAAGTTGGAGACTCCAAGATTCCATATCTCTAAATAAGCAGTTTTCAACTTGGGAACATGTCAGAATCATGGGAGGAGCTTTTTCAAATTGTTTCTGCCTCAATTTCTTCCCTGTTCACAAAGATTCTAATGCCCCTTTACCATTCCTCATTCCCCATTGCCAAATGAGAACCCAATGCACCACCACATCTGAGGTTTCTACTCTCTCAGTACCTTCTGTTGGTGAAATGGCCCAGAAAAAGAGACAGGAGGCTAATCAAGTGGGGAAGTTCTTTTTTATGTAAAAATTTTTTGAGTAATAGGAATGTCTACCTTGTAGAGTCAGGCAGCGTAAGACATATCTGTTCAAAAATGAAAAGGAACTTGGTTGAAGAAAATTAATAGTTAGAGTTATCTCGCAATGCTGCATATGTTGGCTTCCCTCTGCTACTGTTATTTTGTTTGGAAGGGGTCCAATTTTCCCCTTGCATAAAAGGAGACAAGAGCTGTTTGAAGCCATTAACAGCACCAATAGGAGGAACATTTGAATTAATAACCAGGAGACCAGTCAGCCAGGAGCAATTTTCAGCATAATCTTTTCCTTTGACTTTTGTTGTAAGACTGATATTTTGCTACATTATACTTGGTCCAACATGCCACAGCAGAGCCAACTAATTTATCTTCCCAACTCTCTTTATTTTTTAAATTGGCCTAAGTAAAATAGTTTAATTTATTTGCATGGAGATCCTCCCTGTGGATTGCGTGAGGCATGTGAATTGTTATACCTGAGCATAAAGAATTCCTTGGAATTTGGCAAGAAATAATATGTATAAGGGTGTATAAAGATGCTCTTGAAATAACGCTAAGTGAGCAGAGTAATAAAAACCATGGATAATACATGAGCTTCCTTTTGTTTCTTTGAAACTAAATCTATACAGAAGTCCATTTTTTCTTCATCTATTTTACTCTTCCCTACTTGCTAATGTACAATCTCACCTCTTATAAAGTCTTCTTGCATTGTATTTCTGGAGGTGCCCAGAGGACTTTCACATCTGCTAAGGAGCAAGTCCCTGAAGATGCAATGTGGTCCCCGATGCTGGTTTCCTCTTCTCCAGCTCTGGCCTCCTCGCCCTGAGCAGCACTGCACACAGGTGCACCAGCTACTGTGCACCCCGCCGACGATGCAATGAGCTACCAAGGTGCCAAATCCAGGCCTCTTTCTGTGCATGAGTGGGGAGGCAGTCAATCCTGCCTTTCTCCTGTTTGTAAAACCTTCAATGGCTTCCTAAGACCCATGTTTTAACAATAAACCCCTCATCCATCCTCTAGGCGGCCTCACCTCAGTGGCTGGCAGCTACTATTTCCTAGAACTCACCTCTCCTGGAACACCCCAGGGTGCCCCACACCTAAGCATCACCTTTGACAGCCAGTCCCCTCCCACTGTGGGCACTGGCCATCTGCCGAGCTTCGTGGGCTCAGGGATCAGCAATGATGCCTGTTCCCAGCAGGCTTCTGCTGGTCTTTCTGCCCCAAGTACCACCCCACCCAACCCCAAATCAATTTGTTTGAAAAACTTCCACCTTTTCTTCAAAACTGGACTCTAAGATTTGTTTCTCCATGAAGTTTTCTGCCTGCTCCCCAGCCCCACAGTGTGTGCACCCCACACTCAGTGTTCCCATAGTACTTGGTTCCTTTTTCCTCTTCCTCTCCATGGTACTTAGCCTACCTTCTACTGGCGCCTACTTATGTTTGCTTGGCTCCCACCTTCACTAATTCATGAGCTTTTCCTGGGGAGGGATCTTCTCGCCATGGGTAGGGACCTGTCTCCCATCACTTTGGAGTTCCCAACACCCAGCACGGTGCCTGGCCAAGTCTATGTGCCCAGTGAAATAACAAAAATGTAACTAAGAACCAGGAAAGTCCACATGGAATCACTGGCATTTCCAAGACCCCCTAGCATCTTTAAAAGTCTATGTTTCTTTTGCTCTAGAGGACATCTGGCTCCTCTCCTTCTCTGCCTTTCTGTACCCCTTTTCTCCCTTTTCTTTACGTGGGAGGGGAGTCACAGGGTGGACTTGCTTCCTGGCTTGAGCTTCTCTGGGGTTCCAAATAGGGGTACATCTCCACAAGGCACAGCAAACCTACTATATTCAAACTTCCTGCAATTAAGACTCACCCTACATGTTCTGGCCCAGTGGCTCAGTGCTGAACAAGGACATTGGCCAGACAAATGCCCATCGCCCTGGGCCCTGGCCCCCCAGATGGCACAAGATCGTGGCTCCCCGGCTTCTCCAAGGATGACCGTGTCCAACACGATACTTTACAGTTGCCACACCAACTGTGTCCGATCAAAGTGATTCTCACTGTGAATCACTGTGAAACCTGAAGAACAAAGTCTGCACACCCTGGAAGCTGTCTGAGGCTGCTAGGGGCATATTCTCTTTTTCTTTTAAAACACAGACTTGCCTCTGCTACCTTCTGTAGGCCATGTGAGCACAGCCGGATGTCCTATTCAAAGGAAGCTTCTTGACTTACTCATGCAGACTGTCACATCTTAGATGACACAGCCATCTCCAATGTTCATATTCAAAACCACCCCACTTGACAGATCTAGGGCTGAGGGAATGTCTAATCTTAGCAGTAAAACTCACATTTATCATATTCCAATGACCAGTTTAGAAGAGAAGACAGCAGCAGTGGAAATATCTCTGGGACCTCTACAAGGGATTAACTCAACTGACTGTGGAATGTCAGTGCCTCACCAACTGATATCCAGCCATGAATGTATTCTCCATCTGAAACTCAAGTGACTCTTAGAAAGGGATCACTGCAGATACCACACACGCAGAGCATTTGTGCTTCCAGTGAGGCTGGCGTGTCTGGCTGTTATCAACACAATTGTCATATGATCTCTTGATAGACAAGCCCAAGCTAACACTGGGCCTAGCCTCTTGGTCACCGTGACTATAAAGCTGGCCTGGAGTTGCCATGACCGGAACTTACTGAGATTATGTGGTGAGGTCACCCGAGTCAGGAACAGAGCCAGGAAGCAGAGGCTAAGCCATTTGATGGGCAGACCTCTACTCCAGCCACAACATCACTGTCAAAACGATGTCATGGACAAGTCTGGAATTCATGGTGATCAAAGGCACTCTAAGCACTGTGGCTGAGGCTTTGCCATAATCCCAGGCTTTCCATGAGAAAAGCATATGTAAATGTTTTGACATGGTGTTGGGATATTTCACTTCAGTTTAGTGAGCTTAGGTACTGGCAAGAAAAACCCAATTGTATTTTATACAAGCTACTTCTACACACTTTATTTTGTTCTCTTGTTATTTTTCAATAGTGTTAACGAGGGGTGAATTATCTCCTGAACTTGGCACTTGGTTACTTCCCCAAGGCTCAGAACTGTGAAGTGTGAGTTCTCACTCAACAAATACTTCTTGAGCACCCATAATGTGCCAGGCACTGATCCCGTCCTAGAGACACAACACTGAACACAGCAGAGGGATATTCTGTCCTTGCAGGGACAATAGCCTAGTAGACAGTGTGTCCAACAGGTAAACTTGACCTATTAGTCAAGCTTTTCTGCACAGGGCCAAGGCCAGTCTATTCAAATTCTCAGTCACAGGACTAGAAGCATACCCCAAAATGAAAAAAGGACACCTGTGACCAGAGCAGATGGCAGAGCTACGGACAGCCCCGGGATTGAAAGTAGGAGAAAGCAGTAGGAGTTTCAGTTCCAGAATACCCAGGCTGCCCCTGCTGAAGGTAGTGCCAAACTGCCCTGTTGTGCTATTTTGGTTATTATAATTAATTCTAAAAACTACATCTTATAGAAGATTCCCTAGGAACTGGGCACTCGGCTCAGGGCCTTACCCATGTAATCTGGTCATGGCAGGGCTCCTCCTTACCTGTTTGGCAGGGGTCTTCCTGCTTCCTCAAGAGGAGGGGAAGGGGAATCTGAGCCTTCAGTCTGAATGCCCCTCTGCCAGAGAAGTCATCTAGCTGGCCACCTCCTGCGGTGGTGGCAGGTTCCTCCAGCCCATGAAACAAGGGGGACTTGTCTGCATCCACAGAATGCAGAAAACTGCCCAGTTAGTCCCTCTCTGCCACAAACCCTCCACCATTCAACAGACAGATGCCTCTGGGAGAGCTTCCGAAACTCCAGTGTAAATAAGGTCAGGCAGATCAGAATGTTCTGTGAAGTGTTATAAAACTGTAGAATAACAGCATCAGCATCATCACCATCATTATAAAAGGATAGTGATAACATCTTAGGCTTGCCTCCTAGAGAGATCCAAGAACAATTACTTTAGTTTTCTACTCTTTCTATTATATTTTTATTCTGTCTTTATGGCAGTACAATTTGCATATCATGAACAGGTTTTAAGTGTAATGTCTGTTGAATTTTGTTTATTATTTTTGAACTGACATAAAGTCAAATATATTTTAAAGTCCAATAAAATCAAATGGTTGTATTTTAACTAATATAAATATGTAGAGCTACAAATTTAATTATGACACACATTATGGATTAAATGGTCATGCCCCTCCCCCAAATGCATATGGTGAAGCTCTAACCCCAAATGTGACGATATTTGGAGATAAGGCCTTTATGGAGTTAATTAAGGTTAAATTAAGTCATAAGGGTGGGCCCCTAATTCAATAGTGATAATGCCCTTATATAAAGAGGAAGAGACACCAAGAGCTCTCTCACTCATAAGCACAAAGAAAGAGGTCAACAAAAGAGGTTATGTAAGGACACAGAAAGAAGGTTTCCACCTACACAACACAAGAAGAGGCCTCAGAATGAAATCTACCATGCCAGCACCTTGATCTTGAGCTTCCCAGCCCCTAGAACTGGGAGGAATAAATGGCTACTGTTTACGATACCCAGTCTATGGCATTTTGTTACGGCAGCCTGAGCAGACTAAAACAATAGATTTTGGGCTCAGTTTAATAGTTACACTTGATAATATATGTAGGCAAACCACTTCTCCATTTTTTTTTGTTTTGTTTTCTAATAGTGGCTTTTTGCCTATACTCTTTTAATCAATAGGGTGTTGACCCTGTGTACTGCAAATGATTTTTAATGTTTTTAAAGTGGCATTATAAATTGTTACATTTGTTTCTTTCTATCAGACACTGATCCAATAAATGTTTGAAAAGGTTGAATATTTGCAAAGATATTTTAGCTTAAATATGGACTTCTTTAAAGTCTGCTTGCAAATTGATTCCGTTTGCCAGCCACCATTTCAATCCTGTGGGTAGAAATATGACGAAAATGAGATTAAATCAAAAGCAAGGCCGAACTCACTGCAAATTTTCAAAACTGCATAAAAGACTCCCAAGCAAATATAACCAGAAATTAATTCCATATTATGCTATCTGGAATGATTTACAGATGAAATTGTGATTTCTATTATAGCTCAAGCCAAAGCATTAGAGTCTGATTGAATATATACCTAGCCAATGAATCAGACTTGAGGATGGCTTCTCTGAACACATACGAATGGAAAGTAGAAAGAATTAGGGAAGAAGTGAACTGGACCTGAAGCTCACTCTCAGCCTTCCTCCTCTCTCTGCTGCCCGGGAAGGCTGCTCCTGGGGGCCCCCGAGATCATCCTTGGTTACTGAGTTCCCCACTCCCTTCCCCAGGCTCTGGCCCTTTCCTCCCTCATTCTCCCCATCAAACCTTACCTGCCTGGGGCCACTGGGCTCCGTCTTCCCATTAGGAAACTGATCTCTGCAGGATATGGATGTCACTGCTCTGGATGGCCTCCTTCCTGCCTGTCCCACATGTGTGTACTGAAACAATGCGCTTGTAAAGAACATGCTTAAACCAAGGGATCATTTTGATGATGCCTATTCCAGTCTTTGGTCTCCAGCTGTATTGGTTTCATGGACCCAACATTCATCTTTATCAAGTTTGATTAAATTTTTTTCCACAGGAATATAATATCACAATACTCCCTTAAGGTTTGAGATCACTCAGGTAATCACCCTGGGTTACAGTAATACTAATGCCAATAGAAAGTAATCTTTAAGTATAAACTAAAACCTATTTGCACTTTGAAATCTAAATAAACCTATTCTTTTCCTGTGTATTGTTAGTAGGTGTTATCATAGAGTTCCTAAAGTTGCCTTTGAGTAGAACAGGGAATAAATTTCTCCCAATGAAAGAATATTGAAGACTTAATCACTGTCCCACAATTCCCCAAAAGAGGCATTTCCCCTAAAGTTGAGCTTCCAAAAATGGGAATGCCCCAGAATGTATGATTGAAAAGAATTTTGATGTGAGACACACATTTTTCTGGAGGAACCTGTAGCTCTTCCTTGTTGGCAACCCCAAAGGCTGTGAATCCCAAGATAGCCTCTGGTTCGGGACTGTTTTGCCATGGAGAAGAGAATGTGACATAAGGATGGCCGCCCGTCTCCTCTCTATGGGACAGTTAGACTCACCCCCAAAGAAAGGCATCAAATCCCCATGGTGCCCAGCCCCTGGTCACACCACAAAAGGACAGCAGGCTTCACAGATCTCATCCCCTCTGGGAAATGACAACAGTGCTATCCCAGAAGGTGCTTCTCTCATGCTCACTTTGGAAGCCCGGCCCTTTCGTCACCTTGCTATGAAGTGAAATTCCCAGAAATGAGGATCTGTATCTGAAATTCCATTAGAATCTCCACATAGGTTTGAATTCTAAAATGAGAGAAGAAAATCAGCTATGTCTGCTCTCGGTCTCAGCATCTGAATAGCTGCCTGCTGACTCATTCTGTAAATACAGGGGTTCATTCCCTTCTCTCTGAAATCTGCTCATATGCACCCAAAATTATTATTATCTATGTTCAATCACGGAAGTCGTACAAGCTGAAAGGCTGCCAGCACAGCCTCTGCCTTTCTCGATTTAAATAAATAGATCTGGCTTCGGGCAGGCTCTTCAACTGAGACACTCTCCAGATGTAAATGTTATTTTATTAAGATATAGGGTGACATAAAAATATTTGTAAAATCAATATATCTTGTTCAGCTTTAAAATCTGTGACAGGTCTTCAAGTAATCTCATTTTCACAGATCAAGTAGACTAGTCAGAAGTCGTGATGAATGTTGAAGGAGACATCATGGTAATTTACACTAGATTCACATTATATCTAGTTCCTATGTGCAAAGAAATGGAAATAAGTTTGTACAAATCCTCCCCCACCTCCATAACCTAAAACACAGGAGACACCTTTAACTAGATAATGTATTATTTCCAACAGGATGAGGACCAGCAGTACTTTCACCCTATTGACTTACCTTCAGCTTTTTGCTTGACTGAAGGGACTTCCTCATTAGAGTAGATGGCTATTCTTTGAAATGATCCTCTTCTTAACACAGTTCATTTTAAAATCCTACTTTTCTTAAGAGTTTTCAATGCAACCCATCATCAAAGGGAAGGAGTTGATGAAAAGAAATGAAATTGAAACATGCACATGGGGAGAACTGATTGAAAGTTCTTCATTTAAGGGATGGGCTCCTTTTCTCTTATTATACTGTGAAATCTGAAAACCTCTCTTGAAATTCTGGTCACTGTCTTCTGGACATCCCAAGGCGCACCATCTCCACAGTTCCTCCCTCCTAGACTATCCCATTCAGTGTGGCAAATGGAAAAAGGCTGAGACTCTTCTGGTGAGCAACTAAAAAGCACATCGAAGAAAGCAGATACAGCCCATGATCAAAATAGCACATAACTTCAGTTGGAACATGACTGACAGAAAGATCAATTAGACAATGCACACCAATCAAAGGTAAGTACCAATAGGTGTTATTGTACTAGAAAACAAACACAAAGGCTGAGACTTTCCGGTGTTTGGGAAACAGTCTCAATAAAAAGGATCTCAGGAATGGATTTGTCCCTCTATCCTTCCTTCCACCTCTTCAACTGAGCCTCCACTACATGCTGGGCACTGTGCCAAAGGCCGGCAACTCAGAAATGAAGAAGCTTGGTTCCTGCCCTCAAGTACCTTATAGTCCAAGGTGGTGGTGGACGTGGGTGGGGAGGGGAGTTGTTGAGGGAAGACAAAGAAACGTGCAGTGAAGTGTACCAGAAGACGGGGTGTAGGCTGCTGATGGAGCATGAAGGAGGAAGGAGACAAGTAATCTGGGAGTTCAGGAAAGGACGTATCCCAGATAGAGGTGATGTCCAGGCAGAGCCTGGAAAGATGAATAATAATAAGAGCAAGCAGTACAAGAAGATACGGGCCAGGAGTGGCGGCTCACGCCTATAATCCCAGCACTTTGGGAGGCGGAGGTGGGAGGTCACTTGAGGTAAGGAGTCAGGGGTGCTGGCGGAACACTTGAGGTCAGGAATTCGAGACCAGCCTGGCCAACATGGTGAAACTCCATCTCTACTAAAAATACAAAAACTAGCCAGGCATGGTGGTGCATGCCTATAATCCTAGCTACTCAGGAGGCTGGGGCAGGAGAATCGTTTGAACCAGGGAGGCGGAGGTTGTAGTGAGCCAAGATCGTGCCATTGCATTACATTGCAAAGGGGATTGCAGGGAGTCTTCATCTCAAAAAAAAAAAAAGATACAGCAGACACTGCTGCCATCTATATGCACTTTCAGATATATTAATTTGTTTCATTCTCTCAAGACCCTGTGTGTAGATGTCAGTACTATCTCCATTTCATGATGCACAGAGAGATCAAGTAACTTGCCCAAGTCAAGCAGCTACCGCGTGGCTGAGCTGGAGTTTAAAGCCAGGCATTCAGTGACAGCATTCATCCTCATAACCACGATGCTAAGAGTTTGCCAGACAGGTGGGAAGCAACACTTTTGGAAGAGGGTCAGGGCCATACGTTTTGTGAAGTGACAGAGCATGACATTCAGCGTCAGTAGAACTTAAAGACCCAAGTTTTGGCAAGTAGAGGAAATCTGAACCTTAGTTGTAGCTTCTAGAGGCAGGCTAAAAGCACCCTGGGCACATGTAGTGGTGACCAGGGGGACTCGTGGCCATCAAATCAGCATGATGTGCTGTTTATTTCTCCCAAAGACTCAGGAGGGGAGAGCTTTGATGCCTTTTTCTCATATCAGATAACTTTAAAATGCAGTTTTATGATATAGAATACGATATAAAATTACCATGACATTTTTCCTTATTTCTTACTCCATTTGATATATGATTTAAATTGTTTCTTTAATGTATTTATTTATACGAAATAAAACAACTCATGGTTATATAAATTATTTCTCTTCCTGAAATTCCTTCATTCTTGCTTGCCCAAGATAATACCTCTGTCCATGCTTAGACAACTAGATATTGATGCATGTGGGCAAAATTGGGGTGTTTTGCTGTTTGTTTATACAGATATGGAAGCAATGCACTCTTTATTCCATGGTTTGCTTTGCGCACTTAATAATACCTCATGGACAACCCTCTAGCATCATCTGCATCATCTCATTGAGAATCATACAGTAGTCCATACAGTCACTTTTGTACCATTCCCCTACAGATGGATGGTTTCCAGATTCTGCCTCTTCAAGCAAAGCTGAAACAAATACTTCTGTCTATACATTTCTCCCTCCTCTGCATTTAGGCTTTAAAAATTATACAGTGGTTACTGGACTTTTTTTTTTTTTTTTTTTTTTTGACAGAGTCTTGCTCTGTCACCCGGGCTGGAGTGCAGTGGCACAATCTCTGCTTACTGCAAGCTCTGCCTCCCAGGTTCAAGCAATTCTCCTGCCTCAGCCTCCCAAGTAGCTGGGACTACAGGCACCCACCACCACACACGCCTAATTTATATATTTTTAATAGAGACGGGGTTTCACCATGTTGGCCAGGATGGTCTCAATGTCTTGACCTCATGATCCGCCCACCTTCACCTCCCAAAGTGCTGGGATTACAGGGATGAGCCACCACGCCTGGCCAGTTATTGGACTTTTTACCAAAGGCCCACTTCTACCTTCAAGGGAAATGACTCCCTAGAATTTGCTCCTAAAAGCAAATGGTCTGTTCAGGCCTAAAATTTCAAATTGTGTTCAATAGTCTACTTTTTACAGGACACTGTTTCCCTAGAAGACGGCATGAAACAATTTCCAGAAAATGTAAACTCCAGTCTTCATGGTTAATTTCCTCCACCTACCTAATTTGCACCACTGAAACAAAGCTTTTCTAAAACCACTAATCAGAAGGTCTTATGTTGTTTTCTATTCAACCATAGCCTTGTAAAATAACAGTTGAAATGTCAAAGAAATCCCGAGTTCACCGCAGGTGTTCCTAGACTGGGCTGTTAAGTCGTGACAGTCAACATGAGAGGACCAAGGAAGGCAGGAACCCAGAGCTCAGGCGGAGGGGCCAGGCCAGATTCGGAAGAGCTGAGCGCTCTTTTTTGTATGAGCCTGGATCTCGCTCTGTTGCCAGGTTGCAGTGCAGTGGCACAATCGCAGCTCACTGCGGCCTCGGACTTGAGCTCTAGCTATCCTCCCAGCTCAGCACCCTGAGTGGCTGGGACTACAGATGCACCACCACACCCGGCTACGGTGCTCTCTTGATTGCCCCTCTCTAGTATTTAAGCTGTTTTCATCTGGAATTGATTCTATTTGTCAAGGAAGACTAAAACCAAATAGAAAGTGCCTGAGTTCTGCTTTCTCCAAGCCTCTTGCAGCAGCTCTCCCTGTTCAGCAGTCAGGACCCACTCTCAGTTCCTTATCCCCAACCTTTTGTCACTGCTCTGCCCTCACCACCCACCTGCCTCCCTTGCAGTTTCAACAACTCCCTCTTCCCGACAACCCCCACCCCTCTCCCCCAAGGCTATCCACCCCCAACCTCTGTTGCCCCCTCATAAGTGTGAGCTCCCTGAGGACAGGAACGTCATCCGTGTGGCTCCCACCACACCCCTGGTGCCCTGCACTGGGTCTGCTTCACAGAAACACACACGTAAGGACACAGATGGCCTCAGGCAGGTCACGTCACGCACACCTCCTGCCGCGGGCCAGACACTGTTCCAAGAGTTTCACACATGTCATTTTGTTTAATTCTTAAAACCACCCTCTAGGGTAGACACCAATCATGTCCTTTCTGTAAGTATGGAAGCTGAGATAAGGCCCCATGATTGCAACCATGGGGTCCTCTCATCAGTCAAACACACTCCTTTGATCTGACTTATAATGACTATAAGTGGCTTCTCCAGGCTCTTCAGCCGCTCCCACAACCTGCAGCGCATTTTGGGTTTTGGCCTCTCTGATGCAGGTCTTTCTTATGCCTTCTGTGCTCGTTACTGGCTTCTATCTTGATTGCATCCTTTTTGCAGCAGTTTCATAACTGCCCCTGTGGAGTTAGAGCTCATTAGAGAGCTGCCGGTGCAGCCACTCTGTTGGAGGGGATGAGTGGAGGTGTCTCTCTGTTATTTTCAGTAAGCTCGAGCTGTAAAGACACCGTCTGAGTCCCAGGGACTCAGTGCATCTGGTCAATTGGAGGCTGCCTCTTCCAAAACCCTGGGCCATGGAACCGGTAGTGTCCATCTTTCCCCTGAATTTTCAGAAATGAGCATATTAATCCTTTGGGATACAGGGAGGGCCTGTCAAGGGGTTGGGGGCAAGGGGAGGGAGAGCATTAGGACAAATACCTAATGCATGTGGGGCTTAAAAACTAGATGACGGGTTGATAGGTGCAGCAAACCACCGTGGCACATGTATACCTATGTAACAAACCTGCACATTCTGCACACGTATACCAGAACTTAAAGTAAAATAAAATAAAATAAAGAAATGAACATTCTAAGGCCAGGCACGGTGGAACATGCCTATAATCCCAGCACCCTGGGAGGCCGAGGCGGGTGGGTCACCTGAGGTCAGGAGTTCAAGACCAATCTAACCAACATGGCGAAACCCTGTCTCTACTAAAAACACAAAAACTAGCTGGGTGTGGTGGCAGGTGCCTGTAATCCCAACTACTCAGGAGGCTGAGGCGGGAAAATTGCTCAAACCTGGGAAGCAGAGGTTGCAGTGAGCTGAGATCATGCCACTGTACTCCTGCTTGGGCGACGGAGCGAGACTTTGTCAAAAAAAGAGAGAATATGAGAGAGAGAGAAAGAGAGAGAGAAGAAAGACAGAAAGAGGGAAGGCAGGAAGGCAGCAAGGCAGGAAGGCAGGAAGGAAAGAAGGAAGAGAGGGAGGGAGGGAAGGAAGGAAGGAAGAGAGAGAGAGAAAGGAAGGAAGGAAAAGAGAGAGAGAAAGGAAGGAACAAAGAGAGAGAGAGAGAGAAAGAAAAAGAAAGAAAGAAAGTGAAAGAAAGAAAGAGAGAGAAAAAAAAGCATTCTACACATTTAGAGTTCAGTGAAAATTGTTCATATCTGAATCTCCCCGCCAGTCAGCACACTCTTTCTCCCAAGGTGGTCATAAGTAGCACTGTATGCACTTGGTCATTTACATGTATTGATGGGAGCAGTTTCCCTAGTTCTTCCTGTGTCCTCTGGAAAATGACATTGTCAGCAAGCGAAGATAGGAATTTTCTGGAGGTCTGCTGTAAAGGGAGTGATGGCCCGTCACCTTGACCAACCCCCTAGTGCTGCTATCCCTGCCCTGGGCCTGTTTTGTGAGCTGTATCTGAGGCACATACCATTTTCTCTGTCTTACCACAGGAGCAGTCATGTCCCCACCCCTGGCCACAATCACTGCTATTCATCTCCTGCCACAGTTTTGCCTCTTAAAGGATGTGTGACTACCCTCTCCCATGCCTCACCATCCCCCATACACATACACACAGAGGCCAAATTACACAGCAGAGGAGTGATGGCGGACACGGCCATGCTTGCAAGATTCCTTCCTATATTTTCTTTTTCTCTTTGCTCACCTAGTTTCAAACTTTACTGTGCTACGGTCTCTCTTCCCTTCCCCCTGCAACTCTGCACACAGACACACACACACACACACAGACACACACACATGCACCCACACACACAGACACCTACCCTACTAGAAGCAATTCTTGGCCACACTTTCCCAGAGCTTAGAGCAGTGCACAGGGCATGGGTGTAGCCCCAGGCAGACAGAACTCTGCTCACGACAGTTCAACTTCACTTCCTACAATACGTCCCTCTTCAGCATTGGGCCCTCAAAAACATCCCACCAGGACCTACAAATCTAGGACCTGCCCTTAGGGACATCTCTAACCAAAGGTGTACTCTCTTTGTCTCTCTCTCTGTCTGTCTCCCTCTCTCTGTCTCTCTCTCTGTCTATCTCTGTCTCTTTCTCTCTGTCTCTGTCTCTGTCTCTCTTTCTGTCTCTCTGTATGTCTCTGTCTGTGTGTGTGTCTCTCCATCTGTGTGTGTGTGTGTCTGTCTGTCTGTCTCTCTCTTTCTTTCTCTGTCTTCTGTCTCTCACGGCCCCGTCACTCTCAGGCTCACACTTTCCTGTGCAGATGCGTCTCCTGCCCTCGTTTCTTCCCTCATTTACTGACAGTCAGTGACTGCCTACTCTGCTGCAGGCCCTCACTCCATCACTGGTCTTACAAACCTGTTCAAGAGATGGAAGACAACAGCAACTAATAATAATAATAAAATTCTAAGTCCTGTACCTGAAATACAAACTGTTAGCTATTTGAAAACAGAGCAGGAAGCGATCATTTCCACTTGGCCTGTGAGAGAAGGCTGTGGTGAAGTACTGACATGTGAGTTGGGTCTTGAAGGATGTGTAGGAGTTTCCCAGCAAAGGACAGGAAGGGCATTCCAGGGAGAGGAGGCTACCTAAGTAAAACTCAATGAGAAGGGCGTGACATGAAAATAATAAGGGCCTGTGTGGCTACAGTATGGGAGGTAGGGGCAGGGGGTGGCTTTTGTTTACCAGGGTAAAGTCTAAACTTTAGTGTGTAGACAGTGAGAATTCACCAAATTTTTTTTTTTTTTTTTTTTTTTTGAGAAGGAGTCTAGCTCTTGTCACCCAGGCTATAATGCAATGACTCGATCTCGGCTCACTGCAAACTCTCTCTTCCAGGTTCAAACAATACCTGGGATTGCAGGCATGCACCACTACACCTGGCTAATTTTTGTATTTTTAGTAGAAACAGGGTTTCACCATGTTGCCCAGGCTGATCTCAAACTCCTGACCTCAGGCGATCTACCCACCTCAGCCTCCCAAAGTGCTGAAACTGGAGGCGTGAGCCACCATGCCCAGCCAACCAAACTTTCTTGAATTAGGGAAATGGCATTATTACATCTGGGTTTCAGAAAACAATACTGTATATAAAACAGATTCCAAAGGGGAAATTTAGGGGGCAGATGGCAGCACACCAGCTACTTTTTACCAGGTATGTTGAATTGATTAGGCTATCCTTTCCTTTGTTTTGCTTCAAATCTTCGTTATTCTTGGGAACTCATATAACTACCCTGCACTATGAAAATCGCTTCACTTGTTTCATATATTCACCTGTTCAGTATGTAGACATAGAGGCCTCTGACACCATTGGTTTTAGTTCTGCCTCTCGTCATTGTTTTCTCCAGAAACCTCGCTTACTCATACTTATTTCCAAACGATACTTGCTGTCCCCATAGTAGCCAGCTTTCATCGGCTCTTCAAGGATTTATACTCCCTCTTTCTCCATTTTCATTTTAAATCCCACTCAATGCACAGCTCTGTCACTGTGAGTCAGTTGTTTGCCAAGTCAACTCTTTCCTTTTGCCGGGTGCCTCCAGGAGATGCGGTACCGAAATCAACTGTAGAGATGACTGTAAATGTGGACACCTCAGACTCCAGGTCAGGCCATCACCTGAGATCTGTTGAGCTAACAGTTCACTAGCACTGGTCAGTTCTCACCACATGACAAGATTCACATTTCTTCTTGGTTTGGTGCCAGCCTCCACCCTATCCTTCCTTTTCATAAGTCTCTGGAGGAAGCTGGACTCCAGGGGCAAGCATTAGAGGAGGTGGAAAGATGGTCATCACCCCATATGACCTGGCTTGTGACTCCCACTGGGACAAACTTAAGAAGAAATAAATTGTAGCTCTAGCGTTTCAAGCTAGAGAAGAGATTTGCTTTTTAAATAAAACAATGATAGAATTTTGGACCCAATCATGTTTTCCTTCTTGTTTCCTTGAAAATTACTTCCTGCATAATTCTATGGCAGCCCGTGGACCCATGGCAGTTCCACACACAAGTCCTGTCAATTTCGGAAGTCTTTCCTTTCTGCCAACAGCTTCAGTGCTGGGATTAGCACATCACTCATCAAATAAGATGGGAGAATGGTCTCCCCACAGGAACCTCTGCTCTTGAATTCCTAAACTCATCTCATTTATAAAGAGTTAAGCACTCGTGGCATAACTTGTGACCGATCCAAAAAGACTTTAGCTGTACTTTGTTAAAACATGTACCGTATTTAAAATCTAAAAGTATTACGAAACTCAGTCTCTAGAAAAATCATTGTACTACCTTACTAATTCTATTTTTTTTTTTATGGGAATTGCACTAATTCTTAAACCAGCAAGCAAGGAATGAATTAATGTACAAGAACTATCGAATGGAACATGATTTTCTTTTCTTGTTTTGTTTTCCTTTTTTTAAACAAAAAATATAAGGAATAATTTATCCTTAAGGATATTTTCTTGAGATTACTTCTATTCAATTTCTTAGAGACTTCCAGGATACGCAGATACTTGAGCTATAGACCTGAAAAGAAACAAGCAATAAAATTTTTTTAAAATTATTTATTAATTATACTTTAAGTTCTAGGGTACATGTGCATAATGTGCAGGTTTGTTACATATGTATACTTGTGCCATGGTGGTGTGCTGCACCCATCAACTCGTCAGCACCCATCGACTCGTCATTTACATCAGGTATAACTCCCAATGCAATCCCTCCCCCCACCCCCCTCCCCATGCTAGGCCCCGGTGTGTGATGTTCTCCTTCCCGAGTCCAAGTGATCTCATTGTTCAGTTCCCACCTATGAGTGAGAACATGCGGTGTTTGGTTTTCTGTTCTTGCGATAGTTTGCTGAGAATGATGGTTTCCAGCTGCATCCATGTCCCTACAAAGGACACAAACTCATCCTTTTTTATGGCTGCATAGTATTCCATGGTGTATATGTGCCACATTTACTTAATCCAGTCTGTCACTGATGGACATTTGGGTTGATTCCAAGTCTTTGCTATTGTGAATAGTGCTGCAATAAACATACGTGTGCATGTGTCTTTATAGCAGCATGATTTATAGTCCTTTGGGTATATACCCAGTAATGGGATGGCTGGATCATATGGTACTTCTAGTTCTAGATCCTTGAGGAATCGCCATACTGTTTTCCATAATGGTTGAACTAGTTTCCAATCCCACCAACAGTGTAAAAGTATTCCTATTTCTCCACATCCTCTCCAGCATCTGTTGTTTCCTGACTTTTTAATGATAGCCATTCTAACTGGTGTGAGATGGTATCTCATTGTGGTTTTGATTTGCATTTCTCTGATAGCGAGTGATGATGAATATTTTTTCATGTGTCTGTTGGCTGTATGAATGTCTTCTTTTGAGAAATGTCTGTTCATATCCTTTGCCCACTTTTTGATGGGGTTGTTTGGTTTTTTCTTGTAAATTTGTTTGAGTTCTTTGTAGGTTCTGGATATTAGCCCTTTGTCTGATGATTGGATTGCAAAAATTTTCTCCCATTCTGTAGGTTGCCTGTTCACTCTGATGGTAGTTTCTTTTGCTGTGCAGAAGCTCTTTAGTTTAATGAGATCCCATTTGTCAATTTTGGCTTTTGTTGCCGTACAAGCAATGAAATTTAAAAGGGCAGGCCGGACACGGTGGCTCATGCCTATAATCCCAGCACTTTGGGAGGCCGAGGCGGGTGTATTACCTGAGGTCGGGAGTTTGAGACCAGCCTGACCAACATGGAGAAACCCCATCTCTACTAAAAATACAAAATTAGCCAGGCGTGGTGGCACATGCCTGAAATCCCAGCTACTTGGGAGGCTGAGAGCAGAAGAATCTCTTGAATCCAGGAGGTTGCTGTGAGCTGAGATCGCGCCATTGCACTCCAACCTGGGCAACAAGAGTGAAACTCTGTCTCAAAAAAATAAAAAGACGGCAGAGTTCTGTGTGCATCTTCTAAGGCTGAGCATGGAAGTCCTCAAAAGGGGACATTGTGGTTGGTGGTCTATGGTAGATTGAGTTATTAGCATTAATACTTACCCATTCCTACACCAATCCTGTCTTTATTTAAAACTTTGGTATTTTGCTCATCCCAAATGTTTTTGCATTAACTTTGGTTTTTAAAAATATTTCATATTAATTATTTACCTTGATTAAATATCTTGATGCCCCTTAAACTTTTCATTGAAGACAAGTATTTGCTCATCTCACCCTGGTCTTCGTACTGCTCACACCCTTTGCCATGTGATTTTGGAGTTCCTCCACTCACCAGACAGAATATATTTCTCCTCCTTTTGACTTTGAGGTTAGTCATGTGACTGGTGTTGGCCAATAAAACGAGAAGGGATGATGTGTCACTTCCACTTGCCCTATTTCTTTTCCACTCTTACCATGAAAAGAATTTGCCTTTGGTCCCACGAGAAGCTATATGGAGCAGAGAAGGAGATTTACAGGGAGCAAAGGCAGCCCAGCTAAGCTCTATCAGGTACACTCAGCCTAGACCAGCCAAGACACGGAGACCTGAGCTAAATCAATACTTACCATTGGGATTTTTTCACTGTTTGTTTCACAGGAATGGATTACACATACCAACATATCAACAACAATTATTTCACCCTGGCTGGTTCGTGTGAGTTAATCCTGGTAATCCTGTTCCCTTTCCCCTTGTCAGTACTTGGCTGAGGAAGGGAGATGTCTAGGCCCACTGGGTCCAATGAAACGTAAAAGAGATTTGCTGGAGTCTTCAGGGAAAATTATTTCTTTCTTTTATGTGATATGCCAAGATATACTCTCTTATTCTCTTTCTTTCTTCTTTGTGAATAAGAAAGAATGTAGTTTTGACCAGGTGCAGTACCTCAGCCTGTAATAGTGGCATTTTGGGAGACCGAGACGGGCAGATCACTTGAGGTCAGGAGTTTGAGATCAGCCTGGCCAATACGGTGAAACCCCGTCTCTACTAGAAACCACACAACCATCAAAAATTAGCAGGGCGTGGGGACACAAGCCTGTAATCCCAGCTACTCGGGAGGCTGATGTAGGAGAATCACTTGAACCCGGGAGGCAGTGGTGGCAGTGAGCCGAGATTGCACCACTGCACTCCAGCCTGGGTGACAGAGCAAGACACTCTCAAAAAAAAAAAAAAAAAAAGAAAAGAAAAAAGAAAAAAGAAAGCCCTGCGCGGTGGCTCATGCTTCTAATCCCAGCATTTTGGGAGGCCGAGGGGGCGGATCACAAAGTCAAGAGATAGAGCCCATCCTAGCCAACATGGTGAAACCCCCTCTCTGCTAAAAATACAAAAACTTAGCTGGGTGTGGTGGCATGAGCCTGTAATCCTAGCTACTTGGAAAGCTGAGGCAGGAGCATCACCTGAACCCAGGAGGCGGAGGTTGCAGTGAGCCGAGATTGCACCACTGCACTCCAGCCTGGGCTACAGAGCAAGACTCCGTCAAAAACAAAAAAAGAAAAGAAAGAAAAGAAAAGAAAAGAAAAGAAAAGAAAAGAAAAGAAAGAAAGAAAGAAAGAAAGAAAGAAAGAAAGAAAGAAAGAAAGAAAGAAAGAAAGAAAGAAAAAGAGAGAAAGAGAGAAAGAGAGAGAAAGAAAGAAAAGAAAGAAAGAAGAAAGAGAAAGAAAGAAAGAAAGAAAGAAAGAAAGAAAGAGAAAGAAAGAAAGAAAGAAAGAGAAAGAAAGAAAGAAAGAAAGAAAGAAAGAAAGAAAGAAAGAAAGAAAGAAAGAAAGAAAGAAGCATGCAGTTCTGATGGCCAAATACACCCACACAAAGACCTCCAGGGGAATAAGCCTGAGAACAAAGTCATCTATAGAGGAGTACAGAGCTGTGGCAATTACAGGAGAGTAAGGCAGAAGGCTTGGTAGAACCATATGAAGCCTGACCAGCCTCTGAGTTTTCACGCATGTGATTTGGTGCATGTCTTTATGGTTTAAGCCAGTTTGAGCTGGGCTTCTGTTTCTTGCCACTGAAAGCCCTCTAGCTGATTTGGGTCATATGACTGTTTCTGAACTCACTTCAGGACCCTCTCTCCACATTATTCCAAGTTAATAGGCAACTACTGTGTGATCTGAAAGAGCATTCAGACATAAGGCTCATGGTCGTGATTGTCAGTTCCACAGTCCTTCCCTCACAGGGAGCTTCACATGGCTTTCTGCCTGCATTCCAGATAGTATCTCTTCCTCCCTCAATGGGACCATAATTATACATATCACTTCTCACTTTTCCCCATGATATCTCTACTTTAAAATGGGCAAGAAAGGGAATAGTGAAATCAATTGAGGTATTTTCATATGATGGAATGTCATAAATCCATTGAAAATAATTTATGTATTAATTCAGCAAATATTTCCTTAGCACTTACTCTGTTCCAGGGACTGTACTATAGAAGAATGCCTGATAATATGGAAAATGTTAGATATAGACTATACAAAATTCTAGCTATAAAATGTAATTACCGTATCTAATTTAGATGATATTTAGATGAGACTTTGAACTTTAGATCTTAAAGTTGTTGCTAGAATAAGTTAAGACTTTTGAGGCTGTCAAGATGGAATAAATGTATTTTGCATGGAAGAAGGACATGAATTTTGGGGGACCTGGGGCAAAACGCTATGGACTAATTGTTGATATCTCTTAAAATCCATGTTGACGCCCTAACCCCCAGTGTAATGGTATTTGGAGGTGGAGCCTTTGGAAGGTAATTATGTTTAGATGAGGTCATGAGGGCAGGGCCCTGTGATGGACTGGTGCCCTTAGAAGAGGGAGAGACACTAGAGCTCACTCTCCATCAGGAAAAGACATAGCAAGAAGTCTGCAAGCCAGGAAGAGGCCCTCACCAGGAAATGAATCTGCTTGCACCTTAATCTTGAACCTCCCAGTCTCTAGAACTGTGAGAAATAAATGTCTGTTGATTAAGGAAACAAACAAAACACAACATAATTACAATACAATCAAATCTGTGAAAAAGGAGTGTGTGTGTGTGTGTGTGTGTGTGTGTGCGCGCGCCTGTGTGTGTATACCTACAAAGAAAATAAGACTAAAAAGCTATTCTAAAAATATTAATAAGAGTTATCTCCGAATTTTGGCAGAATGTGCAATTTGGTGCTTCTTTGTATTTTTCCAGATTTATCATATTTCCTATAATAACATGTTACTTCTGTAAATAGGAAAAATACCCAACAAAATAAATTATGCTAGTGTCTTTGATAAATCTAATAAATCTTGAAGTGTTTGTATTTTAGATTGATTAGATAGTATAATTATGTAATTTATTTCTTCTTTCAATGGGCCTTGATGTTTAACATATATTTACACAAAATTGCTATGTATATGAGATAGAAAGGAATTATTTTTAAGTAATCAAGAACTCATATTTACATTTAGAATTGCCTCTCTTTTCATGCCAGATGTAAAATTTGGAAAGAGAAAGAAAAACCAGGCAGTCATTGCAGACCATGTATATAACTGAGTCCTCCTCAAAAACCTCTCAGTATACTTTCAAGAGGGCAGGAAAAAGGAGAAAAAGAGAGTGTGTCATGAGACCCAGTTCTCTGGGGACTCAAGAATGAGTTAAACTAACTCCTTCCACTCTGCTAGCAGGGAAGAGCTGACTGTACCTTCAAACCTCTGATCAACCAGTATGTGAAAACCCACATACTGAGACACTTCCAGAAAAGAGCTGGTTACTATTAAAAAGAAGGAAAGTTAATTTTAAAAAAAGGAAGTGCAAAGGAAGAGGAGACATTTTACAATTTTCATTGCAAAATGACAATACAATAATTCATCTTAAAATATTATACAATAACTTCATCTCAAAACAATAACACAGTAATTCTGTTGTACTACTAGAGGGCATTGGAGTAAAAGAAATATATTAGAATTATATGGATGGAATGTATACTTGCATATAGAATTTAATATTTATAAACTGTATACATTCAGAATTATAAACTATATTAATTTTGCTTACTCTTTCACATACATCATTGCATTAGATTCTCACAACCTTCTTGTGTGGTACTTAACACAAATGTTCTCCCCTTTCTTTATATGAAGAAAAGACCCATGGAAGCAGGGTAGTATTCAGGCCCAAGCCTTATGTGGTCAGGGGATAACTCAAATATATTTTTCATGCTGATGAGATACAGAAATATCTCATTTGCCTTCTTTTTAATATGTTTATTGAACTAGAGAAATTGATTACGCTGGATAAAATTTTCCACACATGGAAAAGCACCCAGTGCAGTTCCTGCATTTGGTGGATGTTCCCAAAATATAAGATGACTGACATGTACTTGATCTTAATAAGGAACAGACTTCTTTAGAAAATTACAGCCTTTATATTAGAGTTTTCATTACTCTTTGCTTTGCTCAAAACTCGCCTACATGCTGCTGAAGGATTGCATCCCAGGGGATAAAAAACTTTGTCTCAAATATCAGAGGACTTGAGGTCAAAACCTCCTAAAGGTAGCAATTTATCTCTTTCTTTATAATCAAGTCAGTATAAATTAATTTGGACCATAGTTTTAAAGAAAACCAATCTGATCCCGAACAGTTCACGTGTAAAATGAAAAAGAGTAAAGCTAGAAACCACACAACCATCTAAAATTTTTCCTGCTAAGAAAATTGCCACAGTCAGAGTGGTTGGTTTGCTGCTGAAAAACAAGCTGGGTTGGGTTTAGTGAAGATTGACTCTTCCTTTCAACAGACATTGTCTCTGGCTGTGAAGTTCACATCTTACAACACCCAGTAAGCATGTCCATGGAAAGTAAAAAGTTCAATAAATCATTCAGCTGTTTTCAAATACTCAGAATACATGGACTCAGGAAGACCCACTGTCTTGGCAGTTGTGTGAATTTTTCACATTTCCACCCGATAAAGCTCTTGGGGAAAAGTTTCCTCTTCTCTGGGAACCTGGGAACGTGGTATTCTGCACCTACCTGTGTGTGGAATAGGCATAAACTTTGCCAGATGGGAAAAAGCCTTCTAGAAACTAGGATCCGTGCTTCTTTAAAATGACTCTGCTTTTTCTCCACTGAGATCCTCCGTGTATGGACTGAATGCAGCTGAAGGAGGCTGGCCTGCCAGGCTTTCAGGGAGCTTTCAGGCTGAGCCAGTCAGGGTGGACCATGAACCTCCGGCCTCAGAATCTTGTCAATGATGCCAATAATTAGAATTATGTCAATAATGTCAGTAATGCTAATAATAATAATGCTTGTCAATAATACAGATCCTTGGGGCTCATCTCAGACCTTCCCAATCAGAATCTCTGGGGGCATAGCCTTGGAATCTGCATTTTAACAAGCTCCCCTGTTTACTCCCCTGAAGTTTGGGCAGCACTGATCTCATAGCTCCTGGGGGAGCTAGATAAGCACAAGCGAGGACAAGTGAATGCAACTCTAAAAAAGAGCTCTGGCTCCATCAAAGTGGATGGAGCGATGACGGACACACAGACTGGTCAGGAAAAAATGCTAGACAGAGAGAAGTTCAAACAGTGGGGAGTGGCGAAGAAGCAAGCTTTTGCCCACATGAGAGAAAGTGTAGCTCCCCATCCAGTCCACGCTATTATAGCAACTAGGGAGGTCAAGATAGCGGAGGAAGACCTGCAGCAGCTGTGTTTGTGGCTAGGCCCACAGGTCATGATGCAGGCTGGGATTTGCCCCTTCTACAGCTAGAGAGTCTGGGGATCCCACAGGAGCAGTAAGGCCACACAGCGGCGGTGTGCGCATGAACCGAAGGCAGTGAGTCTCTACTCTTATTGGTGTGCCCGTTAGTGTTTAACAATAGGCTCTCCAGGGACAAATGACTTACAGCATTTGCCACTTTCTATGGTGTAAATACTTCCACCATGGCTAATTTCAAGCCATTCAGTGATGTCACTGAACATGAACTTAGGAAAATATAGACACACAATGGCTCTCACATGCCAGAGTGAGCCCCCTCCAGTGCATGGCTGCCTACACACACCACATTCCTCACATAAATACACTTTTACTTTTGTATTATTTTGTCATTCTCACACTCCTGTACCTAAGGGAAGAAGACTGTTCCTCCTGTCCAATAACTGAACATACAACTATTCTTTGCTAATCATGCATTTGCTCAGAAGCATCCATTTTTATACAAAAGATAATTTTTCCCTGAGTTAAGTAAAAAGTTTTGCATTGAGAAAATGTTAATCACTGTTAACTTATCTCTTTTCAGTCTGATAAAGAAATTACCATATGCCTATATCGTATATGAGCAGATTAATCTCACTCCCTTCCCAAAAGACATTCACATCCATCCTAATCACCAGAACATGTGAATACGTCATGTGACATGGCAAAGGGAAATTAAGTTGAAGTAGAAGTAAGCTACTGATCAGCTGACTTTAAAGTAGGGAGATTATTCTGGATAAGTCTGGACCAGTTTTAGCACAAAGGTTCAGCAGGGTTGGTGTCAGAGTGATGGGATGCGAATAAGACTCTACAACCACTACTGGCTTTGAAAATGAAGGAAAGGGCCGCAAACCAAAGAATGCGAGCCACCTCTAGAAGCTAGAAAGGGCAAGAAAACACACTCTCCCAGGGCCTCCAGAAAGGACCACAACGCTGTCAGCCCCTTGATTTTAGCTCAGTGAGAGCCACGGTAGACTTCTGACTTCCAGAACTGTGGCATAATAAACTTATGTTGTTCTAAGACACTAAGTTTGTGGTCATTTTCGACAGTAACAATAGGAAACTAATGTAGGATGTTTTTCAGGGAAGTGGCAAAAGAAAGCAAGAAAAATATATAACTAGAAAGCCGTAAATGGCCCTAGAAATGCTGACCACATCTGTTCACAGTGCAGACATAGAAAGGCTGCCCATAGCACACTCCCTCTACATACACACACACACACACACACACACACACACACACACACACAAGCTGGGTGAGGGCTCTGCAAAGCCTAGGGAAGCAGTTTGAGTATCTCTGAGAAACATACAGATGTTAGGGGGTTTATACCTGTCACTTTCTCTCAACTCTTCTCTCAGAATATTCCATCTCCATATCACCTAATTTGAATACATTGAAACAAGATCCTTACTGTGAAATTAATACCTGTACCATTGGTCAGAACTGGCATTTAGCATTGCCCAACCTGGAAAAGGCAGGATATTCAGGAATCTCCAGAAGAATCAGACAGCCTGTCTTACAGATGCTTATTCATAAAAGGGTGGGGAGATCCTGGAGGTGTAAAATGTGTAATTTGCCACCTTTAAAACTTATCCATGGTGCTGAGAGGCCCGTCAGTCAAACTTCCACATTTTACAGATGAGGAATAAGAGACATGATACAAGTGGCCCAAAGCCACCCTTCCGCTCATTGGCGTCAGAGCCGGGCCTCAACCTGGCCCCTCCCCTTGGTTCCTCCACTGTAGCCCGTAATGGGGAATCTGTGAAAGAAGAAGACGTAAGACTTCATTCTATAGTCAAGAGTCAAATAGATACTGACCGTTTAAAAAAATACATGTGAATAATATAGGATTATAAGGATTATACAAGAGAGGAAGGATTCCCATCCCCCTTTCCCCTGACTTTTGCCTCATTATCTGCTCTCTTTCTCAATCATCCCCAAGAGGAAGTACCAAGATGGCTTTCAAATGTGAGCATTGGCCAGGCCACATTTGTTCTGGGAAGGGATCGTTGGATTTTAAAATGTCACACATGACCACTGTCCATTATCTTTCATTTCCATGTAAAGGGAGAGGTAAACCAGCTCAGGCGCCACCTCGTCAGGACAGCCCCTGGCATCACTCTCCTTTGCCTGACCATTCCAGTCATGTGCCAGGTAGCTGGCCAGGTGACCATAACATTCAAGAAGTGGGTTTGGAACAGGAGGAGAGAGGTTGAGCTGGAAGCCTGACCCACCACATGCTCCAGCGCAGCCTTCTCAGGGTTCTGCTTTGGAGTGGGGAGTGTGGTACAAGGCCTTACCGGGCGTTTACTCAGCTAAAACTAAAGCGAAGCTGGCTTCTGTTTGCTATCACTCCTTATACGTATTGCTCCCTTCATGTCTCCAGAGGAGAGCTGTTGCAGAAGCCCATCTTTAGGAAGACCATGGAGGAAAAAAGGATAAACTGTTGCTACACACATTCATGGACAAATCATCCTACAAACATCGCGTGGACTGAAAGAAGTCACTAAAGAGCACAGGAGGTATGTTTCCACGTCTGTGAAAGTCAAGAACAGGCAAAACGAAATCTATGGGACAGGGGCTGGAGGGTGGCATGGTATTGATTGAGAAGCGCTGAGAAGGGAGCCTGCTGGGTGCTGAAAGTGTGCTCTGTCTCAGTCTGAGTGGCAGTGACACGGGTGTGTATGCATGAAAGACACGGACTGACCTGTAGTTGAGTTATGAACTTTATGTATGCTATTCGGCCTTTAAAACAAAACCTTCGTTTCCCACATGAAATGTACAATGTCCAAATCATTCTGTAAATGACAATGCATTTTTATTTTTAGGGCCTGAAATACTTAAAATTAAAAATTTTGAAACTATATTTCCTCTGGATTAAACATGCATTTAAGTCATGTTTAATTACAGTTCTGAATTTGAATTTTCTTTCTAATTAGAAAGATCAATGGAGAGGTCCTTTTTCATCCACTTTCTCCAAATGCGCCTTTCGGAGTTCAAGGAAAGGCAAGTCAAGAAATATACATTTCAAAAGAATTAACACATTTGATTCTTCCACATTTCTATCTATAGAAGTTTAAGATTTTTTGTTAGCATTTGAAATTTTTCAGAGTTCTCTTAGCTGCTACAGAAATTTGATGTCCGACATCTCTTCTATATAAAGGAAAATGAAGAGGCATGTAAAAGCAGTTTCAGAAAGTTGACTGTGGTACACAAAAAATTTTTTTAATTATCAGGTTGAAGAGTTTAAAGGAGACGCTATAAAATATGCATTTACTGGTATTGGAACAGATGAAAGCACAGTATTTTCATCTTTAAAGACGAAAAGAACTATTTCAAAAAGCATGTGTTTTTCATAGCGTACTTCACTTTATACCAATGATTCTAAGGTTTCTATTAAACAGAAAAACAAATTACAAGTCTGGCAACCACAAAGATGAAAGGGGGCAAAGTCTCCATAAGTGAAAGAGATCTTAACCAATAGTAAAGTGATGACAAAATCCCACGGTGTACTGACAGCATTGTTAAAGCTCCAAATTATATTTAATGATAGCTAACCGATGTCTAAGACTACAAGAACCCATGGATGTCTGACTGTTGATGAAAAAAGGAAAAAGAGAAACGAGGGATCATGTCTCCTCTAGAGAACAACCAAGTTAAGCTGATCCAGCCGAGACACAGTAGTTTCCAGGGTAAAATAACTTCTAATCAACTACGTGAATCAAGCTTGGCCCTGTCTTCCATATGCAACCCAGGCTAATTTATTCCCTTGGGGAATAAATTTAGCACCCAACAGTAGCTCTGAATCCAAATTCTAAAGATCCCAGTTCAGGTCAGGACTCTTGTCTCTAACGTGGGTGGGACTTTGATTGTCAGAGGTCATTTAAATGTGATCTTGAGTAGCAGCTGAAGCTCAGCAAAATCCCTACTTCTTGAAGAAATGACATGTTTACCAGGGATTTGTGAGTTAAGGGAAATAGATGTAGTGGAAATGTGTGGAAGTTTAGGGTGCCTGAACTTTTAGCAGAGAAGTTTTACATAGTATAAGCAAAGAAGATGATGAGGCTCTCAATGATAGCCACACTCCTATACCAAGCATCAAAGTCAGTAATTTCAAGATCTGCTTTTCTACATACAGATCTCAAATGCTGCCAGGCGCGATGGCTTACGCCTGTAATCCCAGCACTATGGGAGGCCCTGGCGGGAGGATCAGTTGAGATCAGAAGTTTCAGACCAGCCTGGCCAACATGGTGAAACCCCTCACCACTAAAAATACAAAAATTAGCAGGGTGTAGTGGTGGGCATCTGTAATCCCAGCTACTCGGGAGGCTGAGGCAGGAGAATCACTTGAACTCAGGAGGCGGAGGTTGCAGTGAGACAAGATCGTGCCACTGCACTCCAGTCTAGGCAATAGAACGAGACTCAGTCTCAAAAAAAAAAAAAAAAAAAAAAAAAACTCAGATGCTAGAGTTGTCACCTGGCAAAATAAATTTGGAGCTAATAGCAAGGACCTTGAGAGAATTTTTTTCCTTGGCTGAATGCAAATCCTTGCCATTTAGTGAAAACAGCAGGACATCAAGAAGCAGCAAATCCACATCACATCCATCATCTTCGGCTCCCACCGTGAGCCTGTCCCATATGTAAAAATTAAATCCAAGAGAAACTTAATACTTAGGAGTTGATATTCTCTTAACTCCTTTTTTTTTTTCCTTTTCCTTTTTCTTCCTTATTTTTTTATTTTCGTGGTCTCACTCTGTCACCCAGACTGGACTGCTGTGGCACGATGGTAACTTACTGTGACCTCAAACTCCTGGGCTCAAGCAATCCTCCCACCTCAGCCCCCCAAATAGCTGAGACTATAGGCACACACCGTTGTGCCCAGCTAATTTTTTTAAATTTTTTATGGAGATGGGTTCTCACTCTGTTACCCAGGCCAGTCTTGAACTCCTGGCCTCAAGCGATCCTCCTGCCTTGGCCTTTCAAAGTTCTGGGATTACAGGCATGAGCCACCACACCTGGCCTCTCTTCACTCTTTCTAAGAGTTAAATATTCTTTGGGGAAAGAGCATTCAACTGATCAAATTTCAATAGTGTATTTTTTTCTACAGGATTTAGGCAAAGCAAAAATGCTGAGAAGTTTTGATAATCATGTTTAATTTTCAGAGCTGTTAAAATATTGTTACTTATTAGGGAAAAAAACAATTTTATAGTTGTTACAGAAAAACAAATCTTTTAAATTAGAAATAAATTGGTAGTTATCTATATCAAAACAAATTTTTTTTTACCTAAATTTAACAAATTCTTATTACTATTCAGACACAGAAACCTCAATTTCATTTGGCAGCCTGCTATGCGCAAAACATTATGTTGATGCTGTTTGAAAGCCAAGATTTACCCGTCACCACCCTGCAGTAATTTATGATATGAAAAATGTGTACAGGAGGTGAGTTGGGCAGGAACTGGCAAAGGCTTCAAGGAAGAAGTGCCATGTTAAGCAAACCATACAGGGTTGGTAGGATGTCAACATATGGAGATGAACAGAATATTCCAAACGAATGGCATGAACAAAGTTTCCCCCAAATGGTGAAAAAGAGTCCCTCCTCTGCCCTGAAAATACAGAGTAACTTAATAGGCTCCTTCACTTCTACAAGCCAGGCACACAATTGCCCTAAAAGGAATTGCTAAAGACTATTATGGGACAGGCCAGTGGCACTGGCGCCCAGGAGGTCTCCCAAGCATTCCGTAGCAGACATGCCTCTCACAGGGAGCCATCTCTGTGGGCTGCCTAGTAGGCAGGCAGTTCTGGGGCACCAGATCTCTTCTTGACTTTGGAAACTGGAGAGGCTGGCAGGGTCATTTTCTTCTTTCCATGGCATATTCCCAGCCTGCCTCCTGCCAGCTCCCAGGGAGGATCAAGTGAATGCGTCTCAGTTTATGCTGAAGGCAATGCCTATTCTACATGCCCATCATGGGAATTCAGAGACGCACAGGCAGGCCGCTGTGGGTTGTGTTGGCCCAAGGACCCAACAGAATGGGCAGGTAGTGCTGGTCTGAGGCTCCTGAACACGGAAGAGTCACACTTAGGCCTCCTTGCCAAGTACTGGGGACCTGGAAGT
This sequence comes from Macaca thibetana thibetana, assembly GCF_024542745.1. Lineage (NCBI taxonomy): Eukaryota > Metazoa > Chordata > Mammalia > Primates > Cercopithecidae > Macaca > Macaca thibetana. Next base: position 115,199,627 of record NC_065581.1, on the reverse strand, counting down.
TCCCTGGCCTCATGGCGCCCTTGCTTGGAGCAGAGACTCCACTGTAAAGGCGCAATGTCTTCCCATTCCCTGAGGAATGGGTGCCAGGGTCCCCGACAGAGGGATTTAATAAAAAGCTCCAAGACCAAGTCAAATGAGAGTTCTGATATTAATGGCTAATAATTAGTGACTAATATTTGTGACTAATAGCAAGACCTCCTTCCTCGGGGGCCTAGAAAAGAACTGTATCACTGGTTGGGGAAGGAGTTCTAGTTTTGCTTTGTTTTTCTTTTTATTTATTTTATTTATTTATTTATTTTTTACTTTTTTTGGTAAAAATTGATGGGGCACCTGTGAAATTTTGCTTCATATATAGTACTGTGTAGTGATCAAGTCAGTGATCAAGTTTAGGGTGTCCACCACCTGAGTACAGTATGTTTTAAAACAGAAACCCTACTCTGCTTTCAAACATTGAATGTATTTCTGGGGAAGGAGTTTTTATTCCATCCCAGTGCAGGAATGGCTGAAGCAAACCAGGAAGCACAGTAGGAGAGTAAGGAATTACATCAACATCAGTGACCCTGCAGGGATGGTGACAGGAACAATGTTTGCATGGCAGCCACCTGCCCCATGACACAGCAAGGCAAGCCACAGTGGAAAACAGCAGAGCTCAAAGGGAGCAGATGAAGTGCCGGCAGCACTGGCCTCAGAGAACTGTAGTGGCTAATGAGAACGTGTGAGCCATGGCAGGAAAGACACCGTGCGGCCACTTTGCCAGGGATGGGCTGGTAGAAGAAGCATAAACCATTTGGTTATATTCTGTTGTTTTTACCCAAACCTTTTGCACCTTTGCAAACTGCAGTGGCTTGGGAATTCAGGATATACTCATCTTTAGAATTGTATCATTTCTAAATCTGATTTAGATAAATTTAGTCTATGAAAATTAAAAAAAAAAAAAGAGGGAAAGAGAGAGGGAGAGTTTTGACTCATTTGAAATGATGCTGGAAAAAATGCATTTTAAATGACAAGGGTTCAGAACCCTTTTTTTTCTTAAAGCACAGCAGTTTCCAAGGTTTACAATTTTGTGGGTCTCTAATGGCGAAGACCCTACAAAGAAAATCCAGCTTTGCCATCATTCTCTTTTAGAATGTTCTTGGAATTTGTTTGAGGTTAAGGATATTTCCATAACGTAAGTCTACACCTTAGCTGTTTTCCAACATCTGAACATCACTGTTAATGAGACTGCTTCTCTTTTATTTTGCTGTGGCCTTTCTCAGCTTCCCACAATTGGGATAGTATTTCATATCCACAGGAATGGAAATCATAACCAATAGCTCACTTTCCTCTTCTGTGGTTTCTGTTTGTGTTTTTGCCCCTGCTTCCTTAAGCTTCCTTGGCCCCCACCTCCTCCGCAACCACTCACCCCTTCAAGCACTGCTCCACCCAGCATCTGTACTGAAAGTAAAGTTTTATGAAAAATAGAATAAAGGGAATATAACAGGGGCTCATACCTAGAGGCTTTCTGTGGAGCACTGAACTTGGAGTTGTAAGGCTGGGGTTCAACGCCAACACCCCAAGCCCCACGCATGAGCCTGCCTTGGTTCTCATTGCCTATATAAGGTACAAACTCTTTAGCCTGGAATTAAAAGTTTTCCACAATCTGACACTGACCCGCGTCAGTCACCCACCGCAGGTCCCACATAAATTCTCTTCTCCAGCCAACTGGGAGGTTGCCCCTGAGCGAGGAATGTTCATCCCTGCTCTCAGCTTTTGTCAGCGTTCCACTTGACTACAATGCCTGCCCATGCCTTTCCCCTCAGAGGTCCTGAGGACCTGAAGCCCGTTCCTGGGTGTTACCAAATGTTACCACCCTCAGAATTGGAAATAAGGTTATGCCCTCACTTAAATTAAGTGATATTAGCTTTCAGTATAAGTCACTTTAGAAGAGAAGTCAAAACAATTAAAGGAACAGAAACTATCATCTGGTATTCATTGGATGTAAAAGCAAGCAGGAGTCAAATTCATGTGCAGAAAGAATGTGTGAACAGTACAAGGATTGACCTGTGTGAAATCTAGCAAAAAGGAGCCCAAGGGAACCCAAGCAGCCACAGGTTGTCCGTGTGTCTGTATCTTTGTCTGTGTGTCTGTGTCTTTGTCCAGGAGAGAAGTTGTCCTCGCCAGTGAACAGAAGCATTCTTGGCAGACTGTCCCTTAGTAGAGGTGAATATGCTCAAGTGTCATAACCTAGTCACCTCACTGCTGAGACCACCCCACTCCTTCCCTTTGCTGGGATTTCATGCTCACTGAGGAGCCATATTTGGATCCCTGTGTAGGCTTTTGTAAAAAGAGAGGAAGGCTAACGGAGAGACTGGATGGCCCAAATCCACATCATCTAACAAAACAGTGATCGGCTTATACCCCACAGCTTGATCCCCTGTAAGTTTGTTTTGCCCAGATCTATAGCTAAGAACCTGGCCAACTCCAGGCACGCTGACCAAATTGGGTCATGAACCTAACAAGCCAAGAGCCAGAGTGCAAATTGGAAGTAATGCCTTGGCTCTTGGAAGTAATGCCTCCTGAAAGCCCTGTCTGGGAGGCCATAATGAACCCCTGGAGATATCATCTCCTGTCTCTATCATTGTGACACAATCTCATCTTGTACCAGTCAGGGTCTGGTTGAGTGAAAACCCACACCAGCCATCTTACAGGGAGAAATGAACATAAAGAATTGCAGAACCGAAAACACAAAAGGGAAACACCCCAGTTTCATGGATGTAACAACAGCAGAAAGTAGCTCTCACCCCTATGGCTGGGGGAGCAATAGAAAGAGGTTGGAAATTATGGCAATTTAGATTAGAGTAGGGAGATGAGGCTTCCTGCAAAGCTGGAAGCAGAGGTTATATTGGAGGAGAATAAAAATGAATGAAGGCAGAAGGACCAGTGAATGCCTGAATGAAATGCGTGCCTGTGGGAATGGAGAGTAGAGAGGAGATTTAAGAGAGACTGGGGGGTTAGTCTCAGACAACTAAGAAGGAGGCACTTGTATCTGATGCTGGTGTTTCCAAAGGAATGTGACGAGGCTGGGGCTGGGTCCGCAAGGCAAACAGGAAACAGCGTCCAGATCCCTTCTTCCTCTTCCTGCTGTCCAGGATCCCTCCGGTGTCTCCTATTGTCAGAACCCAACAAGGATCCAGGGACCAAAGCACAAAAGTGTTTTGCAGGGTCCCTGCACCAGTGTCATGAAGCAGAGGAAGAGGGTGATTTGGAGCTAAGGAAACAGCTTGACAACAGCTTGGTAACTGGCATGATACTGACATATTTAGATATTTGTTGTTCATTGCCTCTCTCTTCCACTTGACAGTTAATTCTAAGAGGGTAGGGATTTTTGTTTTGTTCATTGCAATATTACCTATGTCAAAACAGTCTCTAACAAACAGCAAGAATTCAGTGCAGTCAGGTGTCACTAACAATGGGGGTATGCTCTGAGAAATGCATCGTTAGGTGATTTCATCATTGTGCGGACATTATAAAGTGTGCTTACATAAACCTAGATGATATAGCCTACTACACACTCAGGCTATATTGTATAGCCTATTGCTCCTAGGTGACAAGCCCGTACAGCATGTTACTGTACTGAATACTGTAGGCAACTGTAACATAATGGTAAATATTTGTCTACTTAAGCATATATAAACATAGAAAAGGTACAGTAAAAATATGGTATTATAACCTTACAGGACCACTGTCATATACGCAGTCTGTTGTTGACCAAAATATCATTATGTGGCACAACTATAGGTAAATGTCAGATGAATGAATTAGTACCATCACCCAAAACAAAATATGAAAATCAAAAGCTATAGCAAAATATACTCTCCAAAATATTAATACCTCTTAGCCAATGTACTAGTTAGGGTTAGGTTTGGCTTTCAGTACCAGAAAAGTCAAAAAGGTAGTGGCTTAACCAGGAAGTCACTTACTCACCAAAAAGAACCCAGATGTCATCAGTTCAAGGGCTGATGTGGCCTTCCATCCACAGTGCTAAGGACCCAGGCTCCTTCTCCGTTGTTCTGCTAGTCTTAGTTCCACATCATGGTCCACTGTGGCTGCTCCATCCCAGCCATCCCATTAGCATTCCAGCAAGAAAAAGAGAAAACCACATCCCAGAAGTTAGTCATGTGCCCCACATCTAGCTGGGAGAAAAATAACATTCTGAGTGGCCATGAGCCCACCTAAATCTCATGTCCTGGGTAGACTACAGAAGAGGTGAGAATGAATGTTCTAAATCTCATCATTTTCATGAACCACATTTATAGAGGGAGAGCAAGACAGAGACTCAAAGAACAGCTGAATATGGAAGGAAGAGGTTGACATTTATGATGACTGTGAGATCCTTGCACTGGATAAACTCTCGGAGCAATTGGCCTTAGTGTAACATCAGTGTAACACCTTAAAATAATAACATGAAGTGTCTTTGCATACATGGAGAACCACTGCCTAGCAAATCATATTTATTTTCTTCCTTTCATATATGTAACAAAGAAGAGAATTTCTCAGTGCTCTTTGTGGTAGAGTATGCATTCATTTTGTCTGCAATTTCTTGTATCTGACTGTATTTTCTAATTTCTCTACAACAAACGTGTGAACATGTACTGCTTATGTAATAAAAACTTTTTTTAAAAACATACTCACAGTACAGTAGTTGTTTCCAATTCTCTCAGCTGCAGAATGAGTTGATCTTTTTCATACCAAATTACTTTTCAAAGTGACCTAGTAGACTAAGCATGAGTCTGAGAGCTAGAAACCCTCTAAATCTTTATCAAAGTACAAGAGGCTCCTGCTGTGGAGCCTTTGCTATTCCTTTATCCTCTCTGAATCTTAGGTTCCTTGTGAAATACTCAGGGATATTGAGTTGAATTGATTAGCATTCTCTGAGACTACAAAGACATAACATTGTTTTTATTTAAGGTTGTTGAAAATTGAGTCTGAGGCATAATACCTAAACAAAACCTGTTGCATTAGCCTTTGTGCTTCGAATAAAATGATACACCTTTTGAGTAAATTCTAAATAGCAGAGTTTCAACAAGCCAAAGCCTCACAGCCCAGGACCTACGTTCTCCTACTGGACGAGGTTAAAGAAGTCACACTACATAATCAACAACCTAGTGTATAAATTATGTGTATGTGATATACACCGTTTTTAAGTTGAATACTTTTATTAAAAATCCACCGTATTATTCTTTTTTCATTCTTTATATTAAGATTTAAGTAGGTTAAATCTTAACCTACTTAAAAGAAGATTAAAGTAGGTTTTTACCCTTTTTATTGTGCAGTTCTTCAAGTTTTGAAGTGTATAGAGCTGTGTAATCACCACGAGGAATGAATAGCCAAGTAAAACAGTTACATTACCCTAAAAAATTCCTTTTCACCCCTTTGCAATCCACTCCTCTCCCTACCCCAGCCCCTGGCAACCATTGATTGGTTATCCATCCTTGTAGTTTTACCTTTGCAAGATTATCATGTATCATTAGTTTCATAAGGTGAAATCATACAGGATAAGGTCTTTGCCTTCTTTCACTTGGTATAGTATATTTGAGATTTAGCCATGTTGTTGCATATATCTGTAATTCATTTCTTTTATTGCTAAGTAGCATTCTACTACGTGAATGTATCATATTTTGTTTATCCATTACCCAGTTGAGTGACATTTAGTTGTTTCAAGTTTTTGGTGATTACGAACGAAGTCACTATAAATATTCACGTACAGATTTTTGTGTGGACATAGGTTTTCATTTCACATGGGTAAATACCTAGGAGAGAAACTGCTGGGTCATACAGCAAGCATACAGTTAACTTAACAAAAAGCTGCCAAACTGTTTTCCAAAGGGCTGTGCCATTTTGCAGCCACATCAGCAATAGACAAGAGTTCCAATTGCTCCAAATTCTTGCTAATGTTTGATAATGTTGATTTTTGTTTATTTTAGCTATTCTAATTCAGTGTTTGGTGGTATTTGTGGTCTTGATTTGCATTTCCCTAATTAATAGCGATGTAAAACATCTTTTTTGTGCTTATTTGCCATCCATGTAACTTCTTTGATCAAATGTTAGTTTAATTCATCTGCTCATTTTTTAATTGTACTCTCTGGTTTTCCTATTATTGAGTTTTGAGAGTTCTTTATACTAGTTCTTTATCAGATATATGTTTTGCAAATACTTCTTACCAGTCTGTGGCTTTTTGTTTTCTTTATCACTGCATTATTCTTTTTTTTTCTTTAGTTCAAGGGATCTATTGTATAGCATGATGACTATAGTTAATAACAATGTATTGTATACTTCAAAATCGCTAAGAGAGTAGATTTTAAGTATTCTCACCACAAAAATAATGATAAGTATATGAGATCATGAACATGTTAATTAGCTTGATTTAACCATTCTACAATCTATAACACCTATCAAAACATCATGTTTTCTACCATAAATATATACAATTTTTACTTGTCAATTTAAAAAGTAAAAATTAATACATTTTTAAAACAGCATTTAGAATCCAGACCTTGCACATTTTCATCACAGATGCAGATGGCAGCAGTGATGTATTATCCATGCCTACTACAGAGCTTGGGGCAAGCCTCTCCCACATACACATGATCAACTCGTCCAGCTTTGTCTTTCAGTTTCTTCTCCTTTTTGGATCTAGAGGAAGTGTATCACATAAAAGAGTGGTGAAGATGACATAGAGGAGGTACTGTCTTGAAGGATTCTGGTCTTGAAGAGTGAGATGTATTACTGATCCACTGCTGTTGCAAAAAACTGAGTAGTCAGAGGGTTACGGGGTGGTATAATAATGAAAGCCCTGAAGTTGGAATGAAACTGCTGCCCTGTCGCTCTATCTCTCTGCACCTTATTTTTATTTTTTCATTTTGACTCAGTTGAAAATACTGTCAAAAATATTACTGTTAGCTACTTGGGAGGCTTAGGTAAGAGGATTGCTTGAGCCCAGGAGTTAGAGGCTGCAGTGAGCTATGATTGCACTACCGCACTCCAGCCTGAGCGACAGAGTGAGACCTTGTCTCTAAAAAATATATATATTTTTAAAAAAGAATATTATCGACATGACAGTGTTTGGGAACTCCTGCTCTGTGAAACACATGTAAAAATAATGGACAGGGTTCCTGTTCTAGTGATGTAAATAATTTCACTGGTATGCTAGTACGTATCTTAATCTTACCTAAGGGTGAGAAAAAAGCTCTGCTCCATGAGGTCATCCAGAGACCCAGGTTCTTTCAGTCCTGTGGCTCTATTACCCTTGGGCAAATTGTTCTCATCTGCTTAGTTAAAGCTAATTCACTCTCACTTTATCTGCATTTCTACCTGAGTGAAAAGAGAAGGCAGAGCACAAGCCACTTCCTTTTTAGGACATGACCCAGAAGTTACTAACTTCCTTTTGGCCACATCTTAGTCACCTATCTACAGCTAGCTGCTCAGAAAGCTTGAAAATGAACTCTTTAGCTGGACAGTCATGTGCTCTGCTTAAAACTCTACTCTATGGAAGAGTCTATGTAGGGGATCACGTAGCAGTCCAGCATAGAGAGGAAATGGAGGTATGGTAACTAAAATTAGATCTTCTTACTCATACTCATGGACAACCAGAAAGCAGAAGCTGCCTTTTGCAAACCCAAAGCTACTTTTGAGGTTAATGGAAAGTTGAATAAGATGTTCCTTTTGCTCACTTCAAGCTGAAGACAGAAAGGGGTTAAGTGGCCTCACATTCTGAAGCGAGCTGAGCATCAATAGTGTCAGACGCCCCCACAAAACCCACACCACACAGTCCCTAGCCCCACCCCCAACCCCCCAAATACTGAGTTAGTGAAGTAAGAGGAAGTCATTGAGTAATTGCCCTTCTGAGGAATGTAATTTTCTGTTGTAAGAGGTCATTCCCTCCACACCCTAGGAGAAAGGGGGAAAAAAAAAAAAACAGATTATATCCCTTCTCAAAGCTAAATGAATAAGGCTCAAGAAAACCACTTTAAAAAATTAAAGAAGTGTTTCTCATGCAGGAGCAATTTGGCTCCCCAGATGGGATGACCAACAATTCTAGTCTGGGTTGGGACTGAAGGGTTTTCCAGATGATTTCATTTCCTACTTTGGCTCTAACAAATTAGCACAAACATAGGGGCTTAAACAATGCAGACACATTATCTCACCGTTCTGGAGGTCAGAAGTCTCACTAGATTAAAATCAAGATGTTGACAGAGTCATGTTCCTTCTGGTGGCTCTAGGAGAGAATCCACTTCTTGCCTTTTGCAACTTCTAGAGGCTGCCTGCATTCCTTGGCTCATGGCCCCTTCCATCTTCAAAGCCGGCAATTGCATCAATTCAACCTCTGCTCCTGTTGTCACGTTTCCTTCTCTGACTCTGACACTGCTGCCTCCTTCTTACAAGGACCCTTGTGATTACCATGTGGCCACCCAAATCATCCAGGATAATCTTCTCATCTCAAAATACCTAACTTAATCACACCCACAATGTCCCTTTTGTCATATAAGGTAGCATATTCACAGACTTGGGGGATTTGCCTGTGGTCAGCTTTAGGGAGACATTATTCTGCATCCCTTACTGGTTCATGCAATTTTTAGACTTGACATCAGGAAAGCTGGTCACCCTATTGCCACAAGATCTTTGGCAATATCTAAAACATTTTAGATTGTCACAATTGTCATCTAGTGCAGGGGTCCCCAACCCTGGGGCCACTGGAGCATGAATCCTATTGTGAACTGCACGTGAGGGATCTAGGTTGTGCACTCTTTATGAGAATCTAATGCCTTATCATCTGAGGTGAAAGAGTTTCATCCAGAAACCATCACCCCCACCCCCTTACCTCTCCGCACCCTTTTCCCCATGTCCATGGAAAAATTGCCTTTCATGAAACTGGTCCCTGGCGACAAAAACATTGAGGACCACTGATCTAGTGGGTAGAGGCCAGGGATGCTGCTAAACATCCTACAACACACTGGACAGCCCTTCGCAACAAAGAATTATTCAGCCCAAAATGCCAAGGCTAAACTCAAGATTAGGGGTACCTAGGAAAGTCGAGAATGACATCCTTAGATGGTGAAATTGATGATTTCCTCTCTGCCGAGCTGAGGTGGGAGAAAAATGATGGAGGAAAATGGCAGGTCTTAGACAAGGGCAGGAGTGAGAGGCATGTGTTTCTATTCTTGGCATGGAACAAACATTTCAGTTTGCTGTGGGTTGAGTGGCTCTCATGGAAGCGGGCTGGGAGGAAGCTGCCCGGTCAGTGCCATGCTCTGAAGATCTGTCCACCAAGCGAGTGAACTCTGGCAGCAAGGGCAAACTGCCAGGGCCAGGCACTGTGGAGGTTGGACCAGGGTGGGCCAGGGCAAGACCTTTCAAATAGGAACTGGGCAGTGGGAGAAGCATCGTGTAGCCTCCTAAGAACTTATTTGAAAAGTCTGTGGGCAAATTAGCCTCTGGATGCCTGCCACAAAGACAGCATCCACAGCCCATCAGGTCATTGCAGCAAAAGAAGCTGTAACAACCAACATGAGATTAGAATTGTGCCCCCACTTTGTCTCTGGTCCCTCAGAATGAAATGATGAAAGAAAACAGAAAGGCAGAACACACACCCCCCGTGTTCAATGTCCTTTCCGCAGAACACACACCCTCCGTGTTCAATGTCCTTTCCACAGAACACACACCCTCCGTGTTCAATGTCCTTTCCACAGAACACACACCCTCCGTGTTCAATGTCCTTTCTGCCAGAACACACACCCCCCGTGTTCAATGTCCTTTCTGCCAGAACACACACCCTCCGTGTTCAATGTCCTTTCTGCCAGAACACACACCCCCCGTGTTCAATGTCCTTTCCGCAGAACACACACCCCCCGTGTTCAATGTCCTTTCCGCAGAACACACACCCCCCGTGTTCAATGTCCTTTCCGCAGAACACACACCCCCCGTGTTCAATGTCCTTTCCACAGAACACACACCCTCCGTGTTCAATGTCCTTTCCACAGAACACACACCCTCCGTGTTCAATGTCCTTTCCACAGAACACACACCCTCCGTGTTCAATGTCCTTTCCACAGAACACACACCCTCCGTGTTCAATGTCCTTTCCACAGAACACACACCCTCCGTGTTCAATGTCCTTTCCACAGAACACACACCCTCCGTGTTCAATGTCCTTTCCACAGAACACACACCCTCCGTGTTCAATGTCCTTTCCACAGAACACACACCCTCCGTGTTCAATGTCCTTTTTGCCAGAAGTCTGACCTGTGATGGGACAGAGAGAAGGTTTTACATGAGATGTGAGATTTGAATTTAAACTGAACTAATTTCAATAAATTGGAAGTGACTAGAAAGGGTCAGCCCAAGAGGTCTTAAAAATCTCCTACTACTTAGTAAAGCAAGAAGATTGGACCGACAGTAATGGAAAGCTGATTAGAGAAAAAATAATTTTATTCTTCTACCTCACCAAGTTGTCTTCAAAGTGTAATATTTCTATTGACCAACATCATTGGTGGGATCATGAAATGACCTCAATCCATAACTCAGAAGTGTGGTGGAATCTTGCCCCAGGGCCCGAACCATCAATTTTCCATGTGACATAAATAATAGTGCATTAGAATTGCTATGGCTGGGTGGTCTTGCCCTCAGTCACCCAAAGGCCTCACAGGAGCAACTGACCTGGCGAAGGGATCCTGTTGCTAAAGTGTGTCACGTGACCTGAGCACTTGCTCTCAGTAATGGAGTCAGAGACTCTGCAACCGCATAGAAAATGTTTCTCTTGTTCCATAACTCTAATTGAAAGCAGCTTATTACCTTAGCTTTCCATACACATATATTTGTTTATGGGAGGAGCCATACTGAAATATAATCATGGCTTTGTCCTCCCTGTATTTTTCCCTTTCTACCCTTTCAAGCAAGTAGCCAGACATTTGTATGCCCCGTGATAATGGGATGCCTAAGAAGTTACAGAAGAAGCTTCCTGCAAGATAATTCCCTTTCTTTTGAAAAAGGCTAAGTTCTTTAAAGAGGCTACACTCATTATCCTGGAGGAAAAGGTCCTTTGAGAAAGAGTTAAAAAAGAGTAATGATTTGGGCCTTAATTGAAAAAAGGAAGATCAGGGTTCCAGACAAAGTGAGGACCAAGGCAATGCTTCTGGAAGGCCCTAGGTAGTGCCTGATGCCAGAGTGGGGGTTGTACCTATACCCAGAGCTGGACCCTCTCCTCACCCCAAGTGTGGCACAAGGTCATAGAGTATTAGAACCGAAGAAGACCACATGAGCTATGACTACAGGTATCTCTGCAGTAACCAGGCCAGAGAGAGAACCAGCTCCAGTGCCTTGGGGCTCCACGAGACCCCTGGACCCTGGTGTAGCCCTGAGCATAGGGCCCCAAGTATGTTCAAAACAGAATGTCTTGCTTCTCTCTCCACCCCACTGCAGGACGAGGGCTTAGAGTTAGATGAAGAAAACAAAGAACTGGAGGTGTGGAATGATATTGTAACAATATCCCATACATTTCCCCAATTTCTTTTCTTTTCTTCTCTTTTTTATTTTTTTTATTTTGAGTTGGAGTCTTGCTCTATTACCCAGACTAGAGTGCAATGGTGCTTACTGAGCCTTGAACTCCCTTGGGTGCAAGTGAGCCTCCTGCCTCAGCCCAGAAGCAGCTGGGACTACAGGCACACACCACCACACCTGTCTAGTATTTTAACTTTTTTTTCTTTTTTTGTTTAAGAGATTGGGTCTTGCTATGTTGCTCAGGGTAGTCTTGAACTCCTGGCCTCAAGCAACCCTCCTGTCTTGGCCTCTGAACATGCTGGGATTACAAGATGAGCCACTGCACCTGGCTCATCTCCCCAGTTTTCAACAGAAGCCTATATTCTAAAGTTACATAACTAAAATGATTATTTTTTATTTTAGAAATCCTGCTTTTGAGGAGGCTAGAATGATCCATGTGGGAATGGATTGGAGTTGAAGATGTCAGTAGTTCTAAGAATCTAGATACAGATGGTTACATATAGAAACATTTATAGATACATGCGTGTACTCGAGTTAGTATACCAATATGTATTTCCTCACTCCATCAGCTGAGAGGACCTAAAAGCAACAGCATCCAGTGGCAAGGAACATACCTAGCACCTAGATCTTCGTTTCTAACACCATCCTCCAAGAAGAGAAACCAGGGTCCCTAGGAAAATGATTAAGTCTAGGCTTAGGGCAGGAAATACACAAATGAGTCTAAGGTATATTAATACCAGAAAGGAGGAGAAAGAAGGAAAGAAAGAAAGAAAGAAAGAGAGACAGAGAGAGAGAGAAAGAAAGAAAGAAAGAAAGAAAGAAAGAAAGAAAGAAAGAAAGAAAGAAAGAAAGAAAGAAAGAAAGAGAGAGAGAGAAAGGAAGGAAGGAAGGAAGGAAGGAAGGAAGGAAGGAAGGAAGGAAGGAAGGAAGGAAGGAAGGAAGGAAGGAAGGAGGGAGAAAAAGAAAGAAGAAAGAAAGAAAAGAAGGGAAAGAAAGGGCACAATTATGAGGGATGGGGTATTTCAAAGGGACATAGGCACTTGCCAATGAAAAAAGCTCCAGTGTCAAGACAGGAACAACTTGAGCAACAAAATAAATAAAGTAGTTGAATGATAACTCAATACCCATGAGACCATACTGATGTATATACCTTATTGAATAAATAAATTAATGGGGAAGAAGAGACAAATTTCTCATGCAGAATAATTCCAAATAATTTATGTAGCTTCTTCCCCAAGAAGGTAGAGCATAGCTTCTCACTCACTAAGTATGAGCTGTGCAGAGGGAGTTCTTTCAACACTATACTACAGAAGGGAGGAGAAAAAGTAACTTTTCAGTAGAGAAACCTACAAACACTACCTCATCTGGGTATTCAAACTCAGCATCAAGTCACTTGTCAGTGACAAGTCATGTTGATGGTATGTGCTCTTGATGTGATGTCATGAGACTATCACGTTGACTATATGGTTTTTTTCCCAAAACCCATAACCCCAGCCTAATCAGGAGAAAAACATCAAACAAATTCCAACAGTGGGACATTTCCAAAATAACCTGATCAGTACTCCTCACAACTGTCAAGGTTATCTGAGAAACTGTACTAGCCAAGAGGAGATTATGAAGATATGATGACTAAATGTAATGTGGTATCCTGGGTAGGATCCTGAAACAGAAAGAGAACCTTAGGCATAACTGAAGAAATGTGAATAAAGTATGGACTTAGTTAACAATAATGTATTAATATTTGTTCATACAGTAACAAATAAGCCACACCTGTGTAAGAGGTTAATAATAGGGAAAACTGAGTGTGGGTATATGAGAACTCTACTATCTTCACAACTTTTCTATAAATTTGAAACTGTTCTAAAAATAAACTTTATTTAAAATATAGAAGGTTCTTGGGTTTATTTTAAGCCTCAAAGAAGTGAATATAATGAACTAAAAATTGGACAGTTTATCACAAAGACAGGTATAGCTTAGTGGTAATAATGTCTGGAAAGAATATTAATATGTTAATTGGTTTATGCCTCTATACATTGGTTTTTATCCTATTGGGAGCCCAAAATGTTATCAATAAGATATTAATATCCTAGTTATAAGATATTGTACTCAGTGATTCTAAGAAACATCTGTTTAACAAGAATTTGACGGCTAAAAATGTTTAAATGATATGAAAATTTCCTTCTGTAACTTCCCTATAAACTCCAAATTTCTTAGGGTGCAATAAAATCAATTATATATTTTTTAAAATCCTACCTTCAGCTTTTAAACACTTGAAAAGCTGTCCAACCTCACTCATAAGAGGAATTATATAAAGTGGAATAGTATTTTTATTACATTCATAAAAACCCAAAAGTGATATTGGCATAGCTGTGGAAAAATAGGCACCTTCATACATTGTTAGTGAGAAAGTAAATTGGTAAAACCCCAATGGAGGCGATTTGGCAAAATCAAAATTATAAATGATTATATCTTTTATTCAACAATTCCATTTCTAGGAATTTATCCTACAGAGCTACTCACATATATGCTAATATAGTTTGGCTGTGTCCCCACCCAAATCTCATCTTGAATTGTAGCTCCTGTAATTCCCAAGTATTGTGGGAGGGACCCAGTGGGAGATAATTGAATCATCGAGGTGGTTTCCTCCATACTGTTCTCTTCATAGTGAATATGTCTCACAAGATCTGATGATTTTATAAAGGGTTGCCCCTTTCAGTTGGCTCTCATTCTCTCTTGATTAACATCATCCATGTAAGATGTGACTTTGCTCCTCCTTGCCTTCCATCATGATTGTCAGGCCTCCCCACCCATGTGGGACTGTGAGTAAATTAAACCTCTTTCCTTTATAAATTACCCAGTTTTGGGTATGTCTTTATCAGCAGTGTGAAAACAGACTAATACACATGCAAATAACATTAGTATAAGTTTCTTCATTGCAGTTTTGTGTGTAATAGCAAAAGATTGAAAATGTCTATAAATTAAAAGTATGATTAAATAAAATAAGATGCATTCCTACAATGAAATACCATGTGGCTATTTTTTTAAAAAAAGAAAAAATAAGCTCTTTATATATTGATATAGAAAATCCTCAAAATATATTGTTAAGATAAAAAGCAAGATGCAGAGTAGTAGACATATCATTTATATAAAAGCGAGATAGGAATTGGTCCATAAATGTATGTTAAAGTCCTTGGAAAGACAAACCAAATATTAACACCAGTGGTTACTAATTGGGGATGAAAGATGGGGTGAGGAGTAGGAACTGGGCAAATGAAAGACAAGAGTCTATTTTCACTGAATACTAGTTTATGCCTTTTGATGTTAGAACTACATAAATAGGTACTATAATACCTATTCAAAAAATCAAATATATTTTTAAACTCTACCTTGTGAGAAGTGGAAGGCCATTAACTGTGCTGCAGAATTCTTATTCAGATAAAAAGCATAAATGTACTACCATATAGTATCTATTAGTTATTACATTGTCTGTTTCCTTTAATTGAGTCAAAACAGAAACATCAGACTTAAAGGCATCATATTCATTTTAGTATTTTGATATAGTTTTTACTATATCAAATATATATTGGAAATAGTCTGGAGGTAGTTTTAGAGACATGATTTGTGACACATTTAGTCCTAATTACATACAGCACTTTTCAAAAACATCTTAATGATATAAATTAATTCAATAACAGAACTTGAAGCTTGAAAGCCATTATTTCTCCCCAGCAAAGCTAATTTATCTCCTGCAGGACATGCCAAGAATGTTAGGACTCAGTCCTAACTCTGAGTCTCTTTGTTTAATCATTGTATTTTCTCTTACTAATGTATAAAATCTCATGTTTACAATACAGCTACGTTACTATAATTATCATTCTAAGCAACATATTATTTGTACCTGTTGTAATAAATATACACAATGCATAAAAGAAAAAATAAGAACTCTTCTTCCATAAAGGTTTTCCGAATATTGGAGTGCAAAGGGACATAATTCAAATTTGTAAAGAAATTTTTGAGTCATTACCATAGCTACGAGTTTTAGGCTGTAAATATAAAACAAACAGTATACTGTCCCTGTACCCAAAACATATGACTATTTAGAGAATAAAACAACTGTATATGTAACTCTAACACAATACATAATATTGAGACCATTGCCTATCACCAAGCAGTAAGACTATCACCTATCGCCAAGTGGTGAGTACCATCAGACCCCTTTCCCTTGCTATTCTGTCCTATTTTCCCTTAGAATTTGGGGGCTAAATACTGGGCACCTGTCGGCCAGTTAAATTGACTAGCACAGCTGCTGGACTAAAGACACGGGTGTCAGGCTTTCTGGGAAAGGGCTCTCTAACAACCCCTGACTTTTCAAATTTGGGAGCGTTGGTTTGCCTGGAACCAGCTTCCGCTTTTCCTGTACTTCTGGGCTGAGCTGAGGGTCGACAGAGAGGAAAACCATTCAGCTCTGGGGTCCCAACAACAAGTTGGTTGACCCTGCGGCCATGAGTGGAACTCTCAAAGGCATGTCGCCCAAGCAAGACTCACCCATCTATTCTAGCTATCCTGACCTTTGCCTCCTGGGTCCTAATGCCTGCCAGACAAACTTCCGCTTGCCTCTCTTCTCTGAGGGTAGCCCTGCTTCTAAAAACCACTCCCTGTCTCTGGTGCTTTTCTAGTTTCTCCTGTAAGAATTATTTCTAGTATAAACTCCAGGACTCTGTTCCCTTCCTTAGGCACCTGGGCTCACCAATCAGAAAGACATAATTTTTGCCCAAAGCCCCATTGTAGTGGGGACTATCTGGAATTTTAGGATCCCTCCTCAGACAAGCAGGCCTAACAAAAGCTATTCCTGAAGCTAGGGTATGGGGAGCCTCAGAAATTGTATCCTCCCTATTCACATAAGTGAGGACAAAAGGTGTCACTCTTCCAACCCCGGAGATCCCTTCCCTCCCTCAGGGTATGGCCCTCCACTCCATTTTTGGGGCATAACATCTTTATAGGACATGGGTAAGGTCCCAATACTAACAGGAGAATGTTTAGGACTCTAACAGGTTTTCGAGAATGTGTCAGTAAGGGCCACTAAATCCGATTTCTCGGTCCTTTTTGTGGTCTAGGAGGACAGGCAAGTGTGCAGGTTTTTGAGAATGCGTTGGTAAGGGCCATTAAATCTGACCTTCCTCAGTCCTCTTTGTGGTCTGGGAGGAAAACTAGTGTTTCTGCTGCTGCGTCGGTGAGTGCAACTATTCCGATCAGCAGGGTCCAGGGACCGTTGCGGGTTCGTGGGCAGGGGTTGTTTCTGCTGCTGCGTCGGTGAGCACAAATATTATGATCAGCAGGGTCCAGGGACTGTTGTGGGTTCTTGGGCAGGGGGAGAAACAAAACAAACCAAAACCATGGGTGGTTTTGTCTTTCAGATGGGAAACACTCAGGCATCAACAGGCTCACCCTTGAAATGCATCCTAAGCCATTGGGACCAATTTGACCCACAAACCCTGAAAAATAGGTGACCCATTTTTTTCTGCACTACAGCCTTGCCCCAATATTCTCTTTCTGATGGGGAAAAAATGGCCACCTGAGGGAAATACGAATTACAATACTATCCTGCAGCTTGACCTTTTCTGTAGAGGGAAGGCAAATGGAGTGAAATACCTTATGTCCAAGCTTTCTTTTCATTGAAGGAGAATACAAAACTATGCAAAGCTTGCAATTTACATCTTGCAGGAGGACCTCTCAGCTTACCCCCACATACTAGCCTCCCTAGAGCTCCCCTTCCTATTAATGATAATCCTCCTCTAATCTCCCCTGCCCAGAAGGAAATAAGCAAAGAAATCTCCAAAGGACCACAAAAACCTCCAGGCTATCGCTTATGTCCGCTTCAAGCTGGAGGGGAATTTGACTCAACCCAGGTACATGTCCCCTTCTCCCTCTCTGATTTAAAGCAGATTAAACCAGATCTGGGGAAGTTGTCAGATGATTCTGATAGGTACACAGATGTCCTACAGGGTCCAGGGCAGACCTTTGACCTCGCTTGGAGAGATGTCATGCTGCTATTAGATCAAACCCTGGCCTTTAATGAAAAGAATGTGGCTTTAGTTGCAGCCCGAGAGTTTGGAGCTACCTGGTATCTTAGTCAAGTAAATGATAGAATGACAGCCGAAGAAAGGGACAAATTCCCTACCAATCAGCAAGTCGTCCCCATAATGGATCCCCACTGGGACCTTAACTCAGATCATGGGGACGGGAGTCGTAAACATCTGTTGACCTGCGTTCTAGAAGGACTAAGGAGAATTAGGAAAAAGCCCATGAATTATTCAATGATGTCCACCATAACTCAGGGAAAGGAAGAAAATCCTTCTGCCTTCCTCGAGCGGCTATGGGAGGCCTTAAGAAAATATACTCCCCTTGTCACCTGAATCACTCAAGGGTCAATCAATTCTAAAAGATAAGTTTATTACTCAATCAGCTGCAGATATCAGGAGAAGAATCCAAAAGCAAGCCCTGGGCCCTGAACAAAATTTGGAGGCATTATTAAACTTGGCAACCTCCATGTTCTATAATAGGGACCAAAAGGAAAAGTGAGATCAGAGAAAGGCCACAGACTTAGTCATGGCCCTCAGATAAACAAACCTTGGTGGTTCAGAGAGGACAGAAAATGGAGCAGGCCGATCACCTGGTAGGGCTTGTTATCAGTGTGGTTTACAAAGACACTTTAAAAGGATTGTCCAACGAGAAACAAACCCCACCCTCATCCATGTCCACTATGCCAAGGCAATCACTGGAAGGTGCACTACCCCAGAGGAGAAAGGTTCTCTGGTTCAGAAGCCCCCAACCAGATGATCCAACAACAGGACTGAGGGTGCCTTGGGCAAGCGCCAGCTCATGTCATCACCCTCACTGAACCCTGGATATGCTTAACCATTGAGGGCCAGGAAATTGACTTCCTCCTGGACACTGGCACGGTCTTCTCAGTGTTAATCTCCTGTCCTGGACGGCTGTCCTCAAGGTCCGCTACCATCCGAGGAATCCTGGGACAGCCTGTAACCAGGTATTGCTCCCACCTCCTCAGTTGCAATTGGGAGACTTTAGTCTTTCACATGTCTTTCTTGTTATGCCTGAAAGTCCCACACCCTTATTAGGGAGGGATATATTAGCCAAAGCTGGGGCTATTATCTACGTGAATATAGGGAACAAGTTACCCATTTGTTGTCCCCTACTTGAGGAGGGAATCAACCCTGAAGTCTGGGCATTGGAAGGACAATTGGGAGGGCAAAAAATGCCCACCCAGTCCAAATCAGGCTAAAAGAGCCCACCACTTTTCCTTATCAAAGGCAATATCCCTTGAGGCCTAACGCTCATAAAGGATTACAGGATATTGTTAAACATTTAAAAACTCAAGGCTTAGTAAGGAAATGCAGCAGTCCCTCCAACACCCCAATTCTAGGAGTATAAAAACAGAATGGTCAGTGGAGACTAGTGCAAGATCTTAGACTCATCGATGAGGCAGTAATTCCTCTATATCCAGTTGTACCCAATCCCTATACCTTGCTCTCTCAAATACCAGAGGAAGCAGAATGGTTCACTGTTCTGGACCTCAAGGATGCCTTCTTCTGTATTCCCCTGCACTCTGACTCCCAGTTTCTCTTTGCCTTTGAGGATCCCACAGACCACATGTCCCAACTTACATGGACAGTCTCGCCCCATGGGTTTAGGGATAGCCCTCACCTGTTTGGTCAGGCACTGGCCCAAGATCTAGGCCACTTCTCAGGTCTAGGCTCTCTGATCCTTCAGTATGTGGATGATTTACTTTTGGCTACCAGTTCAGAAGCCTCATGCCAGCAGACTACTCTAGATCTCTTCAACTTTCTAGCTAATCAAGGGTACAAGGCGTCTAGGTCAAAGGCCCAGCTTTGCCTACAGCAGGTCAAATGTCTAGGCCTAATCTTAGCCAGAGGGACCAGGGTCCTCAGCAAGGAATGAATACAGCCTATACTGGCTTATCCTTGCCCTAAGACATTAAAACAGTTGCAGGGGGTCCTTGGAATCACCGACTTTTGCCGACTATGGATCTCCGGATACAGTGAGATAGCCAGGCCCCTCTACACTCTAATCAAGGAAACCCAGAGGGCAAATACTTATCTAGTAGAGGCAGAAACAGCCTTCAAAACCTTAAAGCAGGCCCTAGTACAAGCTCCAGCTTTAAGCCTTCCCACAGGACAAAACTTCTCTATGTCACAGAGAGAGCAGGGATAGCCCTTGGAGTCCTTACTCAGACTCGTGGGACAACCTCACAACCAATGGCATACCTAAGTAAGGAAACTGATGTAGTAGCAAAAGACTGGCCTCACTGTTTACAGGTAGTAGCGGCAGTGGCCGAATTAGTGTCAGAGGCTATCAAAATAATACAAGGAAAGGATCTCACTGTCTGGACTACTCATGATGTAAATGACATACTAGGTGCCAAAGGAAGTTTATGGCTATTAGAAAACCGCCTACTTAGATACCAGGTGCTAGTCCTTGAGGGACCAGTGCTGCAAATACGTATGTGTGTGTCCTCAACCCTGCCACTTTTCTCCCAGAGGATGGGGAACCAATCGAGCATGACTGTCAACAAATTATAGTCCAGACTTATGCCCCCCAAGATGATCTCTTAGAAGTCCCCTTATCTGGCTGGGCGTGGTGGCTCAAGCCTGTAATCCCAGCACTTTGAGAGGCCAAGACGGGCGGATCACGAAGTCAGGAGATCAAGACCATCCTGGCTAACATGGTGAAATCCCATCTCTACTAAAAAATACAAAAAACTAGCTGGGCAAGGTGGCGGGCGCCTGTAGTCCCAGCTACTCGGGAGGCTGAGGCAGGAGAAAGGCATAAACCCAGGAGGCGGAGCTTGCAGTGAGCTGAGATCCGGCCACTGCACCCCAGCCTGGGCGACAGAGCGAGACTCCGTCTCAAAAAAAAAAAGGAAAAAAAAAAGAAGTCCCCTTATCTAATCCTGACCTTAACCTATATACCGATGGAAGTTCATTTGTGGAGAATGGGATACGAAGGGCAGGTTATGCCATAGGTAGTGATATAACCATACTTGAAAGTAAGCCTCTTCTCCCAGGGACCAGCGCCTAGTTAGCAGAACTAGTGGCACTTACCCGAGCCTTAGAACTGGGAAAGGGAAAAAGAATAAATGTGTATACAGATAGCAAGTATGCTTATCTAATCCTACATACCCATGCTGCAATATGGAAAGAAAGGGAGTTCCTAACCTCTGGGGGAACCCTCATTAAATGCCACAAGGAAATTATGGAGTTATTGCATGCAGTGTAAAAACCCAAGGAGGTGGCAGTTTTATACTGCTGAAGTCATCAAAAGGGAAAGGAGAGGGGAGAACAACAGCCTAAGCAGCTGGCAGAGACAGAGAAAGACCAGCAGAAAGGAAATGGAAAAAGAGATGGAAAGTCAGAGAGAGAGAGAGAGAGAGAGAGAGGAAGAAACAGAGATACAAAGAGAAGGAGTCAAAGAGAGAGAGAGGAAGAGACAGACAGAAAGTCAAAGAAGGCAAGAGAGGAAGAGACAAAGAGGGAGTCAAAAAGAAAGAGAGAGAGGAAGAGACAAAGAAGTCAAAGAGAAAGAGAGATGGAAGTAGTAAAGAAAAGACAGTGTACCCTATTCCTTTAAAAGTCAGGGTAAATTTAAACCTAAATTGATAATTGAAGGTCTTCTCTGTAACCATATAACACTCCAATAATACCTTGTTGTCAATGTAAACAAGGCTGTAGACTGAAAGCACTAAGGTCACTGACAACCCATAGCCTTCCTATCAAAAGTCCTTAACTCAGCAGGTTTCCTAACGGGGGATCTAAATCTTAATCAATTATCAAACAAAGGTCCGACCAGACCAAGGAGGAACTCCCTTCAGGACAGGACGATAGATGTTTCCTCCCAGACGATTAAGGGAAAAAGACAATGGGTATTCAGTAAGTGATAAGGAAACTCTTATAGAAGCAGAATTAGGAAAATTGCCTAATAGTTGGTCTGCTCAAACATGGGAGTTGTTTGCACTCAGCCAAATCTTGAAGTACTTACAGAATCAGGAAGCGGACATCTATACCAATTCTAAGTTAATATGGACTGAATGAGCTCTTATTAATAGCAAAGAAAAGTTCAAATCCCAAACTTACAAGGTTTTCTACTAAAGTAAAGTTTGCTAAAAGTTAACAGTGTAGCATGCATTATCCTACTGGCACATACTCTCAAAGGATTTCTCAGTTTACAGGAAGTGACAAAATCTATCCTTACTCTACAATCCCAAATAGACTCTTTGGCAGCAGTGACTCTCCAAAACCGCCAAGGCCTAGACCTCCTCACTGCTGAGAAAGAGGACTTTGCACCTTCTTAGGGGAAGAGTGTTGCTTTTACACTAACCAGTCAGGGATAGTACGAGATGCCACCCAGCATTTACAGGAAAAGGCTTCTGAAATCAGACAATGCCTTTCAAACTCTTACACCAACCTCTGGAGTTGGGCAACATGGCTTCTCCCCTTTCTAGGTCCCATGGCAGCCATCTTGCTGTTACTCATCTTTGGACCCTGTATTTTTAACCTTCTTGTCAAATTTGTTTCCTCTAGAATCAAGGCCATCAAGCTACAGATGGTCTTACAAATGGAACCCCAATGAGCTCAACTAACAACTTCTACGGAGGACCCCTGGACCGATCCACTGGCCCTTCCACTGGCCTAAAGAGTTCCCCTCTGGAGGACACTACAACTGCAGGGCCCCTTCTTTGCCCCTATCCAGCAGGAAGTAGCTAGAGTGGTCATCAGCCAAATTCCCAACAGCAGTTAGGGTGTCCTGTTTAGAAGGGAGATTGAAAGGTGACAACGTGCTAGCAGCCCTCGCTTGCTCTCAGCACCTTCTTGGCCTCAGTGTCTGCTATGGCTGCACTTGAGGAGCCCTTCAGCCTGCCACTGCGCTATGAGAGCCCCTCTCTGGGGCTGGCGGAGGCTGGAGCCGGTTCCCTCTGCTCGCCGGGAGGTGTGGAGGGAGAGGTGCAGGTGGGAGCTGGGGCTGTGCATGGCACTTGTGGGCTGGCATGAGTTCTGGGTGGGCTTGGCCGGGCACAGTGGCTCATGCCTATAATTCCAACACTTTGGGAGGCTGAGGCGGAAGGATCACTTGAGCCCAGGAGTCCGAGACCTGTCTGGGCAACATGATGAAACTCCATCCCAAAAAAATAAAAATAAAGAATAAAAGAAGAAACAAATGAGAAAAGAAGAAATAAAGTTTCCCTGGACCCTACCTTCCTTTCTAGCTATTGTGAACCTCATTCATTCCATTCCAAGCTAAATTCAAAACAAGACAAAATCCATTCTTTGATTCCAATCTCTCATTTTTTGCTCACTCTTCAAACTACTGAAATCTGGCTCCTGCCCACATCACTCCACTTAAACTTCTCTTCATAAGGTCCCCTACAACTTCATTGCCAAATGTACTGGAGAGTTTTCAGTGTTCACCGTGCCTGACCGTTCTGTGTCATTTGACTGTGTACCACGTACTCCTTCCAACTTGCTCCATGTGGTTTCAGCTCCACCAATCTTTCTCCACTCCTACCTCTCCAGCATCTCCATTTCTCTCACTCAACTTCTTCCTTCCCAACCCTTAAATGTTGGTATTATCCAGAGCTGTGTTCTTGCTCTCTCTTTTTCCTCTGTATACTTACCCCGAGTAATTTTTCCCTCTCCTATGACTTTAAATGCTACCTGTATGCCAGTGGTTCTCAACTGACTGGGGGTGACTTTTACCCTGCATGGGACACAAGGCAATGTCTGACATTGTTTTGCTTGTCACAAATGGGATTTGGAGGAGGTGCTCCCAACATCTAGAGGGTGGAGACCATGGATGCTGCCAAACATCCTACAATGCACAGGAATATCTGGCCCAAAATATCTCACCACAAAGAATATCTGGCCCAAAATGCCAATTTTCCCAAGATTGAGAAATTTCTGCTACTTGCTAATGAATCTCAAGTTCCTTTATTTAGTTTCCATCAAAGCTAGATGTGCATTGTTATTACATATCCTATCGCCCTTCGAACAGCTCCACCTGTATGTCCCCCAAGCATTCTAACCTCTAAATGTCTAAAATTGAACTTGTTTTTCTTATCAAAACCTATTTCCCCCTTCTGTACTCCTCATCTCAATGATACCACCAGTCATCCAAGCTGTTTCAAGCCAGAGACCTAGAAATCGGTTTGACCTCCTGCCTGCCTTTCTTTGCTTATTGCCACACATCCACTCAGCAATTCTTTCCCTTAAAGAGCTTTCAAATTGATTCCTTCCTCTTCTTTATTGTTGTACATCTTACCTAATCCATTGCTATACTTCCTAAGTTAACATCTGCTTCCAGTACCTGTAGTAATCAGAGTGCAGGCTCCAGATTCAGACAATCTGAGTTGGAATTCCAACTTTGGTTTCCACAACTTTCTTGTTTCTTTCTTAGGCATGTTGCTTATACTCTCTAAACTTCGGTTTTTCTTCTTGAATGTTATCAGTACTAACTTCATGAGTTGGTTGTGAAGATTAAATGATTTAATATATGGGACGCTCATGCAGTGTGAGGGAATGCTTATAAATACAGTCTTTACTATTATGTCACATCTTCAATCCATACTAAAACTGTCAGAGTGATCTTTCCAATGCAGGCACTCCTGATTAGGAGCCCATTTTTTTCAAAGCATAAAGTCCGATTCCTCGGCATGGTGCTTACCCCCCTTCCCCCTTACTATTCATCTTCTCACATAGAATAACGCTGAGCTCGAGGATACATTAAAAGTAATCTTGTCCACATATCAAGGATGAGAAAACAGGCCAAAAAGTTTTCCAAATTTGATAAAAGCTATAAAATTTTCAACCTAGAATTCTATACTCAGCTAAAATACCTTTCAAAAATGAAAGTAAAATCAAGACTCAGACATAAGGTTCAGTGGCTCATACATGTAATCCCAGCACTTTGGGAGGCCAAGGAGGAGAATCACTTGAGCCCAGGAGTTTGAGATCACCTGGATAATAAAGTGAGACCTCATCTCTACAAAAAATTAGCCAGGCATGGTGGCATGCACCTGCAGTCCCAGCTACTTGAGAGGCTGAGGCAGGAGAATTGCTTGATCTCTGGAGACTAAGGCTGCAGTGAGCCATGATTGTGCCACTACACTCCAGCGTAGGTGACAGAGCAAGACCTTGTCTCAAAAAAAAAAAAAAGTTGAAAGAATTCATGACCAGAAGACTCATACTGCAAGAAATGCTAAACTAAGTCCTTAAGACAGAGGAAAATAATACCAAATGGAAATACAGAACTCCACAAAGGAGTGCAGACCATTGGGAATGAATACATGGGTAAATATATAGGATTTTTTCCTGTTCTTATTAAATATTATTTAAATGTCCTTAAAAGAAAATTGACTGTTTAAATACAATAATAACAATATTATAAAAATATTTGAAGAGTCATGTGAAAAATATATAACAATAATGACAGAAAGACAGGGAGAAGTAGAAATGGAACTGCATTATTGTAAGATTCTTATATTCCATGCGAACTGGTAAGATTCCCTTGAAAGCAGACTGAGCAGAGTTAAAGCTATAAGCAATAAACTCTAAAGCAACAACTATAACAACAAAGTGAAGAGTTATAACCAATAATCCAGCAAAGGAAATAAAAGGAAACCATAAAAAATACTTGATTAATTCCATCACTAGGTGCAGTTGTGCATGCCTATAATCCCAGCTACTGAAGAGTCTGAGACAGGAGGATCGCTTGAACCCAGGAGTTCAAGACCAGCCTGAACAACACAGCAAGACACAATCTCAAAAAAAAAAAAAAAAAAAAAAAGAGCTTGATTAATTCAAAGAGAAATATAAAAAGAAAGAAGCAGGGGAACAAAGAACGGATGGCACAAATAGAAAACAAACTGCAAGGTGATCAATTGAAACCTAACCTTATCAGTAATCATATAAATGTAAATGGGACCTAAACAACCCAATTAAAAGACAAAGATTCCCAGGAGAAATATTGGTGATTAACAAAAAAGAAAAATAAGTCATAAAAGGCACTGTGGCATTATCCTTGCTCTCTTCCTAGGATCACTAGCTCTGGGAGACTCCAACTGTCCTGTCACGAGGACACTAAGCAGCCCTGAAAGAGGGCACACATGGGAGAACTTAAGGTCTTTTGATAACAACCAACTCTAACTCACTAGCCATGTAAGTGACCCCCTTGGATGCTGGTCCTCTAACCCTAGTTAAGTCTTCTGATGAGCCCAGGCCAATACTTTGACCCATGAGAAGCTCTGAGCCAAAACCACCCAGCAAAGCCACTCCCAGTGTCCTGACCCACAGAAACTTTGTGAGCTGGTAAGTTTTGAAGTAATTTGTTATGCATCAGTAGATAGTTGTACATTATGTTTGAGCTTTGATGTTAGACTGGAGACCCTTTTTTTTCATTTTTATTTTTTTAAATAAACTATAATTGGCATGTAAAAAAAAACAAAAAAGAAGAATAAAAAGAAAAAACAAAGATTGTCAAATTGAATAAAAGAGCAAAATCCAACAATACGTTTCCTACAAAAATACACTTTACATATAAAGACATAAAAAGATTAAAAGTAAAATGATGGGGAAAATATACTATGCTAACATTAATCCAAAGAAAGCTGAAAAAAATATGATCAATTGCATTAATGCATTTTCTAACATTAAAAGAAACTTGCACTTCTTATAAAACCAGCTGGATCACAATCTCTTTTATATATGTACATTTTATATCTATATGTATTTTTAAACTGCATATATATATAGATATATACAGATTTTAATAAAAGAAAGAAAGCTGGAGATGCTATATTAATACCTAACCAAAAAGATTTTAGAGTAAAATTTTTTTTTTTTTTTTTTTTTTTTCTGAGACAGAGTCTCACTGTCACCCAAGCTGGAGTACAGTGGCGCAATCTCGGCTCATGGCAACCTCCGCCTCCTGGGTTCAAGTGATTCTCCTGCCTCAGCCTCCCAAGTAGCTGGGACTACAGGCATGCGCCACCACACTTGGCTAATTTTTGTATTTTTAGTAAAGACAGGGTTTCACTATGTTGGCCAGACTGGCTTCAAACTCTTGACCTCAAGTGATCTGCCTTGGCCTCCCAAAGTGCTGGGATTACAGGTGTGAGCCACCACGCCCGGCCTAGGGCCAAGAATTTTACCACGAATAAAGAAAGTCATTTTACCTTTAATCCTAGCACTTTGGGAGGCCAAAGTGGGCACATCACCTGAGGTCAGGAGTTCAAGACCAGCCTGGCCAACATTGTGAGACGCCATCTCTACTAAAATACAAAAAATTAGCCAGGTATGATGGCGGATGCCTGTAATCCCAGCTACTCAGGAGGCTGAGATGGAAGAATCGCTTGAAACTGGGAGACAGTGGTTGCAGTGAGCCAAGATCGCGCCACTGCATTCTGGCCTGGGTGGCTGAGCAAGACTCCATGTCAAAAAAAAAAAGTCATTTTATATGATAAAGTTGTCAATTCATCAGAAAAACATAACAATCCTAAATGTCTATGCATCTATAACAAGGCTTCAAAATATATGAAGCAAAACCTGACAGAACTGTAAGGAGAAATATAAAAATCTATCATTATAATTGAATAATTTAACAATCCCTCTCAATAATTAACAGAATAAATAAATAGAAAGTCAGTAAGAATATAGAAGACTCCAACAAAACTATCACATATATTTATAATATATAAATATACAGGGAATATGAGCTAATTAACATTTATAGAACATTCTCCCCCAACAACAACAAAATAGACATTCTTTTGAAGTGCACGTAGAACACTTAACAAGTTAGATTATAATCTAAGCCATAAGGCAAATCTCAAAAAATTTTTAAGGATTCAAATCATACAAGTATATTCTATATTCTCTGACCGTAAAGAAATTAAATTAGAAATTAAAAGAATGAGGTGAGAAATAATTAAAGGAAGATATGTGTGATTAAAAGCATTATTCACTGATTCTCAGATCATATTTTAGGGCAACAGTCAGAACGAATATGAATTCAACAGCAATTTACTGTCTTTCCGCAACAAATCCTAAAGCTATGATTGAGTCACATGAATTTGTCACACACTGAAGGAGCATTAGTTGTCATCACTCTTGGGGGAAGCAGCTCTTATTATCTTCAGACAAAAGCCAAAATCTTCCCACTCACCTAGGGCCATAATACATCACAAAAAAGCATTCTTAACTGCTGAGTCAAAATATAAACTGACTGGGACAGCTTAGGGGATCAATTTTTTTTTAATTATTTAAACCTTTCATGAAGATTTTATTTCCTTAATTTAAAAAAAATATTCACAAGTGGCTAACTAGAAAGAGTGATTTAATATTTATTCAACAAATTAAATGTTCCTCCAGTTACTATGTTTGAGGGGTTGTAGTGCGGGAGGCTCCCTGGGTGACACCGTTCACCAGCTCCCCTCTGCTCTCTCGCTAGGGTTGGCCTGCATTTCTTGCTTAATGCTGAGTGAGTGTAGAAAGTAGAAGCCATGGATTTCAGGTTATGATCCATGCAAATGAATAGAGGAACTGGAAAAGGAACACAAATACATTGAAAATATGGGAGGATGGGAGGGAGGAAGTTGTATCTTCATATGATATGACAGGAAGTCAATTGATAATACCTATTACTAATAAATCACAAAGTAGGGACAGAGAACGTCATTTGATGGCATAGAAGAAACTACAAGAAGGGCCAGGCGCGGTGGCTCATGCCTCTAATCCCAGCACTTTGGGAGGCCGAGGTGGGTGGATCACCTGAGGTCAGGAGTTGGAGACCAGCCTGGCCAACATGGTGAAACCCCGTCTCTACTAAAAATACAAAAATTAGCCAGGCAAGGTGGTGCACGCCTGTAATCTCAGCTATTCAGGAGGCTGAGGCAGAAGAACCACTTGAACCCAGGAGGCGGAAGTTGCAGTGAGCCGAGATCACTCCATGGCACTCCAGTCCAGGCAACAAGAGCGAAATTCTGTCTTAAAAAAAAAAAAAAAAAGTACTACAAGAGGAAACAAGGAGAAGTGGTGACTTTTAGGAACAATATAGAGTTGAGTAGGACTATAGGGGACTCTGGCTTATAACTATGTGTGTGTATTACTTTAATTTTTAAAAAACATTTTTTAAAGTATAATAAAAATCACTAAAATCAATGAGTTGAATAGTTCAAGATGTCAGGACACAAGTTATGACAATCCTGTAGGTGTGTTAACAGTAGGCTCTAACCCCCAATGATTAACTGTGACATCCTTCCCTCCCATTCGGTTTCCTCGAACTTACACTCCTTTACCAGAGCATATAACTAAAATGCAAATTGACCTATATATCTTCTCTTTCTAGAGCATTTAGTAGATTCCTATGGCCCAAAGCAGAAAACCAATGCTCTTAGACATAGGATTTAAAAGCATCATACCTCTCTGGTGAAGTTTCTCACCACTCTGCATCCCCACCGGTTTTGTGCTGCAGCAACACCAAAATGCTTTGTCCACCACATACCCAGCCTGAGTGCCTCTTGCCAACCTTTCCCCTCTGACCTGTATCCATTCTTCAAGACTTAAACCAATAGGTGGACTTCTACCACCAGGAACCCATCCCAGACTTTCCCGCAAGGTAGGCTGGGTGCCTCTCCTGTCTTCCTCATAATTCCCTGTGAGTATTTCCATCACGGTCCCAACAATGTTATAGAGAGTTCTGTCTCTAGAACCCCCACTAAATGGTGAGTTTCTTGAAGTCAATCTTCGTATCCACAGTACCTATCACGAGCACATATTAGGTGCTCAATAAGAGCTTTTTTAGTTAGTTTTGAGGATGCTTTTCAGGACTAAGAGGAGGTCACATCTAATAAAAAATTAGATCTAATTTTCACTCTAGTTAAATTCATATCTACCACAGAATGATCTCTTTACACAAACACACACATACACACACATACACCCCCAAGATTATAAACAATCTATCCCAACTCATGGGCAGTTGCTAAAGAGCACGACCTAAAAAGTTACTGGAAAGTTCCTTTTAGTCCAACATACCTTATTTATCCATCTAGCTGCTATACTGCTAGAAAAGCTACCCTAAATTAGCATCTAAAAAACTACCTCTTTAAGCTTTTATTTTTTAAATACAATCAACCCTGAGATTGGTTAAGTTGAATTGTTGCCACTCTCCCCTTGGTGTGATTTCCCCATGTCCATCATCCCCACACCCTCCTAATGCCCACAGCCTCTAGGATGACAACCTCAGAGGTGCTGCAAGGAGCAGGAGAGCACTGTTGTGGAATCTGGAGCACTGTCACATAGAAATGAAAGATGTACCTGCTACATTTCACATGCTTTGGGATCTCACCATCTGGTTTCTATTCAGCCACTGACTCATATCTCTATGATACTGGGCAGGTGATTTTACCTCTCTAAGTCATGTTTTTAAGAGGCTACATTCTCCTGGTTTGTTGGAGGATTAAATGATGTCATCTCCATTGAGCTCTTCAACAGGGTATGGGGTAGTCTCACAGGAAATGTTAGTTACTACCAACAGTATTCTAATAGGCAGACCAAAAGCATAGGACCCCTGGGGGTAAAGAGAGAAAGTTAGAGGGCACCAAAGACAACCCTCAAATACTTCACAATTGTGCCTGGAGGCTGGAGTCTTGTACATTTAACTCAGCCTTTCCTTACGGGGGAGTGGTCTCCCATATCATCCAGAGGTAGGACTAAGCCCATCCTCTACAAAGTAATCTACCTCCTCCTCAGCTTTTTTTACATTTCCACTTATTGCCCCTGCTGACTCTGCAAAATCTGGAAGCAACAAGGAATCCTTCCACCACATAAGGTGTGAAAGAGGGAGATGGTTCTGAAACTTGTGTGATACTTACATACCCTCTTTGTCACATATGGCCATGTACTAGGTACACTGAGTGACTTCTCCAAACGTGTGGTTAAGGAAGGCTCGTAAGGCAGAAAAACCCCTTCTGTGCCTCAACCTGGTTGCCAATGGCTTCAGGTGAAAGTGGCTGGGGTAGGTGGACAAACTGACCTGCTTGTAAATCTTAAAGCAATGGTTTTCAAACTCAGGCATGCATCAGAAGCACCCGGAGGACTTGTTAAAACACGGATTGCTGGCACCTTCTTGGAGTTTCTGATTCATGAGGTCATGGAGCCCGAGAATTTGCATTTCTAGCAAGTTCTCAGGTGATGCATCTACTGCCGGTCTGAGAATGCACGTTGAGAACCACTGCTCTAAAGAATACACTGTGAAGTTCAAAACAACTAAATTTTACCTTTATTTTCAGGAAAAGAAAGGCACCACAAATATATTCTATAAATTATTTTAGTGTTTCTTTAAAATAATTTATTCTTTTTTAAAAACGAGGTATACATTACCAAAAAAAGTATCTTTTTATCAAGTAAGTAGTTCCAATCAAGTTTTTCAAACTTAATTACACGCTGCTATTTAATTGTTATTAATGTCATGGTCTTAAGATTTGAGAGTTAGAAGAAATTCCAGTTGGTATCAATGGACCTCCACATGCAGTATATGCTCAGAACATGAAAAACCATTTTCAAATGTTATTGATATACTGCACATCTCTATACAAGTTGTTTCTGTAGATCTAAGACAACTATTTTCTTTTTATGGTAATTTAATTTTTCTAGGTTACTAGTAATACTTGATATTATTCTACTTTGCTTCTTCAAACAGGATGAGAAAAGCATTTTATAAATCCCTTTAATATTAAAGCCAGAGAGTCCATCATCTTTTGAAGCACTGGCACGAACTGGTTCAACCTTTTTGGAGAGTATCACAACCCCTAAAATATGTATCACAACCCCTAAAAGGTTTCAGACGCTTTGACTCCTTAATTCATCTTCCAGAAACCAGTCTAGAGGGAATAATCTGACAGAAGGTTTATGCACAAAAACGTTCATCACTGCATTATCTATAATAGCAAAACTTGTAGACTCAGTTATCACAATAGGAAATTCATCAAGTAAGCTATGATTCCAACATACATTGGCATATTTAGCAGCTCTTAAAAATGAAGAATTATTAGCAGCATGAGAAAATACTTATAATATTAAGGGGAAAAAAAAGACTTAAAAAATTTAGATATTGGCTGGGCGCAGTAGCTCAAACTTGTAATCCCAGCACTTTGGGAGGCTGAGGAGGGTGGATCACCTGAGGTCAGGAGTTCAAGCCCAGTCCGGCCAACAAGGCAAAACCCCGTTTCTACTAAAAAATAAAAACATTAGCCAAGAGTTGTGGTAGGCGTCTGTAATCCCAGCTACTTGGGAGGCTCAGGCAGGAGAATCACTTGACCCCGAGAGGCAGAGGTTGCAGTGAGACGAGATGGAGCCACTGCACTCCAGCCTGGGTGACAGAGCAAGACTCCATCTCAAAAACAAGAACAAAAAACAAAAAAAATTTAGATGTTGTTTAACTTCAACTCTGTAACCATGAAAAGTGTATACTGAAAAAAGCCTCAAAGCAAAACACAAAATATTGACATGAGTCAACAGGTGAAAGGATAATAGGTGAGTTTTGTTTGCTTCTTTATGTTTTTCTACATTGAGTATGTATTACTTTTATAATAGGGAAACAATAAGCACTGTTTTAAAAACAAATAGATAAAGCTGGAGAAGGCCCTGAACTGTGTACATTTATGCCCAAGCTAGAAATGCTCCCAGAAATATTAAATAGGTAGAAATAATAAGCTTCCCCTACACATAAAGTTACAAAGGAATATAACAAGCAAACTTTGTTTTCTTTTTTTTTTTTTAAAGAAAATATTAGAAAATTGTGACTTTTTCAAATGGTCAATGAATTCTGCTTTTTAAAAGTTGTTGTAAGGCATTTCTTTGAATCCAAACTGTTGATGTATATATTAACTTCCTAGCCAGCAGACAAAACACAGGGCCACTCTCAGTCAGCTTGTTACTGAACTTGTTTTCAATGTGGTACTGTGCCTAGTTTTATTTTTTGTATGTGTTAAAAATAAAGACATTGTGCATGTTTAAACTGCCACATATCACTATTCCCTGTAGAGAGAAATTCAGGAAAAGGCAGGTTAGTACTACACATTTGCTCAAATGGATTCATAAATAAAAGCCCTGAGCACCTATTCATGAGGCATGTTATTTATAAGGAGGTCTTAAGCATTAATCTCGATATGGCAAAGCTTCACTAAATCGTTTCTCAGTATATAGTATTTGGAGCTTTGATGCATTCCTAAAAACGTTAAATGTTTAAATTCAATCATAAAATTATGTTAAGCAAAGAATTAAATTATGCTTAAGATTTGTTAGTTAAATTTTTAAACACATAAACAATAAAGAAATAGCATGGTAACAGTAAATATTGTTAAGCCTTTACTATGGGCCTAGTACTATGCAAACTACCATATGCGGACTATCTTCTAAATGCTCAAATCACTTTACAAAGTGGTTTATTGTCTCCAGATGACAAATCTGAGGTGCAAATATCCCAGTAAAATGGTCCTTGTGTCACTCAGTCCCCACACCACAATCTGCTTAGTAGAGTAGATGTTATCATGGTTCCCTCTGCCTTTCCATTCACCTCAATGCAAAATAGCAGAGAACAGAGTTACAAGTGCACAGAGACTATGGGCCTCCTGCCCCTTTGTAGACTCTGCACTCCTCCAGGCAACGGCAGCAAACAGACATGGCTCCTCTGAGGCCCCATCATCTGTCACCAGCTCATTTTTCTCTAGTCCTGCCCATCTCCCAGCCCCCTGAGACGTGAATGATAAGGGAGAGGGATGTGGCACTGCCACAACATCAGGAAAAGGGCCTTTTCCCCTTTGTTCCCCAAAACCTCACCAACCCCAACTACTGCAGAAAAAGTAAGTCCAGTTAGTGAAAAGCTTAATTCCAGAACACTTCTCAAATAATGCAATTGTACTATGCATGAAGGAACTTGAAATACACTTTATAAGTACTAAGCAATAATTGATAGCAGGACTTATAGGATGTCTTATATTCTGATAACTCACTTGAATTAATGTTAGTTCTTTGTAAGACTGCACACAAATAGCTTTATTTTAAGGCAATGGGTTCCCTGCTTCTGCTCTTGCCCCTCAACACAAGGACCGGCGTGAATTTTTTTTTTTTTTTTTTTTTTTTTTTTTTTTTTTTTTGAGACAGAGTCTCGTTCTGTCTCCCAGGCTGGAGTGCAGTGGTGCAATCTCGGCTCACTGCAACGTCTGCCTCCTGGGTTCAAGCAATTCTCATGCCTCTACCTCCAGAATAGCTGGGATTACAGGTGTGTGCTACTATGCCCGGCTAATTTTTTGTATTTTTAGTAGAGATGGGGTTTCGCTATGTTGGCCAGACTGGTCCCAAACTCCTGGCCTCAAGTGATCCACCTGCCTGA
Source organism: Macaca thibetana thibetana (assembly GCF_024542745.1). Classification (NCBI taxonomy): domain Eukaryota; kingdom Metazoa; phylum Chordata; class Mammalia; order Primates; family Cercopithecidae; genus Macaca; species Macaca thibetana. The sequence goes on along the minus strand of NC_065581.1, from coordinate 115,165,616 downwards.
GCCTCCCAAAGTGCTGAGATTACAGGTGTGAGCCACCATGCCTGGTCAAAGTGATTATTTTTAAAAGATAGACCATGTATCTGCTCAAAACCATCCAATGGCCTCCATCTAGCTCTAAATAAAAGGCAAAATCAGGCAGAGTGCAGTGGCTCATGCCTGTAATCCCAGCATTCTGGGAGGCAAGGGCAGGAGGATTGCTTGAGCCCAAGGGGAACAAGGTCATAGTGAGCTATGTTCATGCCACTGCCCTCCAGCCTGAGTGACACAGCAAGACCCTGTCTCTAAAAAAAAAAAAAAAAAAAAAAAAACAAAGCCGAAGTCCTTACCGCGGCCTAAAGTACCTCGTAGATCATTGGGGAGACCTTTAAAGCCAGAGACTGTGAGTCAGGGCCTGGGCTACAGTCCTTTAAAAGCTCCACAGGTGTTTCCTACGTGCAGCCATGTGGAGAATCACAGTCCTGCCTGACCTGACCTCATTTTCCAACTCTCTCTTCACCCAGTCCACTCCAGTCACTGGGCCCCTTGCTGGGCCTATGCCCGGAAACTACACACCTCGCTGCTATTGATGAAAAGAGTTAAACTCTGTAAAATATTTGAAAAGATTTATTCTGAGCCAAATGTGAGTAACCAACGGTCTGTGACACAACTCTCAGGAGGTCCCGAGAACATGTGCCCAAGTCGGTCAGGCTACAACTTGGTTTTATACATTTTAGGAAGACGTAAGACATCAATCAATACATGTAAGATGGACATTGGTTCTGTCCGGAAAGAAGGAACAACTGGAAGCATGTGGGGTGTGGGGGTGGGGGGCACAGTGGTAGTGGGGAGTTCCAGGTCGTAGGTGGTTGGCAGTTGGTTATTATCTAAAGACCTGGAATCAAGAGAAAGGAATGTCTGGTTATGATAAGGGGTTGTGAAGACCAAGATTTTATCATGCAGATGAAGCCTCCAGGCTTCAGAGAGAAAAGATGGTAAAGGTTTCTTACTAGACTTAAAAAGAGTCTGTGCTATCAGTCTTAAGTTCTCTGTGTTGATGTTAATGCTGGTCAGCTGTGAGGCATGTCCAACTTCCACTTCCCACTATGGCCTGAACTAGTTTTTCAGGTTAACTTTGGAATTCCCTTGTCTGAGAGGAGAAGTCCATTCAGATATTGGAGGGGCTTAACAGTGCTTTTACAGGAACTCATGGCTCATCCCTCACGCTTGCAGGTCTTTGCTCAAACGTCGTCTTTTCAGAGGATCCATACCTAACCACCCTCTGCACCCTTTACCCCGCATATTCTCTATTTTCCTTGTTTTTCTCAATAACAATTATCACCATCCTATAGATTTACTAATTTTTAATTATATTTCCTGCCCCACTCTATTTCACTAAAATGTAAACTCCACAAAGGCAGAAATCCTTGTCCCTTCTGCTTTCCTATATATCCCAAGAGTCTAGAAAAGTGTGTGGTATTTAGGCTGGGCATGGTGGCTCACGCCTGTAATACTAGCACTTTGGGAGCCCAAGGTGGGCGGATTGCTTGAGCTCAGGAATTTGAGACCAGCCTGGACAACATGGCAAGATCCCATCTCTACTAAAAGTACTAAAAAATAGCCGGGTGGGGGAGTGCACACCTGTGGTCCCGGCTCCTCAGGAGTCTCAGGTGAGAGGATGACTTGAGCCTGGGAGGCAGAGGTTTCAGTGAGCTAAGATCGTGCCACTGCACTCCAACCTGGGCAACAGGAGTGAAACCCTGTCTCAAAAATAAAAAATAAAAAAGAAGAAGAAGAGCATATGGTATTTAGTAGGGGCTAAATAACTGGCTGTTGAATGAATGAATTATTTAAGTTTCTTCACCTTCTTTACATTGAAAATTTACAGGGTAAACCCTATTTTCATAGCTAAAACAAAGGTATACTTCAGCCTACTCCCTGTTTTGTTTTTTATCACAAAATACAAATTAATGGGATGCAAATTGAAAAGTTTTTCTTCTCTTTGGGGTTTTGTTCCAATTTGTTAAAATCAAACGGAAGCCCTGAGTTCCTGCTTTATGCAGAACACCACATAGTGAACTCTTGTTCATTTGGAATGATTGGGGAGAACATAATCTGGGATCTGAAAATGAGGACATACATTTATAATTCAAGATTGCTGAAATTCAAAATATTGGACTACAGCATGAAACTCAGTTCACATTTTCTTCAATTATTCAGAAAACACTTCAGAATTTTACTGTGACTGGATGTCATCGGTAGAAATATTATTTTAAGCTGGGCACAGTGGTGCCTGCCTGTAGTCCCAGCTACCCCAGAGGCTCAGGTGAGAGGATCACCTGAGCACAAGAGATCTGGACCATAGTTCTCTAAGCCGATCAGGTGTCTGCACTAAGTTTGGCATCCATATAGTGACCTCCCTGGAGCAGAGAACCGCCAGGTTGCCTAAGGAGGGGTGAACCTGACCAGGCTGGAAATGAAGCAGGTCAAAACTCTCACACTGGCCTGGGTGCAGTGGCTCACGCCTGTAATCCCAGCACTTTGGGAGGCCGAGGCAGGGAGATCACTTGAGGTCAGGAGTTGGAGATCAGCCTTGCCAACATGGCAAAACCCCGTCTCTACTAAAAATACAAAAATTAGCCAGGCGTGATGGTGGGCACCTGCAATCCCAGCTACTCAAGTGGCTGAGGCAGGAGAATCACTCGAACCGTGGAGGTGGAGGTTGCAGTGAGCCAAGATCACACCACTGCACTCTAGCCTGGGTGACAGAGTGTGACCCTGTCTCTAAAAAAAAAAAAAAAAAAAGAAAAAAGAAAAAAAAAAAAACTCTATATGTTATTTTAGATTTCTAGGTGAATGAGTACTAATCACAGTGATGTTGCTAGTTATATAAATAGTAGAAGACATGGTGCCAACCCTTGAAAGTTTATAGTCAAGCTATGAAGACAGATCATAAGAACTAAATAATTAGAAAAGTTATAAAGCAACATACCAATGAACATTCATTAAAATTTTTGCAAATTAAGACCTAAATGAGAAACTTTATAAAGGAGTAATCTTAGAAACCTTCTAGAGATGTAATCAGGGACTGGGTTTTGCAAAATGTAAGTATAAGAATGTTAAGCAGATTGATTCACTAGACAGAGGCATAATGCCTCTGATTAGTACAATGCTCTGTAAAGAGTAAATGGTTTAGTACATATTTTACAAGAAAAACTGATTCCCCTCATTTTCCAGTGAGTTGGAGCATCAGAAAAAAACTCTTTCATAATCAGGAGTGCATGTGAACTGAACAAGTCAAGATAAAAACACAATTTTAGAATGAGTGATTGATGCAATTAAAATTATTAGTAAGCAACAGATTGGCTATAAAGTAGCAAGTTTAAACAATCAGACTATGCCAGCAAGCATTTCTAGAATTTCCCCTTACTTTGAAAAAGAGAATAAAATAAACTTTGAAAAAGGGATTAAAAGAAATTGTTTTAAATGGAAAAAGAACCAGTCATTAAATTTTATTTTTGAAAAAACACTGAACTATGTTGTTGACAGTATTCAAATAGGTAAATTAAGGAGCATAAAAATGACATATAAGAAATACAGCATATTTTTGATTTGGAACAAAAGCACCCCTGAAGTTTCTAAAATCAATATACTGTACCTTAGTTAAGCAACAATGAGCTTTCTCTGGAGTTTTTTCATAGCTAACCATATGACCTATTTCTTGAATGTTCTTAATCTGAATTAAATTCCTTTGTTTTTCATTAATAAAAGTACCATATAACTTAAGCTAATTATAAAATTTTTCATTGTTATTCAATATATGAGGACTGAATTAAAATTCTTTGGCCAGATGAATAAATTAATTTCTCCAGGTACATATCTTCACTAGTTTTCCTGATTGAAATGTTGGCAAGTTGAGAGTTTCCCACTGAGTTTTGCTTCCCATGAAAACAACCATGAGAACTCCAGAAATGGCCTTCTCGGGCCAGGCTTCGTGACTTCAGGCCTTCGGTTAGAGGGGTCCAATAATGGCAATGCATTAGAAAACTTCTGATTTCTTCCTCTTTTTAGAACTGTTGAGAGAGAAATGTGGGGGGAAGTGTAAATGGAATTATTTCATTTAGAAAAAGTCATTGAGTATAAAATGTTCTGAAATTTTTTCTTCTTTGTAATATAGTATAAATTTGTTTTACATAAATCTACCATCTGATTCAGGATGATTAGCAATCTACCTCTTTTAATCCTTGAGAGAAGGCTGGAAAGTGCAATTGAAATTTTTCTCTTTTTGAGTCATCTCCAGTAAGCTGTCATTAATTCACTTCTTATGTGTGTTGCTATTGTTTATTTGCATGGGTTTTCTGATTTCAAAATAGAACTGGTCTCAGATGCAGCTGTCCTGGCTTGTTGTTTGAATCTTTGCACATTCCAATAGCATTTTCCGCTGGAATGTTGAATTTAATGAATGAAAGACCAGATGTTCCAGGTACATTCAGCCTGGGTAGAGAAGGGCATAAATGACAGGGTCCCAGTGCCTTTTCAGATAGTTAATATATTAGCATTCATGTTAACTCTTCAAAAATATGTCCCCCTAAATGTAAGCTTAACATGTTCTGTTAAAGTGAAATTTATGATATCTTCCAAAATGTTGTTGGATCACTTCACAGATAATACGAACTCATTTACATCATCTGATAATATGAAAAGAACCATCATAGAAGCGGCTATTCTGCTATAACATAATAATTAAATTACTATGAAACCTCAATTGATTCAATATATAATGTTATAAAAAATTTGTTTCAATGGTGAAAAGGCAGATAGAGACTAGAGAGTATCAAACACTCAGTAGCAAAGTTATTTTCCCTGAAAAAAAATTAATAGGTTTTTAAAGTTACAAGTGAAGAGCTAAAAAAAACACTAAGAATTGCTGTATAAATCCAGTATCTGATTATATCTGACTTTGCTAGAGAGTAATGGCCTTTATTTTATTTTAGTCAGTAGCTATGTTAGTTTGCTAGGGCTGCCATAACAGTACCAGAGACTGGGGTCACTTAAACAACAGAAATGTATTTTCTCACAGTCCTGGAGGCTGGAAGTCTGAGATCAAGGTGTTGGTAGGGTGGGTTCCTACTGAAGGCTTTGAGGAAAGGATGTGTTCTAGACCTCCTTCCTTGGCTTGTAGATGGCATCTTCTCCCTGTGTCGTCACATGGTCTTCCCTCTGTGCCCATTTGTGTTCAAATTTTTTCTTCTCAGGACACCAATTATATTGGATTAGAGTCTATTCTAATGGCCTCATTTTAACTTTACCTCTTTGAAAACACCCTGTGTTTAAACAGAGTCACATTCTGAGATACTGAGGGTTAGGACTTCAACCTATGAATTGTGGAGGAACACAATTTAGCCTATAACACTAGCGCTATAAAAGGCTTCTAATATACTTTGAGCATCTGCTCTTTTCATAAGCAAAGTAAAACAGCTGCTTTGGTTAAGTTATAGCTTCTTCCTCCTATCTAATTCCACGGTCATGTACAGTTTTGTATCACTTTATAACCAATAGCACATCACATAATGTAAATTATGTTCCCAAACAAATGGATTACTTTATGAACAACTGTCATTAAATTGAATGCCATAGAAAGATACCTACAAACTGGAAAGGCACAGTAGACCTGCGTTCTGGTGCAAATTCTCCCACTGGCCAGCTTTGTGACTCAACTTCTTTGAACTTTAGTTTTCCTCACAGAGCTGTGACAATCAAATAAGATCATTATGGTAAGAGTGCCTTGAGAAACCATAAAATGTTATGAAGATATAAGACTGTTAAAACATTTTGTGTGAAATATAACACACAGGTAAAGAAAAATATACAGTCATATCATGTAAATTACAGTTTTGTTTCTTCTTTCCAGTCATTATACTTTTATGTTTTCTTCTCACCTTACTGTACTGCCAAAACCTCCCATACAAAGTTGAATAGAGTTTTCATCTTGAGTGGAGGTTATTGTGAACACCTAAAACAGGATCAAGATTCTCTGGAAGAATTTGTGAGAGACCTGATTTCTTTCATAAATGTTTAGTAGAGCTGCCAGTGAAGCTATCTAGGCCTTTACTTGGCCCCATTATCTCTCCTTTGAAGATAATCTGTCTTTCTTTCTGCACTAAGACTTTTTTGTCATTGGTCTTCTGCTGTTTCACTACAGTGGGTTCTAAGTAAGGATTTTTTTTTTTTTTTTTTTTTTGTAATTTACTCAGCTTGAGATTCACTGGTCATCTGTAATCTGTGAATTGTTATCTTTCATGGCTGGAAAATTCTCAGCCATTATCTCTTCAAATATTACCTTTTCCCTTGTCTCTGTCCCCTCCTTCTGGAACTCCAGTTAAACCTATGTTAGATCTTCACACAGTATCCTTTATGTTTATAATCCTCTTTCATATTGTTTCTATATGTTGTTTCCAAGATAATTTCTTCTGATATACTTTATAGTTCACTGACTTCATCTTTAGTTGCCTCTAATGTTAAAACTATCTGCTAAGTTCAAAACTTTTAGTTATGCTTTTAATTTGCTTTTGGTAGTTACATTTGATTATTTCCAGTGTGTCATATTTACTGTTCTCAGTTATCACTTATCTTTGTGCCTGGTTATCTTTTTTTATCCTTTTTTGAGACAGAGGCTTGCTCTGCCGTTTAGGCTGGAGTGCAGTGGCACGATCTCGGCTCACTGCAACCTCTGTCTCCCAGTTCAACCAATTCTCCTGCCTCAGGCTCCTGAGTAGCTGGGACTACAGGTGCATGCTACTACGCCCAGCTAATTTTTGTATTTTTAGTAGAGACGGGGTTTCACCATGTTGATCAGGCTTGTCTTGAACTCTTGACCTCGTGATTTGCCTATCTCAGCCTCCCAAAGTGCTGAATTACATGCGTAAGCCATTGCACCAGGCCATGCCTGGTTATCTTTGATGCATTACAAATGCATTTTTAAAAGGATTTATAGGAATAATTTAAGGCTTACAGTGAAGGAACTTTGCTCAAGAGAGGATCTGTGCTTGCTCCTGCCCGTGAGGGTCAGAGGCAATTCAAACTGACTAGGGGATTTGAACAGAGCTGGTTGTCTTGCTTGTGGTTGACCCCCAGGCTGTAGCCCTTGGAAGGCTCAGCTTATTTGTGAGAGGCATCACTGCTTCAAACCCCACTCCAAGCAAGATCTGGACTTTGATTTTTGTCTTCCAGGTCCTCAAGCCTGTCAAATGAAGGTTCTAATATTAAAGAATTAAAAAATGACATCAACACAAAAGTGACTTCTTTCTTGTTTTTCTCTCTAGGTTCTCATTTTCCTTCCATTGTTGGCCTAAAAATGTCTTACTGTCTTGTCATCTCTTTAATAATTCAAGAAATGTTTTAAGATGTTATATCCAGCCTTTTTAGTTGTCTTCAGCTGGGGGACGGAGAGGGGAAATTGATTTGAATAATTTAGATCAACATTACTATAAACAGAAAGTTCTCACATAAGTTATTATTAAAGAAAATGGGTGTTAGTTCAGAGGAAAGGAGAACCGGTATGTATTGAGAATATTGTAGGTCAGGACTTCTTTCATACAATTATTAAAAGAATGCTTCAAGGTAGATAGTACTTTTATTTTAAAGAGGTAAAGCTGAATTCTTCAGAGGTTAACTAGCTAGGCCAAGGTCACCTGGCTATTAAGTAATTTGTAGTCTGGAATTCAACACAGATATTTCTAGCACCAAATAGCTATTTTCATGATAGCACATTGTTATGATATCTTCTATTTTTGCCCTATTGTTCTTTTCATTTCGAAAAATTTTAGACCATCAGAGAAGCTTCAAGAATAATACAATAAAATCCAGATACTCTTTACTTAGATTCACCAGTTGGTAAAATTTCCAGTTACTTTTTCTTTCATTCATCCTCTCTATCTCTCTTTCTTCTCCTTCTCCCTCCTTCCTTCCCTCTCTTCCTCTTTTCCTTTTTCCATACCTTCCTCTTCCATTTGATAGTTAGACTCAGACACTTTGACAGTTCAACCCAATACTTTATCACATATCTTCTAAAAACAAGGCCGTTCTTCTACATCCACAATACGATTATCACTCTGAAGAAAGTAAATATTGATACAATGCCATTATCAATATAGAATCAATTTTAAATTCAGGATCCAATCAAGGATCATGCATTTCATTTATTAGTCATATCTATGACTTCTCATTTTAAAAACGAATGATTAGAAAGATTTGACAAGATATATGCACACAAATAATGATTTGGGTGAGAAGAGGAATGCAAACTTTTTAGTTCATACCCTGCTGCATTGTTTTAATTTTTTTCAACTAGCATGTCCAACTTATGTAATTTTTAAATACATACATACACACACTTTTTTTTTTCTCTTTTTGAGATTGGATTTTGCTCTATTGTCCAACCTGGAGTGCGGTGGCATGATCATAGCTCACTGCATTCTTGAACTCCTAGGCTCAAATGATCCTCCCAGTTCAGTCTGCTGAGTAGCTAGGACTATAGGGGTATGCCGCTACACTTGGATAATTTTTTTTTTTTTTTTTTTTTTGTAGAGACAGGGTCTCACTATGTTGCTCAGGCTGATCTTGAACTCCTGCCTCAAGTGGTCCTCCCACCTCAGCCTCCCAAAGTGCTGGGATTATAAGTGTGAGCCACCATGCCTGGCCTTAAACCAATATACGTTTTAGTGAAGGACCACTTTTTAAAATAATTTATGATGTTCATGAAATATTGATATTTCTGCTTAGATTTTTCTCTTATTATACTGCAGGTTCCCTATTTGCTAAAAAATACTTGATTTTCTGGGACAATATGTTGGATTAGGAAAATTCTGAAAACAATTACTTTATACTTGACAATGTCATTATAAATGTAGTCTATTTGCCTAAAAAGTAGAGTCATCAACTTAAAATACTCAAAGAACCCATTGGTACTAAATCACAATTTAATTGAAAAAAAAAATAAGCAATCTTAAAGGATTTCAGGAGATTATATTCAAAGCTACAATAGTATTTTGTAGTAAAGTGGCACTAGTCTAGGTATCTGAAAATATGCATGCTATTCCTCAGAAAGGCATTCTTTGGGAAAAGGCATATAGTTTTTAAATCACTGGAAGAAAAGGAGAAAGAAAAAAGGAAAAATAAAATCAGAAAACATTATTTCAAATCAAGACTCCACTATTGGCCCAGCCCATGGCTCAGCCATGTGTAATTCCAGCACTTGGGGTGGCCAAGGTAGGCAATGGCTTGAGACTGCAGTTTGAGACCAGCCTAGCCAATATAGGGAGACCCCATCTCTACAAAAAAAAATACAAAAACTTAACCAGGTGTGGTAGTGCACACTTGTAGCCCCAGCTATCCCAGAGGCTGAGGTGGGAGACTTGCTTGAACCCGGGAGGTCAAGGCTGCAGTGATCACACCACAATGACAGAGACCCTGTCTCAACAACAACAAAAAAAGACTCCACTATTTACTACACTTGTAACCTAAAGCAGTCATTTCACCTTGTTGAACTTCAGGATTTTTTTTCATTTATAAATTGGGAGATTATAGTATTTACTCTTTAAGTTTATTCTAAGGAAGAATTAGAATGTGGAAGATGTTTTACAAAATCTAAGACACACACACAAAGAAATGTTAATTTTTTTATTTCAGACACTAATTCTGTAAAATGATATTATATTCTCCCGCTTGACAGAACCTGTTTGAAAATTTTGAAGATAATCTCAGCTAGAGGGATTAATTCCATAACTGGCAAAGTACATTCCTTCTGCTTATGTTAATTTTGAATGAAAAACATGCTTATCTCTATTATTACTATCAATCATAACTCTTGACTAGGGATTTGCTTAAAGAATCTTTTCATGCTAAATGAATATGGGAGTTATTTTTCTTCCTTTACTGCACAACTATTAACCTTTTTATGTACTTCATATATAGCAGAAAATGAAAGTATTACAGTGGAAGAGAAAAACTGTGTTAAGAATCTGTCTGATTTTAGTAGAAAATTTTCGTGGTATAGCATTGGCTTGAAATGTTTAATTCTGGTCAAGAGATTATAGTAATTACATTAGTGTCTATTGGCCGCTGGGTCTTACCAGCAGCCATTATAATTCACATCAGAGGCCAGGTGCAATGGCTCACGCCTGTAATCCCAGCACTTTGGGAGGCTGAGGCAGGCAGATCACTTGAGGCCAGGAGATCAAAACCAGCCTAGCCAACATGGTGAAACTCCGTCTCTACTACAAACACAAAAATGAGCCAGGCGTGGTGGCATGGGCCTGTAGTCCCAACTACTCAGGAGGCTGAGGCAAGAGAATCACTTGAACCTGGGAGGGGGAGGTTGCAGTGAGCTGAGATCGCTCCACTGCACTCCAGCCTGGGTGACAGAGAGAGACTCTGTCTCAAAAAATAATAACAATAATAATTCACATCAGAAGGAAAGTGAATACACGTGACAATGTGCTATAAATTAGGGCAAACCTATTCTATCCTGTACTCAGGTATTTGTTAGATTAAAATGAAGCTAAATAAAGCTAGATAAACTAGATAAAATTTTCACTACACCAGGGGCAGGGCTCACACCTGTAATCCCAACACTGGGAGTAGGGGGCAGGAGAATCACTTGAGACTAGGAGTTCGAGACTGGCCTGGGCAACATAGCATAGCTCTACAATTTTTTTTTTTCACTTAGCTGGCATGGCAGTTCGTATCTGTAGCCCCAGCTATTCTGGAGGCTGAAGCAGGAGGATCACTTGAGCCCAGGAATTTGAGGTTACAATGAGCTATGACTGTGCCACTGCACTCTGGGCAACAGAACTAGAACCTGTCTCTAAAAAAGAAAAAAATTTTTTAAATTTTGCTAGATAAAAGCTTCTGGATAAAGATAGAAATACACCTTTTTACTTACTATTTTTGAAGAATTTTTGTCTCAATGTATTAACAATATAGAAACAGTATCTTGTATAGGACTAGGAAGATGGAAAACTAAAAATAGATCACTGTAATCCTGGTGAATCCAGGTAAGGGATCCATCCTAAAACATCTATACATTGCTAACAGTTATTCTGATTTAAAAAATAAAGTTAAAGCTCTTGTTTGTATGTTTGATTCTAATAAAAGTAAGAATAGAACAGAGTGGTTTTGATCTGTAAGATGTGTTTGCTGAATTGTGGGTGCGAGGTTGACAGGGTCAGATAATTTTGATTATAGAGCTGGTTCTGTCAATAACCCTGACCTTGAGCAAGTCACATCAGTTTCTGCACAGATAAAATAAGGGAGTTGGATGAAAAAGGTTTTAAAATCCCTTCCAGTTGTAAAATTACACAATTCTGTGAGGTATTTTAAAATTTAATATTGGATTGAAGATGACTCTTCGGGATCATTCTCTTTCCTTCAGCCTTTTCCTGATTCAGTGTTAATTCTTGAGCATAGCTTAGTGTTATGCAACATAACCTTTTGTCAATCATTGGTTAGGAACCATCTTTTTCCCCACCCTCACCTTCACCCTCTTCCCTAACATACACCTTCCACAGTGGTTAAAAGAAAGACCCAGTGTCAGACTGAGGAAATTCATCCTAAGGAGGCAGTGTCAGGGAAGAGTGGGCAGAAGGCCAGGAGAGCATTGCGGGGTGAAAAGAGTCCATACCATTGGTTCTTAGCTTCAAGACCTAAATCATGGAATTAAAGTATCCCAGTCTCTGCATCCTGCTTCCTGGAAAGAGAGAATCCTGACTCAGCTACTCAAGCGTATTGGATGCAACTTGGCAAAAACGAACCTATATCCAAATTGAAATTGCTATATCAGGTGCTATGCCATTCAGAGCTTGGGGAGTTTTGCTGTGGGAGAACCCTGGTAGAATTTGGATGATGATGAGAGGCCATCTTCCTTCTCACCCTTGGAATTATCATGAACGAGGCTAATAGGCAGAGGTCCACATTGGGATGGCTGGAATCACATCTCTGCAGGAGAATAGAGGTTCTTGGCAGGGTGGTCAGCAACCACTGAACATTACCAGGGACAAATCCCTCGCACTTAGGACAACCAAAACCAGAAGGCACAACAAGAAGCCAGCAGTTACCGAATTTAGCCTCAAGGGACATTTGAGTTCTCTCTCCACCAGCAGACAGTAACAGGGGAACTACAACAATGCTAGAAGAAAGCTGGAAAGCCTGCCAGTCAAGTGGTGGGTGCTTGGGGCCATTATAAACTGGCGTATTAAGGGAATTATAATCTTATCTATACATTGAGGTTGTTGAAGCCTGCCTACATAGATTACATTTCAACTATAAAAATTTCTTAAAGTGAAGGCCAGCAGGAAGTTAATAAGAGAATGTTAATAAGATCATTTCTGTACATTACACATACACATTCATCAAGAAAGCATGGTGGGGAGAAATAAGAACCCATCCTTGTAGGTGCTAACTCAATGAATACCAGTTCACATTCTCAAATCTTTTTGTTTGTTTGTTTCATTCATGTAAAAGTTGTTACATATCACAAGAACTATATCTTCATTTGAATGTTTCCACATAACATTTCTTCTTTAGTTATGTATGTCGTGACTAAGAAGAGCTCTATGTATTTAACCACAACTTTTCAACAAACACTATTTACTGAACATGTTACAACCTTTAAAATCTTATTTTTATTATTATTTTTTTTTTTTTTTTTTTTTTTTTTTTTTTTTTTTTTGAGACAGAGTCTCGCTCTGTCGCCCAGGCTGGAGTGCGGTGGCGCGATCTCGGCTCACTGCAAGCTCCGCCTCCCGGGTTCACGCCATTCTCCTGCCACAGCCTCCTGAGTAGCTGGGACTACAGGCGCCCGCCACCGCGCCCGGCTAATTTTTTGTATTTTTTAGTAGAGACGGGGTTTCACCGTGGTCTCGATCTCCTGACCTTGTGATCCGCCCGCCTCGGCCTCCCAAAGTGCTGGGATTACAGGTGTGAGCCACCGCGCCCGGCTATTTTTATAATTTCAAAATAAATCACTTTTATAAAGCTATTGGCTTAGTCACTAAGCTACTACTTTGGAAAACACAAGTAAACTTTGAAAGATTACGGCACATTTGCTCATTACATTCTTATATCATTTAATACAAAACTGTATATACAATTTATAAAATAACTTTGGTGAAGAGGTATGAAATCAAGCCTATCTCTAAAATCCAAGCAGAAAACCACTTCAGCAGATATAATGTCATATCATTGTATATGTTAAAAATCTCTCAATCAGCTTCTACGAACTTACAGCCTGTTCTGTTTCATACAGGTATTCAAAAATATGTCCAAGATACACTAAAGAGCAGACACTGTCATTTTCCCAAATGCTAGAAAATTGTGAACATATATATATATTTATATTTTGTATTTATACAAATATATAAGCATATAACATTACATATATACACTTTAACCTGAAAAAGCATATATCAAAATGTTAATAGTGGGCAATTCTAGACTTAGACTTACTTATAAATTTTATCTTCTTTCAGCTCATTTTCCAGGTTTTCTAAAATATCTATGTATTATTTTTGAAGCATAAATATTATTGAAACCCTATATATGAGTATTTTATGGCTTGGAAAGATGGCCCTAATAAAAGGTGGTTAATTGGTAGTGCACTTCCAACTACAGGGAGTATAATTGCCCAAAGGCCTCTGCTGCTGTTCTCCGAAAATCTGTCTCTGCATCCGTGCCAAGGCCGTGGTGATTGAACCTGACAGAGTTACTATTGCAGTCTCCTTCCTGGGAACTGTAGACTCTTCTGATGGCAGAGGAGTCCACATCTCCCGGCTCTTCTACTAAAGTACTCCACAAGGTCTTGCTGAACTTTCTCTGCACTACATGGCAGTCTAGGATATTACCAGTCACCTTCCTATCTTTCTTTGCTTCACTTGGGGTCAGACTTATTTCCCCTATCTATCTATCTAACTCCCAGCCTCTCCCGACTTTCTTTCACAGATTCTTATCTTATTAGGGTCCCCAACTACCAGGCCACGGGCCAGTACTGGGCTGGGGGCTGTTAGGAACTGGGCCACACAGCAAGAGACGAGCAGCAGGTGAGCCAGTGAAGCTTCATCTGTATTTACAGCCACTCTCCATCACTCCTATTACCTCCTGAGCTCTGCCTCCTGTCAGGTCAGTGGTAGCATTAAATTCTCATAGGAGCACGAACCCTATTGTGAACTGTGCACGCAAGGGATCTAGGTTGTGCACTCCTTACGGGAATCTAATGCCTTATGATCTGTCACTGTCTTCCATCAACCCCAGATAGGATTATCTATCAGGGCTCCCACTGATCCTACATTATGGTGAGTTGTATAATTATTTCATTATATATTACAATGTAATAATAATAGAAATAAATGTAATGCTCTTGAATCATCCCAAAACCATCCTTTCCACTGTTCCATAGTCTGTGGAGAAATTGTCTTCCACAAAACCCATCCCTAGTGCTAAAAGTGTTGAGGACCGTTGCATCTAATCATGTCTTGATGTCTGCTTCTCAGAGAAGTTGAAATAACACAGGCTACAAAGCAGGATACCCTATTATTATATTTTGGTTGGAAAAATGTATCCGTGTGTGTTTGTGTTCACATTATATATTTATACATATAAATATAAGCATACATAGATCTATGTATGTCTATGAATAGAAGAAAAGACAGAAGAGTGGCTTTCTCTTGATAGAATAATTATAGATAATTTTTTACTTGCCTGTATTTTCTTAAAGTTCTATGATAAATATGTATTACTGTGCAATAAAAAAGTAAACTTTTACATGTATTGATTTTGTTCAATCCACAACAGATTTATTTGTACCTAACTTTGCATTTTACTGGACTATTTAAATAATCAATATATTCATTTACTTCTTCACTGAAGTATTTGCTATGCCTACTATGGACGAGGTCCTGTACAAGGAGCAATGGCAGATGGAAAGGTAAAGGTGAATCAGTGAAGTCAGGAAAGTGGGGATCTAAATGGCGATGAGTGGTGAGTACCTCGAGGGAGGCGCAAAGCCAGTGCTAAAGGTTCAAAAGATGAAAAGAGAGTATCTGTTTGGAGGACTGGGAAGAGTGAGTGCAGAGGTGGCATTTCAGTTAGACACTGAAGGAACAGGAAACTTTCTTTTTAATTTGGAATTTTGTTTAAACAACCTCTGCAGTTTGGATCACAGCTTAGGAGTCCTTAGGAGTTTGAGACTGAATTTGTTCATTCTATCCCCTATTTCTGAGCACAGGTAATATTGCTCACCACTTTCCACCCCCATCTTCTCACCCACCATCTTTCTCCCAATGAGGTCTCCTTGTGATCCCAGTCCTGAACCTCAGCCAGGGAGTCATTATCTAAGGTTACAGTACTCTTGATTTTATGGCCACCTGATGTGGTTTCCTCACATTCATTTCTAGGTTTAAAAGCAATCTCATTATTTTTAAAGATGCTTTTCATTTTTATAGTGATCACATCTCCCTTTCTACTGATGGTCACCGTGGGTTTTGCCAGGCAGCCCAGTTTCCTGCTGGCTCTCCCTGTTCCTTCAGTAACAAAATCTGTGAATTCCACCTGAAAGTGCCTGCTTTAATTGGATCAGCTCTGTTTCTGGAGCTTCAAAAGTGAGACATGTCCGGGCTCACCGGAAGAAGACATGTTATGGAGCAGGTCCTATACTGATGGGTAAAAACAGAAGAAATGGCAGACACGACAGCAAAAGCCTAGGTCCTGACACTCTGCCTTCACTTCACAAAGCAGTTGGCTTTACAAATATGCAACACACATCTGATTTCTCTATGGAAAACAGCATAGGTACACCATTATCAGGATTGTCTCTCATTTTATCTAAAGGACTAGAATCATTTGTTTAAAAGTGGCCTAGTACACTCCTCCCACAGTATCCCGGGAGGATTGGTTCCAAGAATAGCTCCACCTCCAGTCCCCATGGATACCAAAATCCTCAAATGCTCAAGTCCCTTATATAAAATGACATAGTATCTTCATATCACAGACATCCTCTCATATACTTTAATCATCTCTAGATTAGTTACAATGTATGATTTATGATACCAAATACAACGTAAATGCTACCTATTGTATTTTTACTTGTATTAGTTTTTATTATATTGTTACTTGTTGTTTTGTTATTGTTATTTTTATTATATATTTTCCATCTACAATTGGTTGGATTTGTGGATGTGGCACCCACAGATACAGAGGGCCGACTGTACTGCAGTCTTTCCAAGTTTGGAAACATCACTCAGAAAATGTTTTAAATTGTTTTGTCATGGATAGAATGTCTTTCTGCCTGTTCGTATGCCCGTCTGATATACTGATTATTAGTATAAATGGGATAGAGTCGGGGTAGGAGTGTGCCTTATTAACATAATCTAATGTCAAATTCTGCTACATGAGCCTATGTTACTGGGCTCACCACAAGCTTAAAATTGAAATCCTGCATTAGCTTGTCACTTTGAATACATTTCCTTTTTCAAAGAGCCCTATCCAAATCTCACAAGACTGTTCAGACTCAGGAACCATTAAACACATAAAAGCACCTCCTAATTACTTCCTTATCTCAAACGTCCTGCCTGTTCTTTGCTGTTAATAGATGAGTTGTTAGAAACTAAAAATCCTGACATTATCACATGGAAAGAAAAGTAGTTCAAAGAAGAAAAAAAAAACAATAGAACACAAAGTTCTTTCGTGAAATGCTAACTTTGAGAGTAACATAGACAAAGCAGTTATTCATAAATCTGAGGTAATATTCTTTTCACTTTTATTTAAAGAAATGCTATAGTAGCTGAAACTGGAGTCTACAAATGTTTCCTTCACATGTCATTTTTTCCTCCAATTCAGATACACAGACTTATGATTATAAAGCTCTTCAGAACGCATAAGCTTTTCCATTTTACAATAGCAAGCATTTCCACATTTATTTTGGAAAAGAAATGTTCAGAAAATTTTGTGAATTTTTCTAGTCGGTAAAGCAATAATGAGGCCTAGGAATATGAAGATGATCAACGCCTCTCCTTCGTCCACCTTTAAGTACCACCACAATCAGTTTGTTCCCCTTTTTTTGTAACTCATGTGAGAATTTTGTTCTAAGATGAAGGGAAAGAAGTGGGTGGGCTGTTCTACAGGGCTATACAATTTGGACTGAACAGGCTTGTTGAAAACTTGCTATGTGTCCAGGAGTGGTAGCTCAGGCCTGTAATCCCAGCACTTTGGGAGGCCAAGGAAGGAGAATCACTTGAGATCAGGAGTTCGAGACCAGCCTGGCCAACGGGGCAAAACCCCATCTCTACTAAAAATACAAAAATTAGCTGGGTGTGGTGGCGCAGTCCTGTAGTCCCAGCTACTTGGGAAGCTGAGGCAGGAGAATCGCTTGAACCCAGGAGGCGGAGGTTGCAGTGAGCAGAGATCACACCACTGAACTCCAAGCCTAGGCGACAGAGTGAGACTTCGTCTCAAAAAAGAAAACTTGCGAACCCGGGAGGCGGAGCTTGCAGTGAGCCGAGATCACGCCACTGTCCTCCAGCCTGGGCGACAGAGCGAGACTCCGTCTCAAAAAAAAAAAAAAGAAAAGAAAACTTGCAGTGGGCGCAGTGACTCACGCCTGTAATCCCAGCACTTTGGGAGGCCGAGGCGGGCGTATCACGAGGTCAGGAGATCGAGACCATACTGGCTAACACGGTGAAATTCCGTCTTTTCTATAAAAAAACACACACACACACAAAATTAGCAGGGCGTGGGGGCGGGCTCCTGTAGTCCCAGCTACTCCGGAGGCTGAGGCGGGAGAATGGCGTGAACCCGGGAGGCGGAGCTTGCGGTGAGCCCAGATCGCGCCTCTGCACTCCAGCCTGGGCGACAGAGCAAGACTCTGTCTCAAAAAAAACACTTGCTGTGTGCTGGGCATCCTGCCACTGCTGGGTTCAGCAGGGCAGGAAAGTTGCGGGTGGGGATGGGGAGAGGGAAACTGCATGTACAGAAATACAAATACAGGAAAGACCATACAGAGTTTATTTTCTTAATTTGTAGTTTGTATACTTTTGAAAACAGGAACTCCTTTTTAATCTGTGTTTCAAAATGTTGGTCCCCACATGACAGTAATTGTCTTTTTGTCTATTTCGTTTTCTAAACTTGGGACCTATATGAAATCACAGATTCATTACAATCACCCCATAGTCCCCAAAGGCTGCCCCTCCTCCAGCCCCAAGATCTGGGGCTGAGACATCCTTGTTGTCTGTTCATAGATGGGTAGTGTTGTGAGTTACAGAACAATTCTGCTGCAAATATGATCAGCATTAGGCCCCCAAGTCTCACAAAAGACTGGGTTGAATTGGGGAATTTTTCTGCCACCTTAGCACAGTTGCAAAGCCAAGAGAACTCTATGTCCAGATAACAAGGCAAATAAGATGAAATTCAACCAGGATGGGAGAAGAGTGACACGGACAAGGTGAGTCCTAAAGACTACTATTTGGGGAAATTTATGAAGTTTGGGGAACAATAAGGCCAGTAGCAAACCAAGGAAGACGTGAAATCCTCATTTATCTTCCATTCCACCACACCCCCACCCCTGCCAAGGAACCCATTTCGGAGAGGTCAATGCTGCTCAGATTTTTTTGTCTGCTGCCCTCTCAAGATTTCTTTTTCTTCAATACTTTTAACTGTTGTGGAAATGAGGTCAGTACTCTGTGATTGTCATTTTGTTCCAAATTCTTGGAATATTTTATTATTTACAAAGGTTTCCCTACTGACTTAGGACAGGAAAAAATATAAATGTGCAAAACCTGAGAGTCCGAATAATAAAAATTTCAGTTATCATGGCTTTGGTTAAACCAAAGTTATTCCCAAAGAGTTTTTCAGAAATATTTAGGAACAACTTTTGAATAATTTTATTTTGACATCTTAGTAATCTAGTCATTGCTAAAACTTCAGAAAACGCCAGCAAAAAGGTACAAAGAATAAAACAAAGATCACTCCTAATTTTACCACCCCAAGGCATTCTGTTATGTTTTAGAATCTATCTTTCCAGACTTTTTTCTATACATACCCACATTCAGACATACACCCACATTTTTTTAAATTGGATCATAGTATTTTTGACAATCTATCATGAAATCTACCTCCTTCACATAATATTATATTATGACATCTTTTCATGTCAATGTGTATAAATCTACATTCTTTTTAACCACTACATCATATTTTATTGTACCAATGCACCATAATTTAACTCATTACCTAGTAAGACGTATTAGGGTTGTTTTCTTTTTTTTTTTTTTACTATTATTAAGGAATGTTGAGGTAAGCATCCTTTGACACACATCTTCAAATATACACCCAGTTATTTCTTCCTAGGAGTGGAAGAGGTCAAACAGTTTACATATTTAAAATTCCAATACATGTCGTCAAACAGCCTTGCAGGAGGCTTACGCTGATTATACTCCCACTCCCAGGATACAAGAATGCCTCTGTCTCCACCATACCAACACTGGAGTTTGGCTTTTTAAAAAAATCTTTACCATTAATAAACAAACGAAGAAAGAAATGTATCTTATTAGTTTTTTCAAGTGAAATTGACTACAGAGATTGAATTTATTTTCCTATATTTTTAACCATTAGTGATATTTTCTTTTTATTTATTTATTTATTTTTGAGATGGAGTCTCACTCTGTCACCCAGGTGGGAGTGCAGTGGTGCAATCTCGGCTCACTGTAACCTCCGCCTCCCAGGTTCAAGCGATTCTCCTGCCTCAGCCTCCCGAGTAGCTGGGATTACAGGCATGTGCCACCACGACTGGTTAATTTTGTATTTTTAGTAGAGACGGGGTTTCACCATGTTGACCAGGATGGTCTTGAACTCTTGACCTCATGATTCACCCACCTCAGTCTTCCAAAGTGCTAGGATTACAGGGGTGAGCCACCGCACCCAGCTGATATTTTCTTTTTAAAAAATTCTTTGGACCCTGTGGGTTTTTCTCCCTTATGATTTTTAATAATCTTTTGCATATTAAGAATATTAACTCTTAGTTTCTGTAGACTATAAGTTCCATGAGGGCCAGACCATCTTCTTAATCATCATATACATAGCCAGCCTCTAGTGTAACGCCTGACCCAGGATAGCTATTAAAAAAAATTTGTGAAGGCCGGGCGCGGTGGCTCACGCCTGTAATCCCAGCACTTTGGGAGGCCGAGGCGGGCGGATCACAAGGTCAGGAGATCGAGACCACGGTGAAACCCCGTCTCTACTAAAAATACAAAAAATTAGCCGGACGCGGTTGTGGGCGCCTGTAGTCCCAGCTACTCGGGAGGCTGAGGCAGGAGAATGGCGTGAACCCGGGAGGCGGAGCTTGCAGTGAGTTGAGATCGCGCCACTGCACTCCAGCCTGGGCGACAGAGCGAGACTCCGTTTTAAAAAAAAAAAAAAAAAAAAAATTTGTGAAATGACTGACCTTGCTCATCATATATGTTCTAAGTCTATTTTCCCCATTTGCTGTGTTTCATCTTATTTTTTTAATTTTTTCTCTTCCAAAAGTTTTTAAACTTCATATAGTAAAAATCTATCGATATATTCCTTCGTGATAGATGGCATTTAAGTCATACAGTTCACATATCAAGATTGTGACAATAATAGCAACAAATATTTATGTGATACTTCACGTGCAAAGCCTTTACATATGCTGTTTTACATATACTTTACATATGCTTTACATATAGTGTTGCAAACTCTTTACATATGTTCATTTATTTAATCCTTGTAACAAGTCTTTTATGTGGTCAAGTATGTCATACCAATGCCTCCCCACCCCAACACCAATAATTCCTCTTTTTTTTTGAGACAGAGTCTTGCTCTGTTGCCTGGCTGGAGTGCAGTGGCGTGATCTCTGCTCACTGCAAGCTCCGCCTCCCGGGTTCACGCCATTCTTCTGCCTCAGCCTCCAGAGTAGCTGAGATTACAGTGGTGTGCCACCACACCCAGCTAATTTTTTTGTATTTTTAGTAGAGACAGGGTTTCACCTTGTTAGCCAGGATGGTCTCGATCTCCTGACCTCGTGATCCACCCGCCTGGGCCTCCCAAAGTGCTAGGATTACAGGTGTGAGCCACTGCACCCGGCCTCAATTATTCCTCTTTAAAAAAAAATGGTCTAACTATTCTTCTTCATTGATTTCATTAATTTTGATATATAATGTATTTACATTTTCAAACTCAGAAATAGGAAAGGGGATGAAATGAGATGTCTGTCTCTCCTTTGGTTGCCCATTTCCCTTCCCTTCCCAGGACAGTGTGTGTGTGTGTGTGTGTGTGTGTGTGTGTGTGAGATTTTTCCTTTCTTTACAGCAATCATAGCATGCTATACACAGTGTTCTGCAACCTGGTTATTTTATTTCACTTAATAAAATATCCAGGTGCTTTTAAACTCATTTTGTCAACTTTTGACTGTGACTGAGTTAAGCTTATAATCGCAGGGCAGGGTGCGGTGCCTCATTCCTAAAATCCTAGCACTTTAGGAGGTTGAGATGGGCCGACTGCTTGAGCCCAGGAGTTTGAGAACAGTCTGGGCAACCTGGTGAAACCCCATTATTACCACAGATACAAAAAAATTAGCCAGGCATGATAGCACGCACCTGTGGTCCCAGCTACACAGGAGGCTAAGGTGGGAGGATCGCTTGAGCCTGGGAGGCGGAGGTTGCAGTGAAGGAGGATCGTGCCACCGCACTCCAGCTTGGGTGAGAGTGAAACCCCATCACAAAACAAAAACAAAAACATAAAACAGAAATGTGGGGGCAATTTTCATTTTTAAAATATTAAAACTTTCTATTCAAGTATATGTTATTTCTATTTATTTCCAACTTTCTTTGTCTTTCAATAGACCTTTTAGATTTCTTCTTACAAATCCTATGTTTTTCTTAAGTTTATTGCTGAGTAGTTTGTCTAGTTTGTTTTCTCAACCTTTATGTAATAGGCTGGAAAATAATATATTCTTTTAAAAAAAACTTGCATTTACATGATTACCAATGAGGCTGAAGTCTTTTGTACGTTTATTGCCCATTTGCATTCTCTGTAAGTTTGGCCTCTCATCCTTTTATATCTGAATGACATAGAAGGCTCAAGAAGGCCCCCAGGAGAACTAAAATCATTGTTCAATACATGAAAAACTCTAACTCATTATTCCCATCAAAAGCAATATCTCTACATTACTTTACTATTTGTGTTAATAGAATAACAGTTCTCCATTATTCAGTCTCAAAATCACATAGTCTTCTTTGATACCTTTCTCCCTCACCCCGTGTTTTCCTTCATTTGTCTAAAGTGATAAAAAAGAAAAATCTACCATGGAAATTTATCTTGCTTCTCACTCTTTTTTTTATTGCCACAAGTGTGTTTGGGTTCCCCATACCTTTGCTGAGTGATGACTGACTCCATGGTCTCCCTACTTCCGCTCTCTTCCTTCTCCACCTGAATTGAGGGTAGATCAAGCATAGATCTAATTATGATCTAATTATGTTCCATCATTCACTAAACTTGAATGGTACACCTCCACCTACCAAATTTAGTTCACACTGCTACCTGCTTTGTCTTGTCTCCCACCGCTATCCTACATTTTTCCTACAGTTCTGCAACATCAGCTACTTCATGTTCCCTAAATATGCTCTATCTTTTATGACTCTCTGTCTTTTTCTCCAGCTATCACAGACACCTGAAATGCCCTCCTGTTTTTTCTGTCAATTGAAATTTCAACTCTTGTTCAAAGTTCATGTGGAATATCACCTCCAATAACCCTCTCCTGTGATCTTCTCCTCTCGAAACTCCCAGAGTAACTTAGTTTCTCTTAAACTGCCTACCCATTTTATTATTGTCATTAATAGTTGTTTGAAAATTGTTAAAGCACAGAGAATATGTCTTGCATGATGGTATGGTGAGGGGACCCAATGTATGGGGTCAGAAGATCTATTCAAAGCCCCGCTGTTCATTTACTAGTTGTTTTAGATTATGTAAGTCATTTAACCTCTTAAACCTCCCTATCTTTAGTTGTGAATTGGTAGTAGTAGTAATGATACCACTATTAATGCTAGTCGTAGTAACTGGTTTATAATTAGTAAATTTTGTATGCTCTAAATTCCTATCACATTCGTGCTTTACAACCTTGTATCAATATGCCATGTCCTACATTTAGCAATATTTTCTAAGATCTTATATTGGAACCTAGTCTCAAAAATGGAAACCATCATTGTTGGCCAGTTGGGAAGATAACAGAATTTTTAAACAACAGTTTGATAGCTATCCAAAGGTGAAGAAGAACCTTAAATGTATTGAGCACCCAAGTTCAGCTTAAAGATAGGTGATGTTATGACAGATTGTAAATAATTGCCAATTATGCTGACCAACACCATTCTGATTTTTATGAAAGAGACTACAATATGTCACGAAAGGAAGGGAGAGATGAGAAGATTACCTCATTCTAATTCCTTCTGTTTTCAAGTCTAGTCCTGATGCAAAGGGTAACTGAGTAGGTGAACAGGACTGCTGATTTCTCATGGACCCCACTGTTAGTATTCTCTGAAATAATTTTTTAATCATTCATAACAACTTCAGGTGCTTCTCCCTACAGTGGCATCACACAACACATACATATCACATTTTGTGCACATAAGAGCATGCATACATAAATTACCTCATGTATGTTAGAGAAATAAGACAAAAATGAATGAATGATGCTCTTCCTTTACATCACATCAGTTGATATCTCCTTTCCATGTTTTTTTTTTTAATTTTTATGTATTTATTTATTTATTGAGACTGAGTCTCACTTGTCACCCAGGCTGGAATACAGTGGCAGAATCTCAGCTCACTGCAACCTCAGCCTCCCGGGTTCAAGTGATTCTCGTGCCTCAGTCTCCTCAGTAGCTGGGATTGCAGGTGCATGCCACCACGCCCAACTAATTTTTGTATTTTAAGTAGAGATGGCATTTCGCCATGTTGGCCAGGCTGGCCTCGAACTTCTGACCTTAAGTGATCCACCTGCCTCAGCCTCCCAAAGTGCTGGAATTACAGGCATGAGTCACTGTGCCCTGCCTCCATGTGTTTTGAAACCCCTAAGATTCTTTGCTTTTCACATATTTGAGAGGATGGAGGCCACCACAACCTCTCTACCGCTGGGTGAAAAATTCTGTGTATTGATCATGTACAACACGATATCTTGAAGTGTATACCTTGTGGAATGGCTGAATTGTGATAATGTATCACCTTACATAGTTATTTTTCGTGGTGAGAACACTTAAAATCTACTCTCTGATTTTGAAGAGTACAATACTGTAGCCACCACGTTGCACAATAAATCTCTTGAACTTATTCTTCTTGTCTAACTGAAATTTTGTATCCATTATCTTATCTTCTCATACTCTCAATCTTTCACCTTTGAATTTTATTCTCAGCCTAAAAACGTGGACGTGGCATTTTATTTCTTGCCTAAACAGACGTTTTTTAACCTTACGGTTCCATCAGATTACCATCCTCTCTCTTTGCCACCTAATATTTTAAAATATATGCATATATATTATTTTTATTATTTATTGTTTTGAGACAGGGTGTCAGTCACCCAGGCTGAAATGCAGTGATGCAATCATGGCTCATTACAGCCTTAAACTCCCACGCTCAAGAGATCCTCCCACCTCAGCCTCAGGAGATCCTCCCATCTCAGCCTCTCTCTCCACAGCTCCTAACACTGTTGGCCCTCCTGAAACTCCATCTGTTGCCCCTGATTTCTGTGCTATACATGGCCCAGGTTTGCCTAGCTTGCTGACCGTGCCTTCCCTGTTTGCACCTCTCCCTCCAGGGTTGCTTTGTGGGCTCTCCTCACCCTTCCTCTCCTTTGGCAATCTCATGGCTTTATTTATTCTGTTTCTGCAGATGACTTCCAATGTACATCCTCAACTTTGATCTTCATTCTCAGCTCCAGTCCCATGTTTTCACCTGCTGGTCATATCCAGCTGGACATCTCTTTAGCATCTCAAACTGAGGACTATTACAAAAATCTTCTTTCCTCCCACAACTTCTTCTCTTCTCTTGTTCCCTACTCATTTGGCTCAAACCCTCAGAGTCATCTTTAACTCTTACTTCTCCATCTTTGACTCCTTGACACTTGTTCCACCATGTAGACCAGGGACTGATTCAGGAATGAGCATGCGATCCAACTATGGCCTAGGAGATGGGAGAGGAAGGGAAGGGAATTCAGTCAGGAGGTGTAGGGAGCAGTTTTGGGAAACATTTTCCCTCTCTTAAGATGATGTCTCTTCTTCTGGACTTGGATGCTTGGAATGACCACTACCATCTTCCATCTTACTATTAACCAGACAGTGATGCCTGCACCCAAGATAGCAAAGCAGAAATAGAAAGGACCTGTCCTTGATGATGTTATTGAGTTTCTGAATCCTTCAGACCTGAAGTCTATGCTACTTTGGAATTTCCAAATTTCCAAATTTGTGAGATATGAAATTCTTTATTACTTAAGCCATTACAGATTGGGATTTAACTTTAAACATATGCAATAGACCACACTATATCAACTCTCCATTATCTCTCATTTGGACTATTACAGTGCTATCTGGTCTTTCTGCCTTCGAACCTAATCTATTTCATGTACCTGCTAGATTATCGTGCCTAAAGAACCATTTGTTCATTTTGTCTGTCTTGTTCAAAGACCTTTACAAACTTCCTATTGCCTAGAGAACAGCAGCTCAGCATTTGTGGTTTCATACAGCCCTACTCTCCCTCCTCTACCTACCTCCTGTTACGGATACACAGAATGAAGGGCTCTCACAGATATCCCTCCCTTTTCTGCTATGTGCATGTTTTCTCTGCCTGGAATACTCTTGCTTCTTGCTTCACTTTCACCTGTTTATGTGCAATTTTTTAATAACTTTCCTTGATATCTCTTCCACTTCCACCCTGTGCAAAGTAATCCCTTTTCCCCTAAGTTTCAATGGTATTTATTGCCAGCTACCTTGCATCAATGCTATTTATATAGTGCAGTCTGTTCTACTATAAGCCCTGTTCGATAGAACAGATGGAACACATGGTTTATTGAGCACTTAAAATGTGGCTACTGCAACTGGAGGTCTGAATTTTAATTTTGTTTAGCTAATTTAAATTCAAACAGCCCCAGGTAGCAAGTGGCTACTGTATCAGGACCATACGAGACTAAAAAGCTCTTGAACATAGTCCAGGACCTTTTTTTTTTTTTTTCCTGTAATGACTACAGAGAGCACCTGAAAGCCAGAGTCTTGTTTTTTCCTTTTTATTTTCTCCAGTCTTGAAGATAAAAGACACTGAATATTTACTGAATCAATAAATACAGAAATCACATTTACCAAATACACAAGGACTCCTCTAACTATTTTTGTCCCAAATTCAAACAGATTAAATAAGGAAGAAGAAAAGGCTGAATGACCAAAATTCCAGTTAGTTACTCAGAACAGAGGGATAGTTCCATTGTAAAAGGATCTATCATCTCTCTATAACAGTCCTCCTCTTAGTGAGATAAAGGAACTCTCTGAAGTTTAAAGCTCTTGGGTTTTAAAAAACTATTTACTTAGCAATAATTTCACGCTTACCAAAAAATTGCAAGAACAGTACAGAAACATCCAGATTCACCAATTTTTAATTGTTTTATTTTAAAAATAACCCAGATTCACCACCAAGGTTTAAATTGCATCAATCTCTTCTTTCTGTATATAACAGAGATGTGTGTATGTGCGTATATGCATGTGTTTTATTTTTTCTGAACCATTTGGGAGAAAATCACATATATCATGTTCTTTTACCCCTTAATATTTCAGTGTGTTTTCTTATAAACAAGGATATTCTCATGCAAACATATTCAGGAAACTTAACATTGATACAATTCTTTAATCTACAGCCCATATTTCAACTTCACCAATTATCCCAATAATGTCCTATATAACATTTTTCTCCTCCAGTAAAGGATCCAGTTTAGGGTCACGTATTGCATTTCGTTACCATGTCTTTAGTTTCTTCTAGTCTGCAGTCTTTGTCTTTTATGACATTGACCATGATTTAAGAATACAGGCTAGTTATTCTATATTTTATTTTCCTCTACTTGGGTTTGTCTGATGCTTCCTCATGACTAGATAGATTTAAGTTCACTGCTGGTGCAAGGATGTATTTCTTATACATACCTTCTCTGCCCCCCACTGGTTTTTAGACTTGACCTACTCACACCTGTAAGTCTATAAAGCATTATATTTCTATTAAAATACGTACATATACATTCCATAAATTTTTAAAAATTTGCATAAAATACATTATCCTACCATTTCAAAAGCAATTGTTGGCTCTGTACTTTATAATGGTTTCAAAGACAAGTTAAATTTACTGACTGGATTCAATTTATCTAAAATTATTTAATCAATTATTTTATCATTGAGTATGGAAATAATTCCTCAGAGAACTGCTGTAAAGTATTAAAGTTCATGATTTCTTCTTGCCAGTAAAACTAGAATCTTTCCAATTTTGTAAACCCTAATTTTACTTTTGCTTCTCTTAATGATATCACCAATGGAGAATAATTAAATTCCGATATTGTAAATCATAAGTACGTTCAGCTTTTGAAGTGGCAAAGTATTTGAATTGGTGCTATAGCCCAGACTTCAGGTATTTTTTAAAGGATGAATGAGGAAAAAGGAAGTGGGGAGAAAGAACTTTAACTGTGGGGAAGGCTCTGTTACTTAAAAGATGCTTTAAAAAAATTCTCACTGTAGCTACAGTGCTCACACTGGAAACATAAGAATAAAAATGGTCCTTTAGGATTTTTCTCGGGAGTAAGAATTGTTTCAAGGAAGAAACTGGCAGGGATATGGACATTTTGGACAGGGGCAGAAAAATGCCCTCGTGTTTTGGACACCATGAAAGCGCTAGAATTTTTAAATAAATATTTTACATTGTGAGACGTGTCTGAGTGTTAAACACTTTTTTTCCCCCTAGGGGGAAACTAAACAAATATTTATTTAAGGAGATAGAAACTTGAAGGCCCCCCTCCTCCCCACAAAGCTAAAGCGTCTTTGGCTCTGCTTCTAGCACTTCTAGGAACGTGCAATTAAAATAAATCGAAACAACGAAACCCTCGCAGCGTTCAGATTTCTTTTCTCTCCCTCAACTGCTCAAGAAAAGTCAGAAGCCGACACTTTTTTCAAGTCTCGAAGTTGCCAGTTGTGAGGCTCCCAAGACGTCTCCCGCACACCCCAGGGACGATTCCGCACGGGTCCCTCCCGTTAGCCGGCGGCCTCGGTGCGGTCGGGCTCCAAGGGGGTGTGTCCCGGCCCGCAGCCACCCGGCGCCCGCCTCCGCCGCGGGCCCACCTGCTCCTCTCGACCGCCGCTGCGCCCCGGGGTCCGCCCGGACCCCCGGACCCCACCCGCGCGGCGCCGCGGGCCGCCCCGCAAGTCCCGCCACCCGCTTCCGTACCCGGCCAGCCCCTCCGCGAGGTGCAGCTGGGACGCAAGCTCAGTTCTTTTCTTCCCTCAGCCCAAACTGCTAGCGGCCCCCGTGGCGGGAGGTGTGACCCGCACCCTACCCCCAAGGATGGGGGGCCCAGGCCGAGAAAGGGGGTCCCAGCCCTCCCCCGGCTGCCCGCACCGGCGCCCGCCTCGCACGTCCCCAGCGGCGGCCCGCGTCCTCCATCCAGCCCTTATAAGACAGGCGTAGAGACCGCGAGTGTCAGGGGAGGGGTACGGGGCGGCGAAAGAGCATCCACCGGCCGCCGCCGCCGCCGGCCGCTCCCCCGCCGTTGGGCTAGGGGAGGCCTCGTCGCAGCCGCCGCCTCAGCCGCGGCCGCAGATCTCGCGGTGTTTGCCGGCCGCCGCGCCGCCATATTGTGTGACAGTATTTTGATTTGGACTGGGCTGGCAGAGCCGCGGCGAGAGCGAGCGAGAGCTGGGGGGGTGGGGGGAGGGCAGGCGAACGCGAGGGGGGTGGGGGCAGAGGGAGGTGGGGAGGCCGAGCAAGCCGAAGCTGAGGATCGGGGAGCGGCGACGCCGCCCAGCCGTCGTTTTTGATCTGCTGCAGCCGCCTGCGGGGCGACCCAGCCCGACCCCCTCCCCTCCCCCTCAGCCAGGAGCGGTGGCGGCGGCGGCGGCCGGAGGGAGTTGGCGGCGGCGGGCGAGCGGAGGGGGCTGAGCGGGGAGGGAGGGAGGGCTGAGGTGTCCCCCCTGCCGGGTGGAACCGGAGGCGGCGGCGGCGCTGGCGGCGGCCGTGGTGGCGGAGGCGGCGGCGGCGACGGTGGAGACGGCTGCCCTAGTGGGAGAGGCGGCGGCGGCGGCGGCCGAGGAGGAGGAGGGGGAAGCGGCGTCGGCGAAGGGTAAGCGGACAGCGCTGCCGGGCCTCGGCGGGATCCCCAGCCCGGCTCTCCCTTCATCGCCCCGCACCCCCCTCCGTCTGGAAGGGGCTCTGCCACCTCGCGAGGCCCGTGCGGGGCGTCCGCTTCTAACTCACACTCTTCCTCCCTCCGTCTCTTTCCTTCCCCCAGTGGCGAGGCGGAGAGGGAGGCCCCCCGAGTCCCCCAGTCCGGTGGGGGTGGGGAGCATCGGGCCGGGCCTGGGCTCTGGGGCGTCCGTGCGGGGGGGAGGGGGAGCTTCATTGGAATCGTGCGCCGGGGAGAGCCCCGGGTGGGGGAGGGCCCAAGGGTCTGGGGAGGGCCCCTCCCTGCGTCGGCGCCCCCGACCCGCCCCCAGGCATGTGTGAGGTGGGGGCGGGGGAGGAAAAATCTCCTTTTGGGGAGCCGAGGTATAGTTAAAGATGATTTAGGGGCGGGGGTTTTTGGGGAGAGACATGGGGCAGTTATATGAGAGTCGAGCGAGAGGGAGAACATCGTTCCCTTGCCGATCTTGATTTTCTGCAGCTCTTTGAAGTGGGGGGCAAGCCTTGCTCTGATTATGTGGCCCCTTAGATCTCACTGGATGTTTCTAGTTTTCTGTCCCATCAACCTCAGACCCTACGATTGTGGTTGAGGCAGGGAGGCTGCAAGGGTCTCTTGGCGTTGCCTAACAGGTGACAGGTGGATCTTTCTGTTGCTGATGCTCTGAGATGTTCAGGCAGAGTTGTACACCAAAGTGTCAGAGACCGTGTGAGTTTGTATTTATGTGTTTGGCCATGTTTCATTCCATATATAGTATATTTGAGATGTTAGGTTTCCATTCTTCAAGTCAGCTTAATTGTTGTGGATAAATTCTTCAAATGTTTCTGATAAGAGGGGTTTCCAGGAGAGTGGAGGGAATTTGCAGCTTCACAGGGGTTTCTCCGTAGTTCATGAAATTCAGGCCCCCAGTGCAGGCTGTTGAGTGCCCTTATTCATTGGAAAGTTCTTGAACGCTAAGATCGTATTCAGAGCAACTGTACGGCAATATAATTTTGCATCCATTTTGTCTGTTTTAGGTAAGTTTGTAAAGTGTCTTAATTTTGGGGTCAGATTGATTCACATTTTAGAAAAGGAATTTCGTTTCCGCTTTAGTATACTCTAAAGATTATGATGATCATTATGCAATTCCAGATTTGGCCGGGAAATTTGGTGGGCATGGAATAGAGTATTTGCTTTCAGTTTTTTCACTTCTGCTTACCACACTCTTCATACAGTAGCAGAGTATTGACACCTTTTCAAAAATATCTTTACATTCTTTGTAACAATGAAATCACGATTTTAAACTTTGACGGTTTGAAACTTTAAATTTTGAAACCATGGCAGTTTGTAATAAAGGAAGACTTGTTTTTCTTTTGTTGTATGCTTTGGCTGAGCATTTTAATTAGAAACAATGGGAAGAATTGTTAGATACTTGAGCTATAGGCTAAATTAGGGTACAGTTAGTTTAAGGATTCTACTGCTTTTAAAAAACATGTATGGAGAGAATATGTTGAACGATGGTACTATCAATGTGTTAACAGGAAATAGAACAAAAATTCCAGTGATTCAGAACTTCTGTTTGGGTTTTTCCCCCATAAGTCTAATCAGTTTCTAATAGAGGGTGCATAAGTTTTAAATCTTTCAAGAATCAAACTGAAAGTTGAATATATCAATTATAGATGAGTAAGTTATCCCTTGCATATACTCCATTATTTGTTTTTTCTCTTGTGTACATCGAATAACTTTTCCTGAGTTTAAAAGTATTCTCTTAACGACACCGATGAAATGCTACTATTGAATCCCCTTTAGTTAACTGTTGCATAGTAGAACGTGTGCTTTAGTGACTCATTAAGAAGTGGGTAAAATAATGAGAACCTCATCAAATACGTGTTCTCTGAAAAATAAATTTTAACTTAATCCCATTAGATTGAAATCACTCCTACGCTTGGTCCTCTATTTAATGGAAAAAAGCACTTGCCTTCAGCTGAGGGTATTGCTAAGACTGAGAAACAATTTTTTTTAAAATTTTGTTTTTGTTTTCTTTTTTTTGTTTGTTTTTGTTTTTGTTTTTGTTTTGAGACAGTCTCGCTCTGTCGCCCAGGCTGGAGTAAGTGCAGTGGTGCGATCTTGACTCATTGCAACCTCCGCCTGTGGTCCAGCGATTCTCCCACCTCAGCCTCCCAAGTAGCAGGGATTACAGGCGCCTGCCACCACGTCTGGCTAATTTTTGTATTTTTAGTAAAGACGAGGTTTCACCATGATGGCCCGGCTGGCCTTGAACTCCTGACCTCAGCTGATCCACCTGCCTCGGCCTCCCAAACACCTAATGAAATGAGGAGGTTTTTAAACTCCGCAGTTACATAAGCAGATCCCCACTTAGGTCAGTATTGAGAATTGCTTCTTTAGTGTTAATAACATCTTACACTTGGGTAAATGTCTTATTACATTTGTGTCTTGACAGAAATAGTTTATTCTACATCCGTAGTTTTCCCAGTAAGGAAAATTTATTTTCACAAAATACTGTTTAAAATGAAATGTACATATATGTATCTGTGAACGTACTGCATTTTGAAAAGTAAGTATAATTTTACTTTATGAGTTACTTGCAAAAAAAGTCCTTGAGGAATGTCTGTTTTCTAAAACAGCATTTTTTTTGAGTTATATAAGCAGATCAAGACTAAAAGTTTATTTTTTATCATATTTTAGAATTTTTGCCTTATTATAGATATTTTGGGGGAAGTTCCTGATAATCTTTTCAATATATAAAGTTCATAAATTAACCTGTAACTGAAAAATCGAAATTGTAATTCCATTATATCTCTCTCTGGCCAGATTCCCGTGACCCAGAACACTAGTAGCACTTTCCCTTTGTTTCACTTATGTCATCTTTATTTGATCTAATATTGGGTCTCTCTAGAATAGAAGGATTATGAGGTAGTAACAGAGGTACATGTGAAGATTGGGCAAAACAGTAATAAGGAAGAGAAACAGAGGATAAGATGCTAGCAGAGAATTAGATGAAAAGTTTTAGGCAGCTAGGAATGTAGAGATGTGGGCAGCGGTGGCTGCCAAGCACAGGAAAATGATCATGCTGAACTGTACGAAGGAGATTGCCTCTGAGCCGTTTCATAGGTTCTGGCACTCTCTATATGTCATCTTATTTAAAACCCTCTGTATTAAAATGATAAGAATTTGGAGACATTGAAATTATATGGAATTTAAATGTATGCATATTCATGTGTTTTTGCCTCTGACTCATATTTCCAGTATACTTAAAGTATTTTAACGTTTTGTTTCTGATTATTTTGGTCTTAAAAAATCAAGGACGCTGCTTACTCAGAAAGCTAAAAAACCTGAGTAAGTACTCTTAGGAGTTATACTTTTTATGTTTTCTTTAGTTAATCACTAAACTTGATCTTGATAAAACTAAGGAATTAGAGATTGCTAAGAGGGTGCTATCTTTTTCTAAGTATCCCATCTCTCAAAACAGCCTGTTTACTAGCAAGTGGTACTTTACCTACATTCATTCAGCCTCCTAAGAAAAGAAAAGGATGCCAGAATAATGATCACACAGCTCCTACATTGAGGTTATGCATTTTACTTGGATTTTTATTGGCTTATTTTACAGAATATGTTTACTTTATTTCCTGTTCCTGAAGGAATGAGCACGTGAGAAGTGTCAGCTGACGAGTAATGTTTCAGGACATCCAAGTCAGAATTGTCACAAAGTAAAATTGTGTATGTTTATATGAATAAAAGATGTCTATGAAAATTGATTAAAGTTTTGGCACTTAAAAGTGCATTTGTTCAAAATTTAATTTACATACACCCCCTTACCTTTATGCTTCATAAATGAGGCTTTGCTGAATGTGACTTTTTGATTTGCCTTATTCATGTTTAATGTAAAACTTTAGTAAGAAATTTTATTTCATTTCTCATCATGTATTCCAGTTAAGAATATGATACCCAGGGAGTGATATCCTGCATAATAAAGGGAAAGGAACTAATATCGATTGAATGCCTACTGTGTGCCAAGCTTTTCTTCATTTCAAAAATATTTATTGAGCACTTATTATGTGCTAGGGACTCTTCCAGATGCTGGAGGTGCTGTATTGAAGAACAGACAAAAATAGCTGTTTTCATATAGTTTACATTTAGTGGTAAAAGACTTAATAAATGAGTACAGTGTAATATGCCTGGGAGAAAACAGTACTGTGCAGAAAAATAAAACAGAAAAGGGAATTAGGGAATGAACATTACTTATTGATCTTTTTAAAAGCTGTGTAATGGGTATTATCCTTGATTTCGAAAAGCAAAGCCTATCCCATACATAAAATTTTTGCTTTAAGAATACACTTCAAATTTCAGAACACAATTATATTTGTACTTCAAAGTTAGAGTTTCAACCGCGATTTCCTATTGTTAGTACTTCAGAAAGCTGTTTTATGGCTGGATAGAAAATTGGAATTTTGAATCCCGATTTTGCCACTTGCTAGCTTGGCCACTAGATTTGGGACCAGTTACAATTCGTTAGCTTCTCTGAGCTGGTTTTCCTCTGTGTAAAATGGATATGATATCTTTCTTTTTCTGGTGAAGGAACATTGTGTCATACCTTGTTGAATAGGTTGATGAGCTGGATCTCAGCATTTTAACAAGTAAACAACAAATATTGTATAAAATTCCAATTCATGTAAATACTTTAAAAATATTTAGTACAGTGCCTGGCACATAGTAAGTATAGAGTAAATGTTTGCTTTTTGTCATTATTTTACTTGTTAATTCAAAGAATCTGTTACATAAATTATTAAGGAACGTTTTTGCAAAGATAAAATAACTCAAATTGTGAATGGGATTTTTGAGGAAAAGTGGAATAACCATGCAAGTTGCAATACTTATTTTCATGTTTAGACTGGAAGATCACGAAACAGCACCTCAAGGGCAAAACATGTCTTCCTTTCAGTCTTTACTTCACATTATTTTCAGGGCTTGGCCTGTAGTTAAGAGCTCAAGAAATACTGTGTGTTAAATGTTGAATGGTTCTTAGTGATCATTTTTCTGTAGATTACAGCTCTTTTTGTAGTAAACTCCTGAGTCTGAAAAGTGGCTGCACTGGAATCTCTACTTTTAATTTTAAGCACTGAATAAGATATTATTATGCAAAGTCTTTTAAATGCTATGTTTTGAATCTAGCCAGAAGTTCAAAAAATATTCTAGAAATTGAGAGGAAGAAATCAATTATTTGTAGCTAGATTAGTCTTCATTAACCTATTTCTATGATGTTGTTGGCATCAAAGTGAAAAAGTAATATAGCAGTTTTTAAAACAGTAGAAGAAAATTCATGAATAATTATTTGCTCTTAACTGTTAAAGAACAAGTTTACCTTATCTTTTTAAGATAATTTCAATGAAAGTGTAGATTTGTCCTGGCTTTATGGATTAAATAGCTCAGTCATTTACTTACAATATTTCCTGTGATGCAGGAAATATTGGTGTTTTCACTGAAAAATGAAAAAACGTCCCACCAGCATCCCACCTCCCATCTTCACAGTAACCGTTCTTAAGATGCTTAAATCTTAGTACCAGTCAACTCTTTCGTGTTCTGTTGTAAGTTATCCTCTACCTAAAGAAAATAATTTTAGCTTTCCCCAAACTTAAGTCTTCTGTCAAGTTCTGAGGCTTTTAGTCTTTTACCCAAAATATTTCTTGGATTTTTAAAAAGTTCCCGACAAAGCATGTATTGTGTGCTTTATATTTGAACAAATAGGGTGAAAAGTATTTCATTTTAGTATTTGGTGTGCCACATTACTATTTTAGAAATCAGATAGAAATACATACAACTGAACATTTTATACTCTTGTAATTTTTTTGTTTCTTTGCTTGTTTTGAACAACAACCATCTACTATAGTTCAGAAATAATTCCTACAAGGTGTCAGTTTGAGTGGCTTCAGAAAGGAAGTCTGATTTACCTCCAACAAGTACAAGAGACAAGAGCAGTATAAGAATTTGTAGTATTTTAATTGCCTTGTTAAAAGAAAATGGAATTCTTGTTTCATTTAACAAGAAAAACAAAAACCGGCCTAGTACCAGTGCTCCTAGTACAAGTCACAGAAGCCAGATAATAAAGTAGAGGTTGGAAAGGTCCTGCAGAGAGACAGAGAGAGAAAGAGAGAGAGGGAGAAGGAAGCAGCAAGAGTATAGGAATGGGGATTTTAGCAGAGATTTTGGTAGAAATATGTGAATGCCGATTGTTAATAGTAGACTTGTCTAAAATAATGTATTTAAGTATGTGTGAAAGAGTAATTTTTGCTCTGTAAATTTTTATTCCCCAGTTTATTAACCATCATCTGAATCATTAAATAATATTATTCATATTTTGAATTTTAGCTTAAAGTTTTACTCTCACATTGATATTAAGGAAAATTATTTTTGACCTTTAATATCTTAATGTTTACCTTTTTAATGTTAGCAAAATTGAGCACATCACAAGTTTGCTTCCTGTCGGTTTGCCAGTGAAGCAGGCCAAAGATACTGCTTGGCTCATCAGTATAGAGCCAGTGGCAGTTCAGGGGAGTGACTTTCCATTCCTCATCAATGAGAGAAAATACTTGCTAATGCAGATGAAAACTTGAACTCAGCAACTTGACCTTGCAGAACATTGTCCTCAGGCCAGGCAAGTTTTGTTTAGTCAGAGAAATCAACAAAAGCA
The DNA here is from genome assembly GCF_024542745.1 of Macaca thibetana thibetana. Lineage (NCBI taxonomy): Eukaryota > Metazoa > Chordata > Mammalia > Primates > Cercopithecidae > Macaca > Macaca thibetana. The sequence goes on along the minus strand of NC_065581.1, from coordinate 115,129,491 downwards.
GTAATTCTGGTATGAACTGGGGCCATGGGGTAGAGGAGACTTTACCTGGTTTTAAACTGTGTAAAATACTCCTTTTTTTTTTTTTTTTTTTTTTTTTTTGGAGTGCAGTTACACAATCATAACTCACTGCAGTCTCAAACTCCTGGGCATAAGCCTTCTTCCCACCTCAGCCTCCTGAGTAGCAGGGACAACAAGTGTGCGCCACTACACCCAGCTGATTTCTAAAAATTTTTTGTAGAGACAGGATCTCCCTTTGTTGCCCAGGCTAGGAAAATACTGCTTTTGATTTTGAGTTGATCTCTTTGTTAATTTGTCAGCTTCTCAGCCCCCACCGCTTTAACTAAATATCTTAACTTTACCATGTTGGAAGTCAGTGAAGTATAATAAGAAAAGCTCTGGGCTTTAAAACCGTATGAGCCCAAGTTCAAATCTGAGTTCTGTTGCTGACTGTAGCTATGTGGTTTTAGGCATCATTCACAATCTCTGAGCCAAGGAGTTTTCTTCAGAAAAATGGATATAGTATTACCTACCTTTCATAGAACAGGTGAATTCTTGTTCTAGTTACATTAGGATATGTAGTTTAAATAATGGGACGTAATTTTACATTTGGAATTTTGCCTTGTTAGGTTTTTTCTTTAAGGTATCTGTCCACTTCATTTTTCTTCAACAAATATAATGAAAAAGAATTTATATACTTTTTAATTTACTGTAACTCTTTAGACCAAAGATGAAACAAACAGAACATCACCATTATTTTTTTAACTACATGCGGATTATTAATTATTTGTATTTTTCTTACCTATTCCTGTGGGAAAAGCTGCATTTTTGATTTGAAATTAGTCCACAAATCTATAATATAGTTCTTTGTAGGAAAAGCATTAGAAAATTGGCATGGATAAGCTTTTGAAAACACTTCAAATATGAGGTTTAATATAATACTACAGAACTTGTGCCACTTGATCTGTGTACTTTTCTATTATATTTATGTTTTAAGGGAATGTCTCACTGTGTTGCCCAGGCTGGACCGCAGTGGCACAACCACAGCTCACTGAGGCCTTGACCTCCCAGGCTCAAGCGATCCTCCCACCTCAGCTTTCCGAGTAGCTGGGATTACAGATGCGCACCACAACTCTTAGCTTACTTTGTATTTTTTGTTGAGGAGAGTTCTTCCTATTTTGCTTAGGCTGGTTTGGAGCTCGTAGGTTCAAGCAATCATCTTGCCTTGGCCTCCTACCTAAATGTTGGGATTACAGGTGTGAGCTATCACACCCAGTCTGTTTTAACATTATAGCAATGGATTTATATTTCGGTAATAAGTTATCTATATTACTATAGTACCAGGAAGAGTAAACAAATGGTATTACTATGTTAAAATGTTAGTTACACAAATAGCATTCAATACTGATCATTACAGCAAAATAGTCTACAGCAGGTACACTGGTTTACTCAGTAGATTAAGACAAAAATTTTTAGCCTGGGTGACAAAGCAAGACCCCATCTCAAAAAAAAACAAAAAAACTCGTTGCGTTTTATTAAGTTCATAGGCTTAGAACATTCTGTAACGTATATACATGAAATCTCTTAGCCTAGAGGTAATAAATACTCTTTAATCTTACACATGTGCAGTTTTTGTGCAATCTGTACAATAAAACCAGAAGCGCAAATAGGAGATTGAACCGTTAATCACTGGATAAATGACATGTTATCATGGCAGAAAGAATTGTAAGGTACATGTTGGTCTTTTCAGCCGTGTGTGTGTGTGTGTGTGTGTGTGTGTGTGTGTGTGTGTGTTTTGAGATGGAATCTTGCTCTGTTGTCCAGGCTGGAGTGCAGTGGCACAATCTCAGCTCACTGCAGCCTCCGCCTCCTGGGTTCAAGCAATTCTCCTGCCTCAGCCTTCTGAGTAGCTGGGATTACAGGCACCCACTACCATGCCTGCTAATTTTTGTATTTTTAGTAAAGATGGGGTTTCACCATGTTGGCCAGGCTGGTCTCAAACTCCTGACCTCAGGTGATCTACCTGCCTCAGCCTCCCAAAGTGCTGGGATTACAGGTGTGAGCCACCGCGCCCAGCCTCAGCCATGTTTTTTTAAGTGGTTTTTAGCTTTTGCTGTTGGAAAAATCACATGTAGAGTGAAGTATTATGCACAGAAGTTTTATTTTTGTTTTGATGAAATGCCATTATTTAGAAAGCCTAACATTTTCAAATCCTTTTGGATAGGTCACTTCATATCAGTAATAATTAGGTCAGCAAATTAATTTTGCTTTTTTGTAGTTTGCAAGAGTTTATCTTATGTTCAGCAAAGCTAATACTTGCAGAAAAATTTAACTGGGAGAAACTGCCCTTTAAATATTAATATTCAGATCTGTGGTATAAAGCCTATTATATAGATATTTGCTTCCACATTCTTGATATCCTATGGACTATTTTGTCTTTTACGCTTTTCTTTTATACTAGCATTTCCTGGTTGTAGGTTTCTGTTAGTGTTGTCATCATTATAAAAAAAATAGGCAAGATGGTTGTTTTTTAAAAATTTAGGACAGATTAAATGTTCCTTTTAATTCATTGAGCACAAATTATGGCATAGTTGCTTGGTTAATTTTATTGATTTATTATTTATTTATTTAGAAATGGGGGTTTCGTTATGTTGCCCAGGCTGGTCTCAGTTCCTAGGCGCAAGCCATCCTCTTGCCTCAGCTTCCCGAGTAGTTAGGACTATGTATGGCATGCCACTGAGCCTGGCAACTTGGTTAATTTTTAAAAGGCAATTAGTGACCTGACAAACATGAGCGTCTGCTCTTCAGAAGTTAAGCAGCTGTATGTTGCAGATGTATGTAAGTGTCACAGTTAGGTAGTTACTACAATTGTGAGAAAATGTGCTCAAGGAAGCATCCAAGGGATCCATGTCAAGTAAAAGTTGCTAGAAATACAGATATTTTATAATTTGCGTTGAGAGGAACTGTTACTGTTTACCCTATGCTTAGCATGTACCTGAATTGTACTTGACTGAAGTACTGTTTGTCACTCTTAGGGTGATTTTATAGGAAATGGAAATATAAGCACATGGAAATGGGGATTTCAGAAGAAAATTCCCACTTCCACATATGACGATTCTGCTTTTTTGCGTATAAAAGTACATTGACACATGTTGAATGCCCTTTGAGATTTGTCTAGCTAAGGTAATTGTTTGGCCTACATGAGACATACTCATTCTCTTCATGAGATATTTCCCCTCATGAACAGTGCCATACATTTAAAGGATGACAGAGCCATTGCTGTAATTTTATAAGTGGAACAAGAAGTAAGTACTCTTATTGAAGGTACTTAGTTCATAGGAAGATTGAAGTGGTGATCCTAACCAAATCAAGCTATTTATCAGTACATCAACTTTTATAGAATATAAAATTATCAAAAGAACAGAAGCTCCATAGAGCGTGTTTCGTATGTCCTCTATGACATGCTTATGCAGAATAGCTGTCTAACCCAAGAAATCTTGCCTTACTCATTCTTCCATTGTGTCTCATCTCTACATTCTGTTTGTTTGAGACGGAGTCTGCTCTGTCCCCCTAGGCTGGAGTGCAGTAGTGCAATCTCAGCTCACTGCACCCTCCACCTCCCAGGTTCAAGCAATTCTCCTGCCTCAGCCTCCCAAGTAGCTGGGACTACGGACGCATGCCACCACACCCAGCTAATTTTTTGTATGTTTAATAGAGACGGGGTTTCACTGTGTTAGCCAGGATGGTCTTTCTCTCCTGACCTCGTGATCTGCCCGCCTCGGCCTCCCAGAGTGCTGGGATTACAGGCGTGAGCGACTGCACCCGGCCTCTACATTCCCTTATTATTCAAACTGCCTTACTTATCCAATACTTTTGAGTTCCTGCTGTGTGCCTATACTTTGCTAGGTCAAAGGGGTGGACAGATGTGTAAGATATAGTTCTTGTCCTTAAGAGACATATATACAAACAAATGTGATATACTGTGACAAATGCTGTGACAGGGTTAAACATAAAATACTTTAGGAATCCATAGGAGGTAGTATCTCCTATGGATAAGGATTAGGCAGTATCTGCTATTCAGTAAAGGATGAAAGGATATGACAGGGAAATCTTCCTAGGAAAAGTGACACTTAATCTGAGTGTGTATCAGATAGGCAAGGAAGAGAGTTACAGGTTGCAGTTAGAGAGGTCTTTTTAGACAGAGAAACACCATGCATGAAGGATGGAGGTAGGAAGGTCCGCATGTACACTGTAACTGTGAGTAGTTCTACAGTGCATTAGGTACCAGTGGTGGGTTAGCTGAAAGTGAGGTGGAAAATTAGAAAAAAGAGCATTAAGATATCTGTATACTCCATAAAGGAGATTTGACTTCATCCTTCAAATGATGGAAGACAAGTCCTTAAATTAACATTCTAGAAAGATTCTCTGGCTGTAGTGCACAAAATACTTTAGAAAAGAGCCAGGCGTGGGAGGAAGAGGCAGGCATATAAGTATCTATTTGAGAGTTGATTAGGACCCGAACTAAGGCACTGATAATGGAGTAATTAAGAAGTATAGGTAATGTGTTTGAGAAGGAAATAGTGAATGTGAAGTAAAGCAGTGAAGATCGCACATGCCCTGGCTTGAGTTCCTGGGTGCATAGTTGTGATGGTGATATTCACCAATACATAACAGACCAGGGTTGCAACAGGTGAGGAAGACGTTTGAGTTCTGTTTATTAATTTTAAGGTTCTGTGGAGGGTGAAAGAGGAAGACTTCACTTTGTATGGAGGAGATAGAGAAAGCTTCTCTGACTAGATAACATTTGAGCAGGTACATGAATGAAAATAGAGGCAGTAGCAAATGCAGTGGCCTTTAAGTGGGATGTGCTTGCCATCTTCTAAGAGCAGGAAGGCAAATATAATTGGAGCTGAGCGGGGTTGTGGGGAGGAAGTAGGGTAGATGATACCCAACTTTGTATGCTCTTCATGTAGGGTGTTTGGATTGTGATAAGGACTTTAGGTTTTACTCAGGATGGGGTAAGAAGTCACCAAAGGGCTTTAAAATAAAATCTAATTTGTATTTTCCCCCCTCACTTCTTAGAACATTATTTCTTGGCATTTGTATGTGTGTGGTTCTGTAACATTATTATGGATATGTATAAATTCATGTGACCTTCACAATTAGGTTTTAAAACTGTTTCATCATAAAGAGACTCCTTTGTTTTACCCCTTAAGTTTCACCTTTCCTTCCAGCCTTAACTCCTGGCAACCACTTATCTGCTTCTGTTCTCTATCACTGTGTCACTTCAAGAATATTACATAAATGAAATCATACATGATGTTACCTTTGGAGATGGGCTTTTTTTCACTCAATATAATCCCCTTGAGATCCTTCCAAATTGTTGCATGTATCAATAGTTCATTCCTTTTTAATGCTACAGATTTTACCGTTATATGGATGTACCACAATTTGACTTTGGAATTTCCAACTTTGGGTTGTAAAAATAAAACTGCTGTGAACAGCTTTTACAAGATTTTATGTGAAAATACATTTTCATCTCTGTAGGATAAATTCCCAAGAGTGCAGTTGTTGGGTTGTGTGATAAATGTATGTTTAAGTAAGAAACTGCCAGACTTTTCCAGAGTAGCTGTACCATTTTACATTCCCACCCCCAGTATGTGAGAAACCTACAGTTTCTCTGCATCTTCCCCAGCATTAGTATTGTCAGTATTTCTTATTTCACTCGTTCTAATAGTATATAGTGACCATTAATTTGCATATCCCTAATGGCTAATGATGTTGAACATATTTTCATGTGCTTCTTTGCTGTCTGCGTATCCTCTGTGGTGAAATGTGTTCAAGCCTTTTGCTCATATTCTAATTGAATTGTTTTGTTTTCTTGTTGAGTTTAGAGAGTTCTTTACACATTCTAGATCCAAGTCCTTTGTTGAATACGTGATTTACAAATACTTTCTCCTAGTATGTGGCATGTCTTTATATTCTCTTAACAGGGTCTTTTGCAGAGCAGAAAAAAAATTAGCTTTGATGAAGTTCATTTTATGCATTTTTTCTTTTATGGATTGTGCCTTTCTTGTCAAGTCTGAGAACACTGGCTAACCTTAGGTCCCAAAGAAAAAAGACTATCCTTCCTTTATTGAATTGCTTTTGTACCTTTGTCAAAAATCAGATAGTCATAATTGTGAGGGTCTATTTCTGGATTCTCTGTTCTGTTCCATTGATCTTTGTGCCTGTCCCTCCACCAATACCACACTGTTTGATTACTATAGCTATATAATGTCTTAAAATTAGATAGTGAAATTCCTCCAACTTCATTCTCCCTTTTCAGAATTGCTTTAGCTATTCTAGTTCCTTTCCATGTGAAATTTAGAATCTATAGCAATGTCAGTTTCGGGGAAATTGATATTTTTATTTTGTTGAGTCTTCAATCCATGAACATGGTATGTCTCTTATTTAATTCTTATATTTCTTTTGTCAGCATTTTTTCATTTCTAGCATAAAAATCCCATGCATATTTTGTTAGATTTATACCTAGATGTATATTTTTTAGAACAATTGTAAGTGATACTGTGTTTTCAATTCTGATTTCCAATTGTTCATGTCTTATATGTGGCAGTATGGTTCATTGATTTCTGTGAGTGGATCTTAGATTCTGAGAGTTTACTAAATTACCAGTTTTAGGAGGTTTATTTTGTAGATTCCTTGGGTTTTCTGATGTGCCTGTGCATAGAGACAGTTATTTACATTTTTTTCTTCACAATCTGTATGCCTTTTATTTCCTTTTCTTGCTCTGCTACTTGCAATGCTGTTTCATAATAGTGGTGGGAGCTGACAAGCTTGTTTCTGATCTTAGTGGAAAAGCATTCAGTCTTTGACCATTAAGTATATGTTAGCTGTAGGTTTTTTGTAGATGCTGTTTATCAAGTTGAGAAAATTCCCTTTTTATTCCTAGTTTGTTAAGTGTTTTTATCATGAGTAGGTCTTCAATTTTGTCAAATGCTTTTTTTCCTACATCAATTGATATGGTCATATGGCTTTTCTTCTTTAAGCTGGTAACTCGTGGTAACTTACCTTTTTAAATATTCACTCTGTTATATGTGGAGTAGACTTTGGAGATAGAGCAAAGATTTAAATAGGGAAAATATATTAGAAATTAGTGTCTTACTCTAGATAAGAGAGGATGGTGGCTGGGACCAGGACAGTAATAGGAAAGGGTGAGAACAGATCAGATTTTGGGTATGTTTCAAACTCTGTGTGGGAAGGAATTGCTGATGAATTGGATCTGAGGCATAAGAGAGAATTCAAGGATGACAAGAGATTTTTGGCGCAAGCAATTGGAAGTATGGAGTTGCCATTGACTCAGTTTGGGAGCGTGGTGAAGTAGCAAGTTTAGACTGAGCAATCAGGAGCCTTTTTTTTGGACGTGTTAACTTTGAAATGCCTTTTAGACATATAACCGGTGATATCAACTAGGCAATTCATTCAGTATAATGGAATTCAGGCAAGAGATTCAGACTAAAAATATGAATTTGGGAGTATCAGTGGAGTTGATGTGAAAGAAGTTACAGTGGTATTTGTTTAAAACTATACCTGTGACTGCTGTCTAGTTACTGTAATTTCAGATTTATTAGCAAAAAGCCAGACTCTTCTAACATGTGAAAGAGCTTTGTGAAAATTTGGATTAGTTATGCTGTGTATGTGACATGAAATGCAACAGAAATTATGGGATTGGGAGGTGATTTGGGGATGTATATTTAATATGTACTTAATCATACTTATTTGATAGGTAAATGGCTGTAATAGTGGTCATCTAATAGTGTCTTACTAATTCTTAGAGCTTTGCCCTAAATCTTTACAAAATGAAGTAACTACATGTTGTGGAAAGAAAGGGTTTGACGCTGTTATTAAGTGCCCTAATGACTTTCTGTGGCAACATTTATCTTACAGATAAAAACAGCCAGAGATATAAATGAAAAATAAAGATGAAAAACAAGAATGTAAAATAGCTAGCAAGGAGAGGTTTAGGCCAGAAATACATCAGTAAAGGGAGCAGGTCAGTCTTAGTCACAGAGAATTTGTAGAAAGACATATCTTCTGAGTCCCGCTCTGACCGTGTTTACTTTAAATTAATGTAATTTGGAAAATTTTTAAAATGCCACACGTTTTTTCTGTTGTAACTGATTATTAGCTCCAATAATATTTCCTTATTGATAATTTATATCTTTCTAGCACTTTGTTTTATTTACCCCCATTTGCAAGATTACCATGTTGTATTCTAATTATCTATTTACCTTTCAGTTTCTCCCACTAAATGTCGGTTTTTATAGCATGAGTATGATACCTTGGCACTTGAGTGCTCAGTGAATATTTGTGAATGAGTGGACACAGACCACTAGAGTTTAAAGCTAGTAAACTTGATCGTTTTCAAAAGTAAATGAGTTTTTGGGATTCTGGAGTACAGGTTGTGGCTGAATGTCTTTCTGATGCTTCCAAACAAGCATTCTACCCCTAGAGATTGCACCCATACATAGCAGCGTCCCCAATCCAGGATTAGTGAGGCGTACATTTTTACCTCTCTTTTTTCTCTTTTCCCTAGTGGTAATGGATTTCTGCAAATTCATCTAAACTTTGGCCCAGATTTCTTGTGTTGAATGGAGTACACATTGCAAATAGTTGGCTAGGTTTAGAGTTGAGTCCATAATAGCATGTCTGCTAGGAAATTTCTTGTGCACATTTTAAAAGAAAGGAATGTTCATCTGACTATCTTCTACCCAGTCCTTCTGCCCATTTTCAGGTAGGTGGTAGATGTATAGGCCAAGTTTCTCTTCAGTGTTTTTATATACCTTTTCACTTTTGAGCTTTATAAGACAAAAATACCCTTAGCCCTTATTATTCCAATGCAGATTGAAATATTAGGAGATTCAGTACTTTTAAAACCACATATTCTTTTATTTCCAGATCCATTGTGTGTGTGTGTGTGTGTGTCTGTCTATATGTCTATATGTGTGTGCAGATACATATGTTGTGTTAGTCCATGGCAAATTAGTAAAGTTTGTAAGAAGAGTGTCTTTCTCTTATAAACTTTGTATTGGTGTATTGTTGACACCAACATAGTAAGAATGTTTAAGTGCTTTGCATTAAGCATTTCAGAGACTAAGGAAAGGGAACTGTATAAAATAATTCTTTTTCTAGTAGGACAGAACTGTGTAGTTAACTGAGTCTCATATAGAAGTACCTGCCTCACATGATTATTGGGAGCATTAAATGAGTGAATGCATTGTAAGTCATTTGACCTAGTGCCTAGCACTTAGTAAATGTAAGCTATTAATAGAAAATTTATTGCTATAAAATTATAAAAATAATAAACTTTAAACTTCATAATCATTTTTGTTATAACTCTTCGTTTGGCTTTCTTGATACCATTCTTCCCAGCATTTTCTCTGCCTAATTTTTCTGACTTACTCTAAGTTCTTCATCCTCAGGTCTCCTCTCTCTTGCCTTTTTTTCGTTTTTTGTTTGTTTGTTTTTTTCATTGTTTCCTACGTCAGTGTCAACACCTTCTGCTGAAACTCACTACAGCCTATCTCTACAAAATCTCTTGCCTTTCTTAGGGAGGAAAGTGACATGATTCAGCCAGTATTTTAGGAAGCTAGCCAAGTTTGTTACCACTGTGGAATACAGTTTAGAAAGGCTTAGCCAGGCATGAGGCCTGTAATACCAGTGGCTTGAGAGGCCGAGGCAAGAGGATTGCTGAAGCCAGGAGTTTGAGACCAGCCTGGGCAACATAGCAAAACCCCATCTCTACTAAAAATAAAAAAACTAGCGGTGCAGGTAAGGTGCCCCTGTAGTCCTACCTACTCAAGAGGCTGAGTTGAGAGGATCGCTTGAGCCCAGGAGTTCGAGGCTGCATATTTATGATTACACGACAGCACTCCAGCCTGGAAAACAGAGCAAGACCTTGTCGCTTAAAAAAAAAAAAAAACTTTTTAAGAGTAGAACAAGCAGTCAGACAAGAGGTTATGGTGTTAGGTGATTGCCCAGGTAACAGATACTTGAACAAGGAGATTGTGGTGGAATAGAGAAATTTTTGTGGGAGTAATCAGTGACACTTTGCCATTGATTATATGTGGAGAGGAAAAGAATTGAGAACTCTGAAGTTTCTAGCTTTAGAAGCATGTCATTTATAATTAACAGAGAAATACATTAGTGAGTAGGAGACAGTGAGTTGAGTTTTGGACAAGATAGCTTTAGGTTGCCAGCATAGTATTGTCAGGCTATTAGTTTACTTGCTGCAGTCCCACCCCTCCCTTCCGCCTCCCTCCCTCACTCACTGAATTCCATTGCTATTAGTCTAAGAACTTCCCTTTAGGAAAAGTAATTTTTTTTTAGTCACAGTCAGCAGTAGAGCCTGAAATGTGTGGAGACCAATTTCTCATTTCCTACCCACATTCTCATTATCCTCTTTTGGTCTGTTTCCCCAGGGAAAAAAGATTAAGATTATTTAGAATAATACCTACTACCATCATTACTACCACACCACCCTCCAGGAAATTGGTAGAAAAGTTTGTGTGTGTGTGTGTGTGTGTATATATATATGTACACACACATGCACATACATACATATATTTGAAACAGTGTATTACTCTGTCACCCAGGCTGGAGGGCAGTGATACAATCATAGCTCACTGCAGCCTTAACTTCCTGGGCTCAGCCTTAACCTCCCACCTTAGCCTCTCAAGTAGCTGGGACTACAGGCACCAGCCACCATGCCTGGCTAATATTTTTTTTCTAATTTTTTTGTAGAGGCAAGGTTTTGCTGTGTTGCACAGGCTAGTCTCGAACTTCTTGGCTCAAGTGATCCTCTTGCTTTGGCCTCCCAAAGTGTTGGGATTACAGGTACGAGCCACTATACCTGGCCTAGTGTTTTATTTTTATATCAAATAAACGAAGCAACTTGGCAGGGCTCTTTGAAGAAAAATGCAATTTTATGAAGTGTTTCTGATTAAACTATTAATAAGCAGAGTAACACCTCATTCATCTAGTGTAGTTAGGTAGTAGTACATAAAATGATTGAAACTTACCCCAAATCTATTTTAGAGATTTTATAGAGATTTTACAATATATTATATATATTATGTGTAGGTAAATATAGATATTCATACCTCCAAATCTATTTCTTTATAATGTTTCACATACTTTGCTGCTTTCTGAAATAGTAACACCTCCTCCCCTCCCCACCCTTTTACCCTGCATAGTAAACCTTTTCTGGAAGATAGAAATAATTTTTTGTTTCAGAGCTTCAGAATGAGTCAGGAACCCCAGGTTCTAGTCCAAGGCCTGGCACTAAGTTACTATATGAGAACTGAATCATAGACTCTAGAACAGTGCCTGGCATGTAGTAGTGCTTAACCAATATGTTTGGAATGAATTATTGTCTCATGCTGACTTTAGTGCTCCTTCCTTGATTTATTACTTGGAATTCATTGCTGCCTAGTAAATAAGCTTCTGGGTTCTTAATTAAATAGGAGTATCTAGGTTCTGATAGAGGTGAACTATAAGCATAATTTATGTCTGTTTTAACACCTTAGTGGAACTTTTGGCTTATCTTGATGTATTTTCTGGTGCTGAAAGTTGCCAAACAGATGATCTTCTGTGCTTGATTTATTGGGGGCACTTGCTGAGTACTTTATATGTGCCTACATTATGTATAGGCAGTGTTGTAAACATAAGCACATAGCACATGTCTCCAGGGATCTTATAACTTACATGTAGAGACACAGAAGTAGAACTATGTAAGAAAATAATTAAATGTTGAATCATAAAGCATTGACCTACAGCTACATTAGTAGTTCTGGGAAAAGATCCATGTGGGCTAAAGCGGGATAAAAATAATTCAAGTAGAAGGTGAAATTGGAATTGGTTTTGAAGAGGTAGTTAAGATTTTGATAAGCCTCTAGATGAAGACATAACATTCTAAGCAAGGGCAGTAGCATAGTAAGCAAAGAAAGGAAAGTGTGGATTGAACATGTTCAGACAAGCCTGCCCAGATTCCTAAGGGCGTGGGGACTGCTGGGAAATAGAAGCAGGTGAGTTTAATAGAGTAGTTTTAATCTGCACGACCCTGAAGGGATCCAGGGATAGAATTTAGAGGGCTGCATGCATTTAGATGAGAAAAAAAAAAAAAATGACATCTTTATATTTTTATTAACTTTGAAATGAAATTTAGCATTTCCTTTTAATGAGAGTTTAAGCAGCAGACTACAGTAGTATTAGCAGTACCTGTATCTTTTTATTACTAATAGAAAAAGCACAGATATTTTCAGATTACTTTACAGTTGATATCTCTAAATATATTTTATGCATATTACTACTTCAGAATTAGGGTTTTTGTTAGACTCCCGCTAGATTTTATTGTATTAAGTATTACTAAAGAAGCATATGTATAAATATATCACATACAAGGTTTTTAAAAACACTTGATAACTGTTTCAGTATAATCGGTTTTCTTGGTAATATATATTTTATTTTATGCATTTAAAACCATACTTTCAAAAACAACTATATTTTAGTAAAACTGGTTTTCTTTATAATCTTAGGTATTGTAGTTTCTGTATTTAAAACCACTCTGAGGGGGACTCTGTAGCTTTCTTCAGACTGCCAAAGGGATTCATGACCCCTGATCTAGTGGAACCAAACTGGAGAAGGCAATGAAAACCACACTGAGGGGGTTGTAGCTGAAGAGAAATATCGGCCCCCTGCAACCTCCACCTCCCAGGTTAAAGTGATTCTCCTGCCTCAGCCTCCCTAGTAGCTGGGACTACAGGTGTGCACCACCACGCCCAGCTAATTTTGTACTTTTAGTAGAGACGGGGTTTTGCCATGTTGGCCAAGCTGGTCTCAAAACTCCTGAGTCGGGTGATCCACGTGCCTCGGCCTCCCAAAGTGCTGGGATTACAGGCATGAGCCACCATGCCTGCCCTCAATAATTACTCTTGAAATTTGTTTAATTGCTTTGTTTATATTTTATATAACTGTAGGCATTTACTTTACAATTCATAAGTAATAAGACTAATTTTTTTCTGTGTTAAACTTTTATTCAGATTCTACTGACATATTATTTTAACTTTATGTTTTTCTTCTATTAAATAAGGGTGTTGGACTAGATAATCTATAAGGCTCCTTTCAACATCAGATCTATGATTCAGAATCTTTTAAGTTTCATCAAGTAGAATAAAAAGCTTAAACTACAATTTAAAGGAGATTCTCCTTAGATTATGCTGTGAGTGTAAATAAGATGCCAGAGGAACAAGTGAGAGAATGAATGTTACAACTTTACACCTACATCCTTTTGGCAAACGTTAATAAGAGGCATAGAAATAAGAATTCTAAGAAACTAAAATGCAGAGTGTTGACCGGAAAAGAAGTTTTCAGAAAGAAAAGTATTAGTAATGTCGAGCTAGTACAATAAAGAAGGAACCTTGGACATGAGGTTAGAAAGCTACAGATACATTTCTGGTTTTAACTCTGCTGCTTATTGGAGTTTTGATAATGGGTAAAAATTACTCAATATGTTTTTTTAAAAGAGTAAAAGCAAATTCATTATAATTTGTAAATAACATTGTATACCTAGAAAAGCCAAGAGAATCAACTGAAATATTGCTGTAAGTAATGAGATTTCAGTAGGATGACTAGTTAAAAAACTTAAAAAGTAATGGTTTATCTGAAGTGGTTTTTTTACTTGATGGTCTTTAAACTGAAAGCCTATCCATATGGGTTACTGAATGGAAATCCTCAAACTTAAATACCCTTTCCCCTTCTTTCTGAGGAATACAGTAATTCAGTCTTATCTAAGTTTTAGTATATTTTGAATAAGACACTTCCATGTAAACTTTTTAAAACTATTTTAAAATAAAGTTGTGGCAGAGAATACACTTAAAACGACTATAAGGAAATCATTTTTAAAAATTCCTTGTGGCTTGTGATACTTGATCTGTTACTTGGTAATGTTAGAGAGGGTGTAATCTGATCTTTGAGCCTTATTTGGTAAATAATAATTTTGTGTGGAACCTACTGTTCTATCAGTAAGAGGAAAATTATTGCCCATATATAAGGCTTTTCTTTGCCCTTAAAACATTCCCTGACTTAAAGACCAAATTATATCATGCATTGATTGCTTGTATGTTTTTTTAAAAAGCATTATACCGGATCTATATATAACTTTTTAACAAGAGGTGTGTTGACAGAAGTATTTTATACTTTACTTGGAAGGAGAAGAATTCCATGTCGTCTTGTTTACTACTAACTCTTCTTATATCCTAAATATAAATTGTTATATTTTTATTTATCATCAGCTCTCAAAATTGACCTCTCTCATATACTCACTTTGTGGCTATTCTGGAAGATAATCAGTTATATGTCTTAGAATGTGATTATAGTTGAATTATTTAAACTGAAATCCTGCTACCTAGTTGTTTGCTTTAGCATTTGTGAAAACGAAAACTTAAGTATACCCACATGTTTAGAACAGGAAAATATGTTACATTCTTTAATAATGCAGAAAAATATATTGAATGCTTATATGTGCCACACTGTTAGGTGCTTTACATACACTTTAGCTAAATCTCATGGACAGTACAACAGGGTGGGTAGTGATATTCCATTTAATAGAAGGGAGATTTCTGCAGTTTAAATTCAAGGCCATACTGAAGTCAGATCTGAACTTAGACTTCTGTCTCGCAGAATTCTTTGTCCTATAATGTGCCATCACAATAGATGGGAAATTAATATTTTTCACAAAAACTACTTTTACTCTGTTTTGCTGTTTATATTGCTAGTTACTGGAAATGCAGGGAGTTCAGTGTTTGGATCTTTGTCTTCACTACTTTTTTTTTGTCCTATTATAATTTTCACAATATCTATGATCATTTGAGAGTAGAGGAAAATTCTATTTATTTTGACTCCTGTGGGATTAGTTTCTTAGAGAAATTCCTAAGGGTACCAGCCTACCAAGCATAAGGACATCATTTCCAGGTTTAGTAATCAAATAGTACAAATTCTGCCATTTGTAATATCTTATCATTTCTGTAACCTTCATAGTTGCAAGTTTGTTTTTGGTTTTTGTTTTATATGGCCCTAACAAAAATTTAAAAAAAAAAAAATCCATTGAATCTATTTTGGTAATGGAAAAAAAAGATTTTCCAGTGCAGTTTAAGAACCACATCTTATGAGCTGTTCTTTGCCTCCCTCTTTAAGAATTACCAAGTATTTTTAAAAATTGGAACTTAACATTTAGTTCATTGCTTGGATATATCTAAAGCATTTCTTTAGAAACCCCTGGGAATTGATCGTAGGAAATCAGGGGAGCATTTAGAAGATGATTGGAAATACGATAGTGAAAGGGAAGAGCAAAATGACCTGAAAATGAGGACTTTACATTTCCAATTTTGGATTTTGTTGTTTTTCTCTTTCTGTTAGAGTTACTCTGTGGTCTCCTGTTGGACAGTCTGTTGCTAAAAGCCATTAGAGATTTCATAAAAAGTACTGTTTTGAGTTGCTGGAATTGAGAGTCCAGAATAACGTTGGGTAGGTTAAAATAATGACTTAAGTAAACCGCATCCTTGGTAACTTGCAATTTAAGAGACCCACTTTCCCTTCAGAATATTTTATGTGAGACTTTGGGGACTACCTTACTGCTATTACATCTCATAATGTTATCTGGTCACATTTCTTGTTCTGTCTACCTCTAGTTTACTCTAGTTTCTCTTCTGCTTTCAAGGCTCCAGACCCAGTTCCTGGACCTGCCCTGGAAAAGAAGTATCCTGTAGAGATGAGCTCACTGCAGTTACTTAATTAACAATTTGTAAGCTGCAAAAATGGCAATGGGCCAACCAAGAACAGCTACAATTTGAATTTTTCTATTTCCAGGTATGCTAAAGTCCATGGCACCAGTCAAGCTTAGACTGTGTAACTGCCTTATTATTAAATCTATAGTAACTAAAACTTGACTTTCAAAATGTATAGTCATCTTGCTTTAAAGTATAGTAACACTAACATCTAGGTAACATGCAGCTAGTACTGAGTTTAACATACCTTTTGCCTGAATATTTCTAATTTAACTTGTTTGCTAGTATTAGCAAACTAATGCAAAAATATAAGAAAAATAAATTTGAAATGCTATTGAGTGAAGCCCTATAAACGTACAAAAAAAAAATTGAAAAAGAACAACAACAAAACTGCCTTCCTTTAAAAGGTTTACGTTGAGTACAAGCAGTATAGGGAATTCAATTAATGAAACTACTTCCCTCTTCCTGAGATCCTCAACTATTCTACGCTACTAATGCCTTTACCTAAAAAGTTAATATATTTGTACATGGCAAAACCCCGCCTCCACTAAAAATGCAAAAAAATCAGGCAGGCACGGTGGCCTGCGCCTGTAGTCCCAGCTGCTTGGGAGCCTGAGGCATGAGAATCACTTGAACTCAGGGAGTCGGAGGTTGCAGTGAGCTGAGATTGCGCCACTGCACTCCAGCCTGGCCAACAGAGTGAGACTCCGTCTCAAAAAAAAAAAAAAGTTAATATATTCTTCAGTAATTGGAAATTATACATATTATTTCTGGATAGAACCAAGCAATGTTTTATAGTACTTTACCTGAAGAATTTAGCTATATTTTTAAACTAAGTGTATAACTAATATTTGCTAATTTTTTTACTTGATTACCCAAAAGAAGCTAGCCAAGGAAGTTATAAATAGTCGGAATCATCCTGAAGTGTAACAGCAAAACCAAAAACTGAGGTTTCCTAATGCCTTAGATTTTAACCAAGAGAAAGCTACTCATGAATGGCTAGAGGGCCAAGATCAATTAGCTTTTAAGGATGTTCCTTTTACCAATTTATATAGGTGCAGAAATAGAATCCCTGAAAGATGAATTTATTTACTAGATGGATAGATAATCATACATGTCTTTTGATTTTAAAGTTCAGTTCATCTAGGTTAGAGATTACCCAAAATTGAAGAGGAATTTTGTATCCCAATTGTGAATTTAAAAGGCAATTCTAATATTCTAGCATGTACTTAACTCCTTCCTTATATCCCTTTCTGCAGTATTAATGCATAATGAATTTAATATCTAGCAATTTAGTCAGTGTTAGTTCACTGATGGTGTGCCACATTATTTGTTTGGTGTTGAAAGAATTATGTGTCACTGAGTGTTTAATTAGAGCTGGAAAGGGAGCTGCTAGTTAGGGTCATTACCACTGTTGTGTGAATTGAAGTAGAAATTAAAGAAGGAATTACATATGAATATCAAGTCTTAGTTATTTTCAGTGGTGCTATTAATGGTGAAATTTTTCTCCATTATTCAGTGTAAATTGTGTGTACAACAGTATGCTAGACACAGCAGGAATGTAGAAATGAATAAACCTTGTTTTAGTGAGCTTACAGACAAGTAATGTGAAAGTGTCATAATAGAGATGCATACAGCATACTTAAGAGTACTGGAGAGAATCAGCTTTGTGGAGAAGGTAATGTTTTTACTGAACCATGAAGGATAGATGGAATTCTTTAGAGAAAGTGGCAAGAGTATTTCTAAGTTATGAAGATGAAAGTATTTAATATATTATAGAAATTGTGAGCAGTCCAGTATGCATAGAGAATAGTTGGATAGAGGGGTGTGATGGGAGATGGAGCTATGACATGTTTTTGAATGTCAGATGAAGGAGTTTGGACTTTAGTAGGAATGGGAATCCGCTGAAGATTTCTCAGAACTGGTACGTGTTAAATCAGTGAATCTTTTGAAAAGCTGACTACTGTAGAGTGAAGGTTGAATTGATGAAGTTAGAGGTTAGGCAGTAGTAATGCCTAATAAGGGACATTTACTCTGTCAGGCATTGTGTAAAGAGTTTTACCCTCAGTTTCTCACTTAATCCTCACTACAGGAATATTGTAAAAAGTAGCTGAAATAATACATGTTTAAGGCATTTAGCACAGGACTTGGCTCATAGTAAGTGTAGAACCAAAGTGATTATACTCTAGGCTCAGAGAAAGCAGTGTGTCTTGTCCACCATTGTGTATGATAGTACAATAACTTTCCATAAAGATACTGTGTTTATTGGGGGACTCTTACATTTAATAGTAACAATAAGCCTACTTCTCTTTCTACCACCCCTTACCTCTTTCCTTTAATTAAATAAACCATCTCATTGGTAGATGTGTAATACTTAGTTTAAGTGCTTGAGTAATAAATAGTTCACCTTGAGGTAGCCTTTAGGTTAAAAAAAAAAAAAAGTCACCTGGCTTCTTTTTTTTAAACAAGGATTACAAATTATGACACTAAGCTTAGACATGGTTAATCATGGATGGACCTACATATATAAATTCATAAGTAACATTTAAGTTAGAAAGTAACTGTAAATCTCATCTATCAAGCATCCTGATGATTGGTCAATGCTGCAGCTGTAAACTGCACATCCATAACAGTTTTAGCATAGACAACACAGGCTTTGAGTTATTTGAAAGTACCTGTGGTTGGCTAATATGGTTACTTTCAAATAACTCATTCTGTTCTATTCTTACTCTATCTACATATCAGAATACAAGTAATGTTGTGGAGAAATAAGTAAGGAATAACTTTATAGTAATGCATGAATATGTATTATTATAAAAATTGGAACAGATGACTAAACCTCCTTGGAATACCTTTCATCCATGTGTCATTCTACTCAGCTGCCTCTCCAGAATAATTAGTGTGTGTATACTTTCAGAATATTTCCTATACAGTCATATAAAAATATCTGTTTAAAATACATCTATTTTCAGCATCATAGGAAGGGACAAAACATCTTTTAAAAGCTTTTTAATGTAATACATCTTTTGTGTATCTTTAGTTTTACACAAAAGGTATTATACATGGAATCTGCATCTTGATTTTTTTTCAATCAATAATATCTTATAGGTCCATATAATTATTTGGATATCATATTCCACTAAATAACAATAACAACAACAAAAAAGCTGCATGGTGTTCCTTAGTGTGGCTATGCAATAGTGTACTTATTTATTCCTCCTAGATGGCCATTGAGGTTGTTTTTAGAAACACACACTGGGATGACCATTCTTGTTTATGCCACTTTAAACACGTGTGTTTTTTCTAGATTAGATGCTTTAATTCATGTAGCTGGATAGATGATGAGAGGGAGGAAGGGGTGGATGGATAGATGGATAGAAAGCTAGAACTCTGGTACCTTATTAGTAGTAGCAAATATCCATGTACACTTTGTCTAACTTGTGGACTAATTATCATACTCCTAGTGCTATTGTGCACATGCCACACGCGCATGTGCGCGTGCACACACATACACGCCTCTCCCTTAGCAGCTGGCCAGTAGTCCTCTATGGGACTATGGGAAAAAGTCAGCTGAGGGCCATGACATTAGAAAGAAAATGAGCAGAATTATATAAGATGAACAGGAAAAACCATGGGATCAAGTAAGGGATTGAAACTGCATGGGGATCAGTTGGGTGATACTTTTTTGTTGTTTTTTGAGACAGTTTCGCTCTTGTCACCCAGGCTGGAGTGCAATGGTGCAATCTCGGCTCACTGCAACCTCTGCCTCCCGAGTTCAAGTGATTCTCCTGCCTCACCCACCCAAATAGCTGGGATTACAGGCGCCTGCCACCACACCCAGCTAATTTTTGTGTTTTTAGTAGAGATAGGGTTTCACCATGTTAGTCAGGCTGGTCTTGAACTCCTGACCCCAGGTGATTAGCCCGCCTCGGCCTCCCAAAGTGCTGGGATTACTGGCGTGAGCCACTGCGTCCAGCCAGTGATACTTCTTATAACTTTCTCTGAATATTAAGGTGCCATTTTAAATTAATATTTAACCAAATTATTAAAATTTCTACACATCATTGAGTTAATTGGTTTGTTATAAATGTTTATGGTTGATGTAAGATGAAAATTGGTTCCTTCGGGTGCTTTTATTTTCTCCTCTTTCCCTTTTACCCATAAATAGGAACTTATTATCATACTTAGCTCCTGTTTTCTTTTATAGATGATATTTATGCACAGGATAGATTATCCAAAAATTAGAGTGAAAGAGGGCAGTGAACGATAATGTATTGCAAAACAATAATGAGATATGAATTATAAAATACACAAAAGGTAGTCAGTTATATAATATGTTTTGATGAAGTATAACCATTCCGTCTTAGATTTATTGCACTTTTCTTGATCCTTAGAAAATGTAGTACCTACCACAAAACCACAATACATAAATTGCCAAGTGTGGCCGACTTGCACATTCCTTTTAGAAGAACTTATAACTGGTAAGCCTGTTAACCATCAGAAATTGTCAGCATTCATGGCCTTAAGGCAGTGCATTAAATGAGAAAATGGGAAATTTTCTCTTTAAGAGGAAGTAGTGTGGATTATTATGCTACTTTATTTATTAATGTTTATTGTTATTCTTTAGAAAGTAAATTATTAAGGCTTATAAAATTATAAAATCTAGTTTTTAGTAACATAATCATTTGCTCCCTTTAAGTTTTAAATCACTCTAAATCTGAACATAATAGCTAACTTAAAATAAGTAGCATTTGGATTATATTATTTTTGCAGATAACTGATTATCTGTGTGAAATGATTTAGTATTATAACTGTTTTGTGATAAAGTTTATGGTAAAGATTAATTATAGTTATCTCATTTTTATCTTAAATGGAGATTAAGTAAAGTTTGCTTTGCCTTGATAGAAGTGTAACATCATGCTCCAAGAAATATAATTCCAATAATTTACTACAAAAAGTAAGTTTAAAAACTTTGTTAAATTAACATTTATAAATTCTTTTAAAGTTAATTAAATCTGAAGTGCATCAAGTATTACCTAACTGGTATATGATATGATACTTGTATAATATGTCAATAATGTAAAAGGTATTTAAATAGTATATGTACTTAGGTAATATGATTCTTATTTTATGTTTAATTTTGAAATGTTCTTTGAAGTCAAAAGGTTTTAAAATTTGCTTTAATTCAAAAATATTATCGCATCATCCAGCTATTCTGACTGCATTATCAACACTTCTTTCTGTGGTAAAGATATTATTTAAGAGTAATTCATGGCAGTGTGGTAATGTCAGCCAATTCACAGAAGAGAGAAATTGTAATTAATAAGAAGCTGGGCCAGGCACAGTGGCTCACACTTGTAATCCCAGCACTTTGGGAGGCCAAGGTGGGAGGATCACTTGAGTCCAGGAGTTCTAGACCAGCCTTGGCAATACAGGGAGCTCCTACCAAAAAAATATAATAATTAACCAGTTGTGATGGTGCGCACCAGTAGTCCCTGCTACTCAGGAAGCTAAGGAGGGAAGATCCTTTGAACCCAGGAGGTTGAGGCTGCAGTGATTCATGATTGTGTCATTGCATTCCAGCCTGGGTGACAGAACAAGATCCTGTCTCAGAAAGAGAGAGAAGGAAAGAGAAAGATAAAGAAGGAAAGAAAGAAAAAGAAACTGTTAGCATCATTTTGACAACTAAATAGATAGACTGAAACATTCTGCCATCCCATTTGGCATCCTGGAGAGGTTAATGTTAATAGTCAGTTGTTGAGCCAGAGGCATGTTCCTAAATATCACCGTGCTATGCAAAGTCACGCAAAAAAACACACAGGGCTTATGGGGAAAAATGGAATTATGGATATAACACTTGGAAACGTCACCTGTGAACATTAAAGATAAGGCCGGACGAGGAGGCTCATGCTTGTAATCCCAGCACTTTGGGAGGACGAGGCGGGTGGATCACCTGAGGTCAGGAGTTTGAGACCAGCCTAGCCTACATGATGAAACCCTGTCTCTACTAAAACTACAAAATAATTAGCCGGGTGTGGTGGCAGGCACCTGTAATCCCAGCTACTCGGGAGGCTGAGGCAGGAGAATTGCTTCAATCCGGGAGGTGGAGGTTGCAGTGAGCCGAGATCACGCCATTGCACTCCAGCCTGGGCAACAAGAGCAAAACTCCATCTCAAAAAAAAAAAAAAAAAAACTTACAGATAACAATTTTATTCATGTTAAATAAATTAAGAAATAAATACATTAAGAAATATGTAAAATAAATTAAGAAATATGTAAATACTAGAATGAATATTATACTTTTCCCTGAATAAGACCTAAAGTTTGCTTATGGAAGGGAACACAAGAAGAGTTGCAGGTTGTGAGTTATTGTAAAGTAGTTGTGGCTGGGCGCCGTGTCTCACGCCTGTAATCCCAGTGCTTTGGGAGGCAGAGGTGGGTGGATCACGAGGCCAGGAGATTGAGATGATCCTGGCTAACACAGTGAAACCCCATCTCTACTAAAAATACAAAAACTTAGCCAGGCATGGTGGCATGCACCTGTAATCCTAGCTACTCGGGAGGCTGAGGCAGGAGAATTGTTTGAACCCAGGAGGCGGAGGTTGCAACGAGCCAAGATCGCACCACTGCACTCTAGTCTAGGTGACAGAGCGACACTGCATCTCAAAAAAAAAAAAAAAAAGTAAGAAAGAGTTTTTTGAAATCAGTAATGTGGCTGGGTGTGATTAATAACATGCAGATCTGTTAAGCTGAGATAGCTGGTAAATGTTTCAGATGTTTTCATGTTTACTTTTTGTATATTCATATGAATACACAATATATGAATATATGTTTTGTATATTCGTATATTCGTTTTAGCTCAATATGGCTTTTTGTGTTCACCTAGTGTTTCTTACAAATGAAATTACGGCAAAATTCACTTAATGTTCAAATTGTTCTTTCATATCAATCGTGATGGAACATATTTACATTTTCAAAACAGATATAGCAGCACTGACTTATAGGTGAGGTTAAGGAAAACGCTTGAGTTTGCGGGGATAGATAAACACTTTTTACAGTAGTCTAAAAGCTATATGTATTCTGATGTTTATTTAGAGACTTATTGCAACAAATATTTACTGAGCATCCACTTGACATATACTAAGTAGTTAGGATACACCAGTGAAAAATAGTCTCTCTGCTTGGGAACTAACATTCATTCATTCATTCATTCATTCATTCATGCAGAGATGGAGTCTCACTCTGTCGCCCAGGCAAGAGGGCAGTGGCGCGATCTCAGCTCACTGCAACCTCCGCCTCCTGGTTTCAAGCAACTCTCTTGCCTCAGCCTCCCAAGTAGCTGGGATTACAGGCGCCTGCCACCATGCCTGGCTACTTCTTGTATGTTTAGTTGACGCAGGGTTTCACCATGTTGACTAGGCTGGTCTCAAACCCCTGACCTCAGATAATCCACCCGCCTCGGCCTCCCAAAGTGCTAGGATTACAGGCATGAGCCACCGCGCCCGGCTGGGGACTAATATTTCTCACGTAAAGAATTTTCTTTGTGACCAGGGCTTGGTTTTAAGAGGTAAATTGGATTGACTGGGAGAAGAGGAAGTCTAACAAGGAGACGACTGGGCACCAAGGCATTTTTCAGATCTCTTGAATTATACTTTTACAAGATAACTTCCTAGAATTCTGTCCAATTCAGGATTTTATGATTTACAGAAAAAATTATTGCCTCTAATGGTTACTTTAGAAACCGGAATTTGCTTTTAGCGTATGTTGAAATGGAAAAATCTCCTTACATTCTTGTACACAAGCTAAGGAAGAATCCTAATGTGGTTGAGAAGTGAATTTTATGTATTTCTTCCTACTACTGTTTGATATTCGGCATGAACCATATTTTATGTCTTTTTTTTTTTTTTTTTTTTTTTGTAAGATCTCCGTCACCCAGGCTGGAGTGCAGTGGCGCAATCATAGTTTGCTGCATCCTTGAACTCCTGGGCTCAATGGATCCTCCTTCCTTAGCCTCCCGAGTAGCTGGGACTACAGGCGTGTGCCACCGTGCCCAGCTTACTTTGTTAACGTAATTAAATTTGTTCCAACAAAACTCATAATTATATAAGAATGGGGTAAAGATAAAATGATGTATATATAGTTGGACATATGTTAAAACCTTAGCATTAGCATATCTCAAGGTCTTCTTGGATAAAGACCACTATACCTTGAAACCTTCATTCATCTTCTCATCTTCTCCTGTAACTACTCCCCATCCTGAGTACCTTCTTCATAATCCCCTTCTTTCCTCTTTGTCCCTCCTGCAAGACAGGTAACACGATCCCCAGAATCTGCCTTACTTGTCTTCTTTTATACTTTAAGTTCCTATGCTTCAATACTTTCCTACTTCCTCCTCAGCCCAGCGAGATCCCTTTAAACACCTATTATAACACAGTTTATGCCACTTATCTAGTACTTTGCACAATGTAATACTGTTGAGTTTGTCATGTAGCTTTGTCAGATTTCCCCAACTGCAAGTTTTTTGTCCCATATACATTGAAAAGGAAAGCCCTAAAGACTCAATCCAGCCCTACAATATTCTGCAACCAGGGTAATGTGCAGCCCTGTAAGGTTTTGTTCCTTTGTACTTTGTGGAAGTCCATGATATTTAGAATAAATAATTACTACTACTACCAGTTTGTACTTTTTGCTGTAGGCAGGACAGATACAATGCAGTTGGGTTTAATTATGTTGTCACTATCCTTGAAGCTCTTCGAGTTGTTTTCTCCATTTTACAAAGAATGAAATGATAGTATTGATATTTTATTTACATGTGTACTTACTATGTGCTCTTTTTTATTATCTTACATGGATTACTTATTTAATTCTCATAACAATCCTATGAAGTAGCTACTCTGTCATCACCATTTTATAGATGAGGAAACTGAGGCACAGAGAAATTAAATGATTTGCCCAAGAAGTTACTGCAAGTAAGTAGCATATTAAACTTCATAAATGAACCCATGGAATCCTAGAATTTACACTTAACCAGCTGTCACTATGTATCAAATACTGTTTTATATACATTATATCATAATTGTCTCATCTAGTTAGATAAGACAGTGTACACTTATGAAACTGAGGTCGAAATATTTAGCAACATTAGGTTATCTCTGTTTTAAACTATTAACATGTTCTTTCACCAGAAAATTTTAGAAGCATGCATGGCTAAGATAGAATACTGTTTCTTTTAATCTTACTCTTAGGAAACTCTACTCTTCAGGAAAGTTTATGCCTGTCTCAGAGTGACATTTTATTTATTCATTGATTCCTTTTCTTTGTTAAGATTTTAATAGTAAAGGCCAATACTTTGTCAAGTTTAAATTATGTAAATTGAGTAGTTTATGTGAGATACATTACTAGTTATTCCTTTTATTTTTAAAAGTTAGATCTCTGGGAATTTAGCTTTGCTCCACCATTTACTTTGTATGGCACCTTCTTGATAGTAAAAGATTTTTCATAAATTTACCTGCCCAAAAACAGCTTTTATTTTATAATAAGCTTCATTTTTAGCTGACCTATGGTGATCCACATGTGTTTATTGTACAACTACATTTTCCTACACTCCTAAATATATAGTAGCTGCAGAACCTGTTTGTGTATACTTAATAGAGGTAATTTTTTCTTCCCCTAGTTAGTTCTTTCCCATTGAATCAAGTTACATAAAAGTTTCTAACCATTCCTGTTATAGGCTTGTTGGTAATTGACTTCATTTTAGTAAATCTTTTTATTTCATTGCCTTTCACCTAGTTTTTTAAACTCATGAAATTCCACACCCCTTTCCATCTCTATTTTCCTTCCTTAAATCAATACTTTACTATGAGCACCTCTTATATGTGATCCTTTGACCATAGTCATCTTGGTTTTTGATTAGTCCCTTCCCTGCCTTTCATTTACTGTGTTATCAACTAGAAGTCTTGTAGGAACTGGAGTAAACTTTACTTGAAGAAACATTCAGATGAGCAGTTGTCGTGAGAGGGCTTATCACAGTGGATTCAGAGATGAATCAGTGAACATACTTGGACTTTATACTTAGGGACTTTGATTCAGTAGGTCCAGGATGAAGCCCAGTGATTTTGTTTCAGGTGGTCCACAGACCAAACTAAAAAATGCTGGTCTAGGAAACACACCCTTTTCTTGATGAGGAGAGAGTTGTCATTTTTGTACCACATCTTAAATCTTAAGGAGCTTTTAAGGTTTTGGCTCCTGCTTACACACTCAACTTTGTTTGCTCTAAGATTTACCTGTTTTGAACATCATCAGCCTTGTAAAGTGGAATTATTGATTCCATGGTTCTCTACCTTGACTTCCTATCACAGTTACTGGTGGAGTATCTTGTTTTTACTTTGAGTAACAGAGATGCATGTGTAGACCCTACGTCCAGAAATTCTGATACTCATTGTTAGGTTTGAGTTACCTCCCCAACTTTGGACTGTGCGTTTCAAAGCTCTGTAGGTGCTGCTGCTGCTGGGTTGTTGCTGCTGCTGCTGATGCTTTCTCCGCCTTACTCCTTCCCCTTACTTCCCTCTTTTACTAGGTAACACAGGAATATAATACATAATTCAACAAGCACAAAAAAGTGTACAGTGAAGAGAAAGTCTCTTAAGCCTTCCTGCCCAGCCTCTATTCTCCCAGATTCCCTCTTATTCCTCAGATAATCATTGTTACCAGTTTCTTCCCCAAGTGATTTAGATGTGCATCCAGAATGGAGAAACACTAACTTAGTGCTAGCAAGCAGGATATTACATAGGCATTAGGAAAAAATTAAGTGGGGAACGACCCCTTTAAGTCTTTATAAAATAATCTGGCCGGGCGCGGTGGCTCAAGCCTGTAATCCTAGCACTTTTGGAGGCCGAGACGGGCGGATCACGAAGTCAGGAGATCGAGACCAGCCTGGCTAACACGGTGAAACCCCGTCTCTACTAAAAAAATACGAAAAACTAGCCGGGCGAGGTGGCAGGCACCTGTAGTCCCAGCTACTCAGGAGGCTGAGGCAGGAGAATGACGTAGACCCGGGAGGCGGAGCTTGCAGTGAGCTGAGATCCGGCCACTGCACTCCAGCCTGGGCGACGGAGCGAGACTCCGTCTCAAAAAAAAAAAAAAAAAAAAACTAAAGGTTGACCTTCATATTGTTGCCTTGACATTGTGAATATAAAGTCATGTTCTGAGGAAATAATTTAAATATGGAAATTATCCATGTACAAAAAACTTTTTGCATAGCTTTCTAGAGAAAAATTGGAAATAACCTAATTATTTGTTTACAAGACTGGCTAAATAGTAATATATTGACCTGATGGACTGTTATGCAGTCATTTAAAACAATGCTTATTTTCTAACTTTTCTTCAGGTGTATATTTTATTTATATAGAGAGAGAGATTAAGTATATATATTTATATATTTGTGTATGTATACATATGTAAAGAGACATACATACATGTATATATTTTTTAACGCCAAAATTTTAACCCATTGAAACTTTGGAGTTCAAATTACATTTATGCATAAAAGTTAAATCCTGCTTCTCCATTTGCTTGCTTCTCAGTGTTGACAGATGTCTAGATAAAATTTAAATTTCTCTACAGTGTCCTTTACTGGATATTGGTTTCTTTTTTTTTTTTTTTTTTTTTTCTTTTGAGACGGAGTCTTGCTCTGTAGCCCGGGCTGGAGTGCAGTGGCCGGATCTCAGCTCACTGCAAGCTCCGCCTCCCGGGTTTACGCCATTCTCCTGCCTCAGCCTCCTGAGTAGCTGGGACTACAGGCGCCCGCCACCTCGCCCGGCTAGTTTTTTGTATTTTTAGTAGAGACGGGGTTTCACGGTGTTAGCCAGGATGGTCTCGATCTCCTGACGTCGTGATCCGCCCGTCTCGGCCTCCCAAAGTGCTGGGATTACAGGCTTGAGCCACCGCGCCCGGCCTGGATATTGGTTTCTTTATAACATTCATCAAAACCTCAATTATGCGCATCTAATTGGTCCCAGCTTCTGCTATCCAAAATGCAATCATGCCCTTTGAACACAAACACCTGCTTACCTTAATTAGTGTATCTGTATGCCGTCTTATGTTACCACATCAGTTTGTTTATTTGATCCTGAAATCGAAAGAGAAGTAGGTAAACAAGCACTCTGTAGAGCCTCATTTTGGATTGTGCAAATCTCAAAACTTTTGATTAAATAAGTACTTAATATGTTAGAAAGGTAGATCGTGTCACAAAATCATAAAATGTAATCATAAAATGTGTCATAAAATGTAATCTCCATTTTAGAACTTCAGGTAATCTCGGACTACATAACACTTTGAAGCATCTTCATTTTCCCAAGTCTAAATTGTAAGATGAAATATAAAACACATTATTTTCACTTTCTATTGAATATTTTTTATTACAGAAACAATATATTAAATAAAATAGGTTTTTCTAATTTAAATTATTTATGTTTTTTTATTAGAGAAGATGTATAACGAAGAGTAAATCTCCCTTAATTGTGTTCCCTAAAGGCAGCCAGTGTTACCAGTTCTTGTGTATCCTTCCAAAGATGTTCTGTGCACGTAAAAGTGTGTGTGTTCTTCTATGTAAGAGAATGCAGAACACTGTTCTGCACTTAGTGGTGGTAGTTTTTAACTGAGTATTGTATCTTGGGGATTATTCCATATTAGCACCTCATTCTTTTTAATGGCTGTATAGTACATTATACTCTTGTGAATGACCATAGTTTACACATCGCTATTAACAGATACTTAAGTAATTTTTGGTTGTTTATCATTACAAACATGCTTTGGTAAATATAGTTTTCTGTGTGACTGTATCTGCAAACAGGTTCATAAAAGTAGAATTGTGAAGTGGAAAGATAAATGCAGTTTTAATTCTGATAGAGATTGCCAAATTGACAGCTATAGAGACTGCACTCTGAGGTGAAGATTCCCCTCACCAAGTGATGTATTAACAGACATTTGGATGTTAATTAAAGATGATTATTTTTTAATAAATCAAAGCTCCCATGATCCGCCACCCCATACTTTTTTGTTTTGTCTCCAATTTAAAATTTTCCCCGGTGAAAATGTTTTACATGATAATGTCTTGCTGTTTTGACCAAATATTACATGACTATTTCCTTGCCTTTTCTGAGGTTTTAATAAGTTTTAATGTCTGCATAATAGTCAAGTATTAATAAATTACAGTTCAAAAAGCTGCTTTCCAAAAGTTAAGCTGTTTGGTTCTTTTTTGGTTTTTACTGTTAGAAAACTATTTTAAACTTAGGCCAGGCATGGTGGCTAACATAATCCCAACACTTTGGGAGGCCAAGGTGGGTGGATCACCTGAGGTCAGGAGTTTGAGACCAGCCTGGCCAACATGGAGAAACCCCCGTCTCTACTAAAAGTGCAAAAATTAGCCAGGTGTGGTGACAGAGACACGTAAACCCAGCTTCACAGGAGGCTCAGGCAGGAGAATCGCTTGAACCCAGGAGGTGGAGGTTGCAATGAGTCGAGATCACACCATTGCACTCCATCCTGGGTGACGAGCGAAACTCTATCTCAAAAAAAAAAAAAACTATGTTAAACTTATGTTGAATTACTTCCTTAGCATAAATTCCTAAGAGAGAAGGGTACTGCTGTCTTTTGATTACCTTACTTACATGACACTGTTTACCTATGTGCTTCCTACCTCAAGATGTTTATAGGTAAATAGGATCATGCCCAACTAAATTTGGGAAATATTGCGTCTGTTGCGGCTACCCAAAGATTCACAGTGGAGGTTAAAATCCAGAAATAAAGAAACTTCCTTAACTTTAAGTAACAGCATTTTCAAACATATTGCCAAAAAAAAAAAAAAAACTTATTTTTCCATGTAACACTTAACAAAAGCCATTGAAAGGCTCTTTGAGAAGTGATAAATGACAAAGTGATATATTGGGTTTTCAAATAGATTTCGTAAAATTTGAATTACTGAATCTGTTCTGATACCTCCTAATTTAATCATATTTCCTAATGTCCTAGAGAATTCCAAATGCTTATTTCCTTCTAACTAATGGTAATGGTAGTTCTACTTTAGCACATGGAAATGTAGGAAACTGCCATTCAACAGGTATTTGTAGAAAATTTAGTATGGCCTTATTAAAGGCAAGATTTCACAGTGCTTCTGTGACTAAAATTGGGGGTTAACTGAAAGTGAGACTCAGCTTCATTTTATACACATAGATGTGGATTGTCAAAATAACCATTAAACAAGGTTACAGAAATAAGATGATAATCTTAGTTTATTCAGGCTGCTGTAACAAAATACCATAAGCTAGGTAGCTTGTAAACAACAGAAGTTTATTTCGTATAGTTCTAGATTCCAGGAAGTCCAAGATCAAGGCACCAGCAGATTGAATGTCTGGTGAGTTCCCACTCCCTGGTTCGTAGGTGGCACCTTTTAGCTATGTCCTCGCATGGCAGAAGGGGCAACTGAACTCCCTCGGGCCTCTTTTATAAGGCTACTAATCCCATTCATGTAGGTTCCTTCAAACCTGATCACCTCCCAATACTGTCATCTTGGGGGATAGGATGTCACATATGAATTTTTAGGGGACATGACCATTCAGACCATAGCAGGCGAGGATGGATCTAAAGCAAAAAAATTTTTCCAAACTTCATCTGTAGATCTTGACATCAGATGTTGAGTATTCACTCTTGTAGTGTAGAATTTAGGAGTTTTTGTTTGGTTTGAAATGAATTCCAGCATTAAAACAAAATCTCTTTTTTTTTTTTTTTTTTTTTTTGAGACGGAGTCTTGCTCTGTTGCCCAGGCTGGAGTGCAGTGGCGCAATCTCGGCTCACTGCAAGCTCCGCCTCCCGGGTTCACGCCATTCTCCTGCCTCAGCCTCCCGAGTAGCTGGGACTACAGGCGCCCGCCACTGCGCCCGGCTAATTTTTTTCTATTTTTAGTAGAGACGGGGTTTCACCATGGTCTCGATCTCCTGACCTTGTGATCCGCCCGCCTCGGCCTCCCAAAGTGCTGGGATTACAGGCGTGAGCCACCGCGCCCGGCCAAAACAAAATCTCTTATATGATTAATTTGCTACAGACAGACTTTTACCTTTCCATAGAATTTTTTTTACAGTAAATTATAAAAATGCACCTGTCAGTTCAAAAGAGCATACATTACTTTTTACAGATACCTTGACTATTCAAATTATTTCATTCACCAGTATTATGACATTTGTAACAGTCTAGTGGCTGAAAACTGAAATAATCGTGTCTTTATTATTTACTTTTAATTCATTTTTACTTTTTAAAAGTAGTGTGTTTTCAGTGTAAAACATTTTAGCCGCATGCAGTGGCTCACGCCTGTAATCCCAGCACGTTGGGAGGCCAAGGTGGGTGGATCACAAGGTCAGGAGTTCGAGAGCAGCCTGGCCAATATGGTGAAGCCCCATCTCTACTAAAAATACAAAAACTAACTGGGCGTGGTGGCACGCACCTGTAGTCCCAGCTCCTTGGGAGGCTGAGCCTGGAGAATCGCTTGAACCCAGGAGGTAGAGGTTGCAGTAAGCCGAGATTGTGCCACTGCACTCCAGCCTGGGCAATAGAGGGAGACTCCATCTCAAGAAAAAAATAAATAAATAAAAGAAACACATTTTAGCCTTGATGGGTATAAAGTAATAGTAGAGACTCTTTATCAATATGTAAATGGATTACCTTATATGTTGTTTAGTCATATACTTCTGCCCCCTTGAACGGTGTTAATGAACATCTGCCCATGTCAGTATATTTAGATGAACTTAATACTTTACAACATTTAGCTTGTTTCTGTATTTATCATGTTATAAATTATACTCTAATAAACATCTTTTCATATATATCTTTTTTTTTTCTTTTTTTTTGAGACAGAGTCGTGCTCTGTCACCCAGGCTGGAGTGCAGTGGTGCGATCTTGGCTCACTGCAACCTCCGTCTCCCAGGTTCAAGTGATTCTCCTATCTCAGCCTCCCAAGTAGCTAGGATTACAGGCATCCACCCCCAAGCCCGGCTAATTTTTTGTATTTTTAGTAGAGACGAGGTTTCACCATGTTGGCCAGGCTGGTTTCGAACTCCTGACCTGAAGTGATCCACCTGCCTTAGCCTCCCAAAGTGCTAGGATTACAGGCGTGAGCCACGACGCCCGGCCTTTTCGTATTTATATCTTTACATGATTGTCTGTTTTCTCAAGTTCCTAGAAGTGAAATTGCTGGATCATAGGGTCTGCAAATTAAATTAGATCTGCAGTTATGTTCTCTCAGAAATGTGTATATATAAGTTGAGTATCCCTTTTTAGAAATGCTTGGGACCAAAAGTGTTTTGGATTTTGGATTTTTTCAGATTTGGGGATATTCTGTATATATATAGTATCTTCAGGATGGGACCCAAGTCTAAACACGATACTGATTTATATTTCATGTCCACCTTATACGCATAGCCTGAAGGTAATTCTATACAATATTTTAAGTTATTCTGTACATGAAGCAAAGTTTATCTTAAGTACTTATGTGAAATTTTCGACTCATGGCATCCTGTTGGACTCAGAAAGTTTCCGGTTTTGGAGTATTTCATATCTTCAGATTAGGGATGCTCAACTTGTATTATTCTGTCTTCTGGCATCGACTATGACTAATTAGAAGCTCATCAATCTAGTTATTCCTTTGTAGATTATGGCTCTTTTCTCTGATTGTTTTAAAGATAAAATCTTTGTCTTTGGTACTGTGCAGTTTCACTACAATATATCTAGGTGCAAATTTCTTCTTATTTTTCTCTTCAGAACTTTGTGTGCGTGTGCGTGTGCGTGTGTGTGTGTGTGTGTGTGAGCATGTGAGCACGCGCGTGTTTTCAGTATATTATAAAGAAACATACTGTCAGTGTCTCAACCATTATCTCTTTGAATTTCACCTTTCCCTTATTCTTTCACATCTTTCTTTCTACAAGTCCTCTATTAGATGCAGTATGTATTTTCATTCTGTTTCTCATTTTCTCTTCCATATATTCCATTGCTTTATAAGCTCTGCTGCTTTCTGGTTGCTATTCTCTTACTCATCTTCCAGTTCACCTTTCTCTGTGGTCTCAAGTACCTTCTGCTGTTTAACCTATTCATTGATTGTTACATTTTATGATGATATATTTTCTAGAAGTCTTAATTGATTCTTTTTCAGATCTTGCCTTTTCATTTTATATCTTATTCTTTTTTTTTTTTTTTTTTTTTTTTTTTTTTTTGAGACGGAGTCTTGCTCTGTGCCCCAGGCTGGAGTGCAGTGGCGCGATCTCGGCTCACTGCAAGCTCCGCCTCCCGGGTTCACGCCATTCTCCTGCCTCAGCCTCCCGAGTAGCTGGGACTACAGGCGCCCGCCACCTCGCCCGGCTAATTTTCTTGTATTTTTAGTAGAGACAGGGTTTCACCGTGTTAGCCAGGATGGTCTCGATCTCCTGACCTCATGATCCGCCCGTCTCGGCCTCCCAAAGTGCTGGGATTACAGGCTTGAGCCACCGCGCCCGGCCCATTTTATATCTTATTCTTATGATTTCCTTTTATCTCCACAGTCATTTTAAATATTTTTATTTTATAGCTTCTTTCAGGTTCTGTTCTTTTACATTCTTAGATATTAATCATCTAATTAGTGTTCTTGATCTTTACTCATGGTGGATTATTTCTTTGTGCTTTTGAATTTTATTTAACATGAGCTCATTTTCAATATAATGTTATTTGTTTTTCATGTTTTACCTCTAGAAATCCTTTGCTTCCTGGGTTACAGAAATAAGTCCATAGCAGTTTTGCTTTTGTTTCTGCCAGAAATCCTATGGTATTACCAGCCTCAGACCAATTTTTTTGTTAATTTCTATTTTAAGTTTCTTTTTTACACCTGTAGTGTAAATTTGGATTCCATACCTGTGTATGGTGCAGGCTCATGTCTTTAATTTTGTGAGAGAGAGGTTTCCTTCCCACTCGTGGCTCTGGTGAATTTCAGTTCTTGTGGCTCCTATGTGGCAATGGATAGAGGTTTAGCTGCTTTTTCCTAGTAAGGAAGGACCTTCCAGAATCTAGGCTTTATTTATGCAACTATTTCATTTAAATAAAATGTCTTCCTGGTGTGGTCCTATAGTGTGTCTTCTTTCCACATAGCATTAAAACCCCAGCTCCAGTATGTCTAGTTCTAATAACTGTATCTCTCTCCTTCAAAACACTTCTCCCCCACATGTCACCACAGTATTTTAACTTAAACACTTATTATAGTGGCTTTTAATTCTGTCTTTGTTTCTGGCACCAGGGAATTCTTTTCTTGCAAGCTCTGCTGTTATAAAACAAAAGCAATCATTTTTTCATTATTTTTGGTTTTGAGGTTCTGAACTAGCTCAGTACACTATCATTCTGGAACTGAAACCAAGTTTTTTTCTCCCAAAAGTAAGACTTAAATTTTCCTAAATGTGCTTTTAGTATCTATTGAGATAATAGTATAAGTAGTCTCCATTAACTATTAATATAATGGAAGTACATTAATAAGTTTACTTTAAACTGAGATACCTGTAATAAATCCAGCTCTATAGTTTGTATACTGTTTCCTAATCTTTTATTCAAAATTTTTGTGCCAGTTTTTTTAAAGTAAATGCTCTTGATATATAGGTATTTTGTTTACTTTATTTGCATGTTAAATTTCTACATCAGAAGATGATAGCCTTTTTTTTCTGATTTTTTTTTTTTTTATGTTAGCCTGTGTTAGTTTGTTCTTGCATTGCTATAAAGAAATACCCAAGACTGGGTAATTTAGAAAGAATAAGGGTTTAATTGGCTCCTGGTTCTGCAGGCTATACAGGAAGCATGTTGCTAAGCATCTGCTCGCCTTTTGGTGAGACTTCAGGAAGCTTACAATCATGGCTGAAGGCACAGGGGAAGCCATTGTGTCACATGGCAAGAGCGGAAGCAGGGGAGGAGAAAGTTTTAAACAGCCAGATCTCATGACAACTCAAATCATGAGAACAGTGCCAAGGCGGGTGGCACTAAACCATTCATAAGAAATCCACCCTCATGGTCCATTCACTTCCCGGTCAAGGTCCCATCTCCAACATTGGGGATCATAATTCAACATGAGATTTAGAGAAGATGGCATCCAAACTATATTATTCTGCCCCTGCCTTTCCAAATCTATGTTCTTCTCACATTTCAAAATATAATCATTCCTTCCTAATAGTCCTCCAAAAGTTTCAGCTCATTTCAGCCTAGCTCAAAAGTCCAAAGTATCATCTAAGATAAACCAAGTCACTTTTACCTATGAGCCTGTAAAATTAAAACAACTTATTCACTTTCAAGATACAATGGGGGTACAGGCATGGGGTAAACATTCCCATTCCAAAAGGGAGAAATTGGCCAAAAGAAAGAGGGTACAGGCTTCATACAGGTTTAAAACCCAGTAGGGCAGTCATTAAATCTTAAAGCTCCAAAATAATCTCCTTTGACTCCATGTCCCACCTCCAGGCCTTTGAGCAGCCCTGCCTGTGTCTGCAGGGTTCAGCCACCACAGGTGTTCTCATGGGTTGGAGTTGAGTGTCTGCAGCTTTTTCTAGCACAAGGTGTAAGCTGCTGGTGGACCTAACATTCTAGGGTCTGGAGGATGGGGGTCCCTTTCCCCAGCCCCACTGGGCAGTTCCCCCGTGGAGACTGTGGGGCCTCAAACTCCACATTTTCCCTTCATACAGCCCTAGTAGAGGTTTTTTTGTAAGGGCTCTGCCCCTGCAGCAGGCTTCTGCCTGGCCCCCCAAACTTTCTCATACATCCTCTGAAATCTAGGTAAAGGCTGCCAAGCCTCCTTCACTGTTGGACTGTGCACACCTGTAGGCTTAACACCATAGATGCTGCCAGGGTTTATGGTGGCTTACATTCTCCAAAGCAGCAGCATCACAAGTTGTTCTTGGGGCCCTTTGAGCCACAGCTGGAGCTGGAGCGGCCTGGATTCAGGGAGCAGTGTCCTGAGCTATGCAGGGCTGGGCCTGGCCACCTGAACCATTATTTCCTCCTGGTCTCTGAGCCTGTGATGGGAGGGGCTGCTGTGAAGATCTCTGAAATGCCTTCGAGGCCTTTTTCCCATTGTCTTGGCTGTTAGCACTTGGCTCCTTTTTAGTCAGGCCAATCTATAGCAAGTGGTTACTCCACAGCCTGCTTGAATTCCTCTCCCGAAAAAGCCTTTTCTTTCTCTGCCACATGGCCAGACTGCATGTTTTCCAAACTTTTATAGGTCTACTTCCCCTTTAAATATAACTTCCAACATTAAGTCATTTCTTTGCTCCAACATCTGAGTATAGGTTGTTAGAAACATCCAAGCCACATTGAAATTTCTTCTGTCAGATGCCCTAAATCATCACTCTTAAGTTGAAACTTCCACAGATCCCTAGGGCATGAACACAATACAGCCAAGCTCTTTGCTAAGACATAACAAGGATGACTTTGCTCTGGTTCCTAATAAGTTCCTCATTTCCATCTTAGTTTTTATCACCCTGGCCTTCCCTGTCCGTATCACTATCAAGATTTTGATTATAACCATTTAACCAGTCTCTTAAGAATTGTCAGATTTTCCCTCATCTTCCTGTCTTCTTCTGAGTCCTGCAAACTCTTATAACCTCTGCCTGTTACCCAGTTCCCAAGTTGCTTCCACATTTTTCAAGTATCTTTATAGTAGTGCCCTATTCCCAGTACCAGTTTTCTGTGTTAGACCATTCTTGCATTGCTGTAAAGACATACCCGAGATTAGGTAATTCAGAAAGAAAAGAGATTTAATCGGCTCATGGTTCTGCAGGCTGTACAAGAAGCATGGTGCTGGGCATCTGCTCCACTTCTGGTGGGACCTCAGGAAGCTTACAGCTATGGCAGAAGGCAAAGGGGGAACCTGGATATCACATAGAGCTGGTGCAAGAGACAGGAGGTGCCACATGCTTTTGAACAGCCATATCTCACAAGAACTTACTATCGCGAGGACAGCGCTAAGGGGATGGTGCTAAACCACTTATGAGAAATCCACCTTCATGATTCATTCACCATCAGGCCCCACCTCCAACATCGGGGAATCACAGTTCAGCATGAGATTTAGGGGGGATAATACCCAAACTATATTATAACCTTTTAAAGTAAATTGAAAAGTGAAATTTGTCTGGACTTTGGAACAATTTAAACTACACAAAAATTACCTTTTTTTGGAAAGTTTTAGAAAACTATCCCATCTGGTTTGGTGTACTGGGAAAGGGGAGACTAGTCAAGAGCAGTTAGCTTCAATCTTTGACAGACTTTGCCATGTTTTTATAGTCATTGTTTTGGTGTTTTGTTTTGTTTTTAATATCAAGGCAGCTTGTTTTCCAGAAAATAATATATCTAATCTAAATCTATAACTTAAGTACAATAGCCATGTTTCTCCCTTGTCCCCTCCCTCCCATTTCTCCCCATTTTCGCTAGTGTTAGAATTGCAAGAGCTTTGTTATTTTATCAGACTTGGTTGAATACCAGCTTTGGTCACATATGATTAATATTCTACAGTTTTTTTTAATTAAAATTATACTTTTCTTCCCTAAGTACCACTACAGGAAGGGACCTTGGAGATTTAGTCCATCCCTCATTATTGACTAAGTATCTAGGCTAACAGTATTTATAGGGGGAAAAATGTATTTTAATATTGATTAAACAAAAATTGTAAAATAAGCAACTGGGCCGAGGAGTATAGCAGTGGAGAGGTATGGTATATAAAATAAAGCTAAATCTTTATTTTCTCATAAATGGCACTAAACCATTTATGAGAAATTCGCCCCCATGATTCATTCACCACCAAGCCCCACCTCCAACAATAGGTAGGAATCAAAGGTGTAGAGACATGAGGCAGGAAAGTTTCCCTGATGAGCTTTGTAGCACTTGCTGGCTTTTTAAACTGTTGACATGTTTTCTTTCTTAAACATGTTTTAAAGTTTCATTACAGGATAATGCCACATTAAAATATTTTCTGAACAGAAAATTCATTAAGAGATTTGAAAATCCATCTTTAAACATACTCTTCAGTTTTTTGAGGATAGAATGTTGACCACTGTGAAAAAACTAATTATTATTATATAATGTTTTATCTATAATATAACTAATGATATATTTAAATTATATGGTAGGATTATCTCATTCACACTCAGGTTTTAATTAACGCCGGTATCAAAGATGCCTCTCACATTTTTCTCTGCAGGTCAGATCTGTCCTTTGACGCTAGACCCGTATATCACAACTCCCTGTATGATATCTGTATTTGGATGTTTTAAAGGTACCCTAGATTCCACAGATTCAGAAACAAGCCTGTAATCTTCTCTTTGTTTGTACTCTTTGATTTTTCCCCTTGTTTCCTAATTCAGAGATGAGACCACTGTCCAGTTGAGCAAATCAGAAATCAACCTTGACACCTCCTTCACTTTTACCCCAATTTCTAATCCATCACCAAATTTGTATATGTTTTTACTTCCTAAATATCCTTTAAGGTTTTCCACTTCTCTCTACCTAGTCTCCATTGCTATCCACAGTACAAGCTATTACCATTTCCTGGCTGAACTACAGCAGTAGTTTTCTAACTGGTCTTCTCATATATTCTTTAACCCTTTTTCCATACGATAGCCGTTTTTTATACACACATGATTTCTTCATCATGTCACCTTTCCTACCTCTGAGCTTTAAATCCTTCAGTGGCTTCCCATTGTTCTTAAGATAAAATCCCCAATTTTAAAGGCACTTCATGATGTGGGACCTACCTATTTTTCTTGATCTTTGCTCTCTACAGTTTTTTCTAATGTACCATGTTCCCATGCTCTGCTTTGGAATGATGTGAAAGAGATAAAAACAGTGGCTGTGATAGCCACAAGAGAGATGGCAGGCAGCAGACCCAGTGCAGAAGAAGGTAGACAGAAGATAAAATAATGGGCAAGTTAAAATAGTTATCTAAATTATAAGCTTGTATTTGTGTGCCTTTAACCTAGCAATTTCTGTGATCTGCAGGGCAAGGACGTTGACTCTAATACTTGTACTATCTCCAGCGTGATATCTCCTGCATACTAGGCACTCATTAAATGTATGGTTGGTAGATAAATAGATGATAGTCCCAGTTTTAAATACTCTTATCTAGTTGTCTCATAAATGCCCAGAATTTTCATGAAACCTGTATATCCAGTCGCATTCTTTGTTTTTGTTTGTTTTTTTAATCTGGAGACATGGTCTCGTGTTAAACAGTTAGCTTTTGTATACTCTTATGGTCCTAGAAACATCCACCATGATAAACTGCACTGAATATGAAGCATAACTTGTAGTCTGAGTGAGCCATTAACCAGTGCCTAGTACTCTTCACTGTTGTAGTTACTGAGAAATCAAAAATTGTTTAAGAAAGGAAAGAATATGGCACATTTTATAAACCTTTCCAATATGTTTACTTATGTTTTGTAGTACTGTATGTACTCTGCTATTTAGAATCCTTAAGAAATTAACCCTCCTAGATCATTTTAGCTGGTGGAAGTTTAGATGCCAAAACTTTATACCTATTGCTGCAAACATTTTATAAAGTATGATTTCTTTATTCTTTTTCTCAGGAGAGGGGTTATTTTGCATCTTAACCTAGGAAATGTGTGTCTGTTTATTATAAGGAATAATTTTACAGAGTAAGTTCATAAGGTATTTCTTGGTTTTTATTTTGAAATGTAGTAAATACCAGTTGTTTCAGTAATGTGTTTGGGCTGTCCTTACAAATGACTTATTGCTCCACAAAGGCTACATTTTCAAATAGTTATATTGCTTTCACTCTTAAAGTTTACTTTTGCTGGATATAGTATGTGGGTTGATAGACAGTTTGGTTTTTTCCTCTTTCAGCACTTATATTACGTCATTTCACTATCTTCTGATACCTCCATTGTTTCTGATGAGAGGTCATCATTCACTTGAATTGTTGTCATTCTGTTTCTTTAGCGTTTTCAAGATTTTCTTTTTGGTTTTTAGCAGTTTGACTGTCTTGTGCCTGTGTGTAGTCTTTGTTTTTTTCTATTTGGGATTTGCTGATATTTTAAATCTGTAAATTTATATATTTTACTAACAAAATTTTTAGCCCTAATTTCTTCACATTTTTTTTCTACTTCATTCTTTTTCCCCTTTCCTTCTGAATCTCCAATTACAGGTATATTAAAGCTTGTGATACCTTACCACGGATCCCTAAGGTTCTATTTCTCTCCTCTCCACTACCCATAGTCACTTTTCTATTCATCCTTCAGATTGGATAATTTCTATTGCTTTGTCTTTGAGTTCATTGACTCTGCCATTTCCCATCCATGGTTAAGTCTACCCAGTGAAGTTTTTCAGATATTTTATTTTTTAGTTCTTAATTTTTTATTTGCTTTATATATGTATAATTTCCATTTCTTTGCTGAGAGTTCCAAGCATATTTGCACTTATATCCTTTAGCATAGTTAAAATAGCTGCTTTAAAATACTTATGTGCTAATTCTAGCAGCTGGCTCATCTTGGGCTTGGTCTCCATTGGTTGCCTTTTCTCTTGAGTATGGGTCATTTTTTTTCTGATTATGTGTAACAATTTTGGGTTTTATTTAGGACATTATGAATGCCATGTAGAGACTCTGGATTCTGTATTCCTCCAGTGAGTACTGGTGTTTGGTTTGTTACCTGTTTCAAGCCAGATAACTTGACTACACTTAAAGTATAAGCTCTGAAATCTCAGTTCAGTTATTTTAACCTTATCCTTGCTGCTTGAATGGAATTTGTCATACGTATGTATAGTTTGGAGATCAAAGATATATACAGAGTTTATGCACAGAATTTAGGGCTTCCTCTCTGTGGTTCTCTCCTTCCTGTGATCTACTCACTAAGCTTTCAGCTGTTGCGATTGTGCCATCGTCTGTCCTTTTTGGTTCATCAAGCAAGTAAGACTGCAGGTTTTTTATCTGAGTTTTAGCTACCCAAACTAATTGGGACCTGCTCTCTGCGTAAAAGCCATTAAAAATAGAAAGTTACCCTTGCTGTTTCCTTCTTCCAAGTGCTGACCCCTTCTTCTTCCCTCCCCCAATTTGTTTCTGCCTTCAGGTAGTTTTTTATGCATTTCTGCTGTTTATAGTTGTTATTCATGAGAGATTTGGTCTGGTAGGCGTTATTCAGCCATTACAGGAAGTAGAACCCATAAAATAAAATTGTACAATTGAAGAATGTTATCAATTGTGTAAGTCATAGTCTTTATTAGAAAAGCAGGCAAGTATGGTGAGAGATTTCAGTATATGTTTTAATAATGAAATATGTTGAAATTTGTTTTCAGGGTTCATCCTCCTTTAAATAATAAAAATGTGTCTCAGACTATTTGCCTCTCCCTCAAATTGTGTATAAAAATTTTTTTTTTCAAATCTAGATCATTTGAAATATGTTTTGGAAGCCTTGTAGAAAGAAACTATAAAGAAACCTTATAATAAAATATTCATTTTATTCAATAAATGTGTTGCATCTTCTGTGAACCAGGAATGATCTAGATCCTGGCGATAGATCAATGAACTTCAGAGTCCTTGATCCCGTTGGGCTAATGTTTTGCGGATGGAGGGATAATAAAATATATCACAGGTATTGATACAGGCTATGAAGAAAAAGCAGTATGAGGGTGCAATGGTGGGAGATAGGAAGAGTTATGGCATTATTTTAGATAGAGGGGTTGGTCAAGGAAACTGTCTCTGAAGAAGTGACATTTGATCAACATTCTTAATGACATAAGAGAAGGGAGCCATGCAAGTGGGTCTAAGGGAAAACTGTTCCAGTAGTAAAGGAGTGGCAAATCCAATAGCCCTAAGGAAAGAACAAGAGTGGCTTCTTTGAGAAATCACCAGACTGCCATTTTAATTGAGGGAACAAGGAGAGGGTAGAAGATGAAGTTAGAGGGGTGGTAGATAGCCAGATAGATAGCCTTGTTATTTTGAGCAGGGAAAATGATGACTCTGATTTACTTTTCACAAAGATCACTCTGCTCAGTAAAGAAAATACTAGGGGCAGGGGAAGAGGTAGTATGTTGGCAAAAAGAATGAAGGTGCAAGGAGACCTATTGAGGCCTTTGCAGTAGTAGTCTAGATGAATTATCATAGTGGCTTGGACAAGAGCAGTAACAACTGGGAAAAATTGGTTAGATTCAGAACACTTTTTGTATATAAGCAAGGAAGTCTTGATGGTAGATTAGATGTGGGATGAGAGAAAGACCAACTGGATGAATGATGGTACCATTTACTGACATGGAAAAGACTGGGAAAGGATTTATTTGGATGGGGGAGGAATTAAGAGTTCGATTTTGGACATAACCAAGCTTGAACTAAGTTGATGCACAAAAGATGTCAGTTAGCCAGTTAGATATGTTAGTCTCAAGGAAGAAATTGGAGTTGGAGATAATAATATGCCAAGCACCAATATATAGATATTGTTTAAAGCAATATATTTGAATGAAATTGTCTTGAAGAGGAATGTAGATATAGTTGAAAGGAAGCCATAGATCTGAACTCTACCAGCCATCAACATTCAGATGTCCAGAAAAGGGAAAGGATCCAGCAAAGTAAACTTAGAAGAATCTGCCAGTAAGTAGAAGGAAAGCCAGAAGAGTATAAACCTCAGAAGCCACATGAAGAAATTGTTTAAAGAATGAGGTAGTAGTGGTTGAATGGGTCCTGAGCTACAGAGAGATCTAGTAAGTTGAGGACTGAGAACTCACCATTGGGTTTCATAAACTGAAAGTGTATGGTGGCTTTGGTAAGTGTAGTTTCAGTGGAGAAAAACTATGAAAGCCTGACTGGGGTAGGTTTAAAAGAGATTAGGAGGGAGGGAGGAAGTGAAGACACTTAACATATAAACAATCCTTTCCAGGAGTTTTAGCCCAAAATTGGGGGAAGGGGGAGAAATGAGCTGATAGGAGTCAAGGAAGGCTTCCTTAAAATGAGCAGTTCTATAGCATGATTATCACCACTTAAATTATTTTAAAATGTCACTTACTAATTTCTAGTACTTTCTCTCCTGCAACCCATTTATAGAAAAACTACTTTTGAATGCGAAAATTGTGTGTGTATGTTTACATAGAAATAACGTTTGGAAAATCTATAATGCAAATAATTTGATGTGGCAGTGATTTTATACATGAGATGAAACTAAGCTAAAGCCACACAGACAGAATAATTAAGTACAATTTAATCAAGTGATGATAAAAAACTAAAAGGCTTATTACTATGCATGATATCTAAGTGAGCATTTATTTTATTGAGCACTGAGGAGTTCTATAACTAAATCTACTCAAAACTATTTTAAATATCTATTATGCTGAAGACTGTTTATGAAGTGCTAGATACACAATAATAAAAGAGACCGAATTCCTACATTAATGCAATATATAGACCTGTATTTTTAGGCTTATGTTAATGAGGTTAAAAGAGAAATACCACAAATAAGAAATTAGTTTTAAAGAGATTGTCTTCTTATGAAATTTGTCCTAATGAAAGGTGTCTTCAAATAGCATGATTTTAAATGTCTTAATATTTTAAGTTAATGTACTTACCTTCTATTTATATCCCCAAAAGATTTTTCAACATTAAACATGGTTTACATTAGAAACAACAGGAATAAAAATAAGGTAGGTAGTTTTCAACTTCGACCACACGTTAGAATCACCTTGGGATCTTATAAAACTCCATATACCCAGGCTGCTCACTGCTCAGCCAATTAAGTCAAACCCCTTGAGAAATATTAGTATTTTTAAAATACTGATTTAATAGAAGCAGAGGGAATAAAATGCTACTAAGCTCCTGAGAATGAATTGATTGTGCATTTAAGGATTAAGTATATTTGAA
Organism: Macaca thibetana thibetana; assembly: GCF_024542745.1. NCBI lineage: Eukaryota > Metazoa > Chordata > Mammalia > Primates > Cercopithecidae > Macaca > Macaca thibetana. The sequence goes on along the minus strand of NC_065581.1, from coordinate 115,085,763 downwards.
AAATAAAGCAAAATATTGAATGCATTGGGTTTTGAATCATTAAGTTTTAGACAAAACAGAGTCATTTGTCATAACATATTTTTTTAGTATCCAAACTTTAAGAATTTAGATTACTTACCTCGAGGTAATCATTAAGAAAAAAATCAGTGATGCTATTCCTTCTCCCTTTTTAAAAGACTCTGGGAAGACAACCTTGACAGTAATTTCTTATTTGAATGCTTTTTGGCTTAGCCATTTATAGAGCATATAAATATATAGGAGTTAGACAATATAAAAGTTTACCATCAGAGTTTATACTAAAAAGATAGTATAACTATATGGAAAGCACTTTAGGTCTAAATATTTTTATAGTTTATAATGTTAAGTGCTAAAGCACATATTCTTTTGTACTGAAATTTTAAATCCACAATATTCCTTCTATAATCAGTTCTCATTAAAATTTTTTTTTCTTTCTTTCACAGAAAATGCTTGGACAGAAGAGATGAGTACTATTTCCACTAAGGCCTAGAATTGCCTACTGTACAAATAGTCTTGATCAGGCAATATACGAATGGCCCAAGGAAGCCACCAAATTGATTTTCAGGTTTTACATGACCTGCGACAAAAATTCCCTGAAGTACCTGAAGTTGTTGTATCCAGGTGCATGTTACAGGTCAGTGTTCAATGATTTCTGAATTTGTTAATACAAACCTGTTTTTTTTTAAACATTGGAAGAAAAGGTCTTTTAGGTTATCTTCTTGTTGGTATTAGTGTACTATGATGAAAAGAGATAAGCTTTGGTGTTTGATAGTCATGTGGCCTTTAGCAAGATAGAGCTTTCTGTACCATCTGTAGTATAGATAATACTTAACTTGTAGAGTAGATGTGAGAGTTAAATGAGATCTGAATGTAAAGCATTGATAATCTCTGTACTTACTAGATATGAGCTGTCTTAACTTTTCTCCCACCTGTTCTGCCAGAAGAGCTAATTTCAGATCTTAGTATGAAAGTGAGAAAAATGATTAAGGAGTCAGGAAACTTGGGTTATAATCCTAAATGGGCACCCCAAGCATATCTGATAAAGAATATGCCCTCTGTGCTTTAGGTTTTTTTAATCCGTAAAATAAAAGAGTTTGACTAGACAATGCCTAAGGTCCCAATTCCAAAGTGGGGAAAAAGTCTGTTTTTATATTTTTAAATTTAATTTGTAAGTTTTCCAATTAATATCACTAACCCTCTAATTTGTACATTGTTCTTAGTATACCCAATTTTAGAAATTCACAATTCCAAATATTGAATGATAGTTGTGCCTTTCTGTTTTATAAAACTGAAAATCTTTGTATCAGAAATGTATTTGGGGCCATGTGCTGTGACTCACTCCTATAATCCCAGCACTTTGGGAGGTTGAGGTGGGTGGATTGCTTAAGGCCGGGAGTTCAAGAGCAGCCTGGCCAACATGGCAAAACCCTGTCTCTACTAAAAATACCAAAATTAACTGGGCATGGTGGCCCACACCTGTGGTCCCACTACTCAGGAGACTGAAGCACAAGAATTGCTTGAACCCAGGAGGCAGAGGTTGCAGTGAGCTGGGATCGTGCCACTGCACTCCAGCCTGGGAAACAGAAAGAGACCCTATCTCAAAAAAAAAAAAAAAAAAAAAGTATCTGGGGCTCAGTCAAGCATATTTACTCTTGAAGTGATTTTTAAAGTTTGAAATTATATGAAATTTTTATTGAATCTATACTTTATATTAAATGACTACATTTTGTTCACACCCTTATCACCGTTATCACCTTTTAATTGGTCTACCTGCTTTACCTAACCCAGTTTTGGTCTCTCCAATCTATCCTCTTCTGCCAGAGTGCAGAGCTGTTCACACACTTAAAACCTGTTGATTGTTCCCTGTGCCCTTCTGAATGACGCTCATATAGCTTGACTAGGGCATACAAGGTCTGTGATCTGGAATCCTGGCTGTTTCTACACCCTAATCTTTGTCCAGTCCTTCCTCTTCATACCGTATGCTCTAGTCATCCTGAGCTGCATGGAATTCTCCCACCAGCAATGCCTTTTCTTATGGTATAATGGTTAAGAGCATATCTTTTGGCAATAAACCAGACTGAGTTCAAGTTTTGACAGTTACTAGCAGTAACATAATTAACTTCTCTGACCCTCATTTTCTGACTTTCATTTCCTCAACTGCACAGTGGGAATAAAAAAACTTAACAGAGAGTTAAATTTGACAATGTAGGTAAAACAACCAATAGGGTAACTGATTCATAATGAGTATTCAATAAATGTTAGCAGCCAGTTCTAAAAGGAATAACAACAGCAGAAAGCCCATAATATATATTTGGTAAATGAATCAATAGTTTACACTTGTTAATATAGAATGTGAAAAAAAATGAGAGAATAAAAACATGTAATAAGGATGGAGTCAGAAGTTAAAAGAAAGTGTGGGAAAGGAGCAGAGATAGTGGGGAAAAATAGTCTCCCCCCTAGAACCCAAGTAACTTCTCCCTAACTTTTCAAATAAAAGAGAATTTTGTGGTAAAAGCTATGCTATTCAGTAGGTTATTTAAAAACTAACAGGAAGATAACTATAAGTTCTTCGATAAATTTCTGTAGACTTCGTTTTGAAAGAACTGTCCAGAACATTTCCCTACATATAGTACAGGTATAGAGATTTTGAAATACCCTAACTGGGAGTAAAACATAGAGCCTTTTGTAGAATTACTTTAAAATATTTTAAAAAAAAAAAAAAAAGAGCTCTAATGCACTCTTACAATATAAATCTCCAGTACGTGTTAAGAAAAACAAGATGCGGAGCAGAGTATATAGATAGAACAAGGCAAATAAATATCTACACACCCATGTATTTGTCCCTGTTTGCATAAAGAAATACTGGAAGAATTAAAAATGAAATTAATAAAAGATAGTTATCCATAGTAGGCCAGAGGGAACAGGCCAGATGGGACAGAGTTAGGACTCAGACTTCTCAACAGTTATCTTTTTTTATTGTTTTAACCTGTGTCAATGAATTACCTATTTAAAAGTAAAATAATTAAGCATGTTTTCAGCTTTAACCCAAAAATAAGAAATGAATGGTTTTCCATTTCCTTTGGGCATCTAGTAATATCACCTTCACAATGTTAATCTGGCTTTACAGAAGCAAACTCCTCTACTTAGCATGCTTCCCAACACCTCGTGTTAACTAAAATGAAATATTTTGCTTGCCTGAAACAGACCACACTTTTTAAAAGTGAGTTGATAATAATTTAGGGTATCCAGGTAATGTACTTTTTAGCTGATATAACAAGAAATCTGACAAGAAAGGCATAGGAAGAGCTCCTTCTTCTGTGGTTACAACTAGGGTGCAAGTTTCCCCAAATTTAGAGCAATATTTTTAAACTGAAAAGGCAAATTAAGCTACCTCTAAATGACAGCGTCTCTTTTGGGGCTGCTCTTCCTTTCTCAGTTGGGTGGGTTTCTGTTCTTCTGACAGACCCTTCCTACAGTATACTGGTTCAGAACTTTTTAAAAATAGTGAGGGATCATGCCATGCTACCAGTTCTGTGTACATGTTCTTTATAGACATCTTGCTTGTCAGGAAGAGAACAAAAGTATCTATTCTCTGTTGTTCTCTTCTTAAGTTTATCTGTTGCACAGTTCCCTCTTTTTGAAACTACTCATATCTTTTCCTTCTACTGTGAATTCTCTAAGATAGCTTGTAACCAGCAGGTGTAATTTGTATCTTTAAAGTTGATTTTTATATTTGATAATTAAATCTTAAACCTTAGAAGAATATGAAAATATTGCATAGTTTTCACTTTGATTTTTTAACTGAATTTTTTACTGTTTTTAAATTCTCTTAACAGGACGATTGAATCTGTAAGTTTAAAATTGGTATTTCTTTTCAAAGTATTGCATTAATAAGTATTGTTCATTCAGTATATGCAACACTTAATATTTAAGTGCCATGTACTTAGTGGAACCTTCTCAAATGACCTTCACCCATCGTCCTTACCCATATTTCTATGATAACACCTACCATGCTGCATTTCATTTGTGTTCACATTAATCTCCTCCACTAGACTGTGAGATTCTTGGCGATCAGCGATCATATTCCTTTCTCCTTGTTCAGTAAATGTTGGTTAAAGGAGTGAATGAATGCTGTAGGGTATATATACTTTGATACTATCTGTAATTTCTGTGTCTGTGCAGGAGTTTGGGGAAAAATGAAAGAGAAACTGGAATTAATGATTCAGACCTTTTTATAGCTTTGAAGAGAATGCAGATTTGTGGCTGTATACCAAAAAGCAGTGATTTTCCACCTTTTAAAAACTCATATTCCACCCCTTTTGATACACTCCAAGAGAGTCCTCTACCCTTTCTCACTAAAAGTAACCAGGGCTTCTTTGAGAAATGGCTGATTCCAAGTCTGGAGTAGATGCATATGATGAGCTGGAACATCTTGTCATATCAGAAAGCAGAGAAGCTTTGAAAAACTACTGGATTCATGTCATATATCCAGGAGCCAACTTGAAGCTGTTCGCAGTAACCCGAAGAGGGGATATAATGACCAAAAGTGATTGAAACACATCAAAATATTAAAGATACACGAGTTTATAATGATACTAAAAATAAATCATAGTCACCTTTGGAGGTTCCTAGGGACCAAATTTACTATTCTGGCAACTGGTGAAAAGAATTTTTTTATCCTGCCTCTTCTGTGCAGAACATAACCAAACAGTTGAAGAGAGCAAGTGTTCAAGGAAGAATTGCTGCTAAGAATGAAGACTAAATCCTTTTTATGTTTTTTGGAGACTGGGTCTCACTCTCACCCAGGCTGGAATGCAGCAGTAGGATGATCGTGGCTCACTGCAGCCTCAACCTCCTGGGTTCAAGTGATCCTGCTACTTCAGCCTTCTGAGTAGCTGGGGCTGCAGGTGTACTACCATACCTGGCTAATTAAAAACAAAATTTTTTTTAGAAACAGGGTCTTACTGTGTTGCCCAGACTAGTGTCAAACTCCTGGGCCCAGCGATTATCCCGCCTTGGCCTCCCAAAATGCTGGGATTACAGGTGTGAGCCTCTGTGCCTGGCCAAAATCTTACAATTGGAACATTGCAGTATTACTGTTTAGCACCCCTAATGAAATAGTGTTTCTAAGCAATGATCATCAATAGCTGCTAAAAATCATTAGTTGGATCCAGCTGACAACATCTGAATCTACCAGTCAGTTTTAAAATCACAAAAAGACAGGCAAACATTCCTGTGTCTCCTTGTGTGATTTGACAGTGGACGTCTATGATGGTCACCAAAAATTCAAACATGGACTTGATCACATCCATAGATATAACTACTAGTTTACAATGAAATGCAGGGGAAATTGATTGACCACGGGGTGCAGTCCAGAATAGGGGAAATTCTGCTACACAAATACCAAGTTTTCTCACAAACAAATGACTGGAAAATATTTTAAAAGAGGAGATGGGCTGGTTATTAAAAGAAACCTAAAAGGCTTATCAGCCAAATGAAATATGTGGGCCTTATTTATATCCCGATTTAGGCTAACTGTACAAAGACATTTTTATGCTTTAATTTAATGCTATTTGAATATTAGGTGATACTAAGGATTATTGATTATTTTAAGGTATGATCATGGCATTGTGGTTATGTTTTTAAGTCCCTGTCTCTTACAGTACATATTGAAGTATTTACAGATGAAAACGAGATGATGTCTGAGACTTGATCTAGTTGTGGTAGGGGGAGTAGCTGAGGCATATATATCAAATGAAAAATGATGGGTGATAAGTATGTGGGAGTTTATCATATTTCCTCTCTACTTTTATGTATGTTTAAAATTTTCTAAAATAAAAATTTTAATAGAAAGTACATTTCATTTTCTCCTCTTGTAACCTTATAAAACCCCTGTAAGTTCTTTTATGTTTTGCTGATAAGAAAGTAATGTCTGTAGAGTGTAAATAATTTGAGTGCACATAAATTATGGCATAGCTGAGCTAGAATATTGCTTTTTAATATGAACATATTGAATAATTACAGAGATTACAAAGGATTAAAGGGAAAGATTTTTGAGTGCTCAAGAGAATTAAAGAGGAAGACTAAATATGAATATCAAACTTTTACAAAGGAGGTGTGGAATTGAATTTGGTAGGGAATGTAAATTTTAATTTGAGAATGATGACAGAGAGGAGGTGAGAAGAAGATAAAGTCTCCGAGCTTTGGCTAAGAAGGAAGACGAATTTACTTCGAATGGCAATAAATTTAACTTAAAGCAAAAAGCACCAATCAGGTTTGGCAAAAGATAAGATCTAATTTTAATAAGGAATCATTTATAAAGATTGTGATCAGTTTTTCAACTTTATTTGAAAAATTAGTATGTATCAATTCAGAGTTATTAGTAGGATAAAAGGATTTCTGTAGCATGAGAGATTTAAGTTGTTGGTTTTAGGAAGGGGGAAGTCAAACCTTGCTCACTATCCTTTTAAATTACCGGTTGAAACAATGTGGACTGTCATTTCCTTAACAAGGCATCAGGATGCCTTTTTAGTCTACTTCTTTCTTAATAATATTTTATCTCATATCAAACTGCCTGTGGACATTTTAACTTGGTTATTCATATTTCTTAAGTCTAAAACTCTCCTTTCTGTCAGGTTCTTAATCTTCCAGGCTTATTTGAATTCTTTCTCTCTTGTGGCCAAATTGTGTTGACAATTTATATTCTTTTAAAATTTATTTCCATTATCAAACTCTCATTACTTTATGTCTTCTAACTGGTCATCTTGCCAAAGGTTTTTCATCTTTTTATTCATCTTAAGTATCAGTAGACTTCTCTTCCCTGAATACCCTTTGTGTTTTTACTTCTCTGTTCATCCACTTTCAGTAGCTCGCCTCATTGCTTATAATACAGTCAAACTCTACTGTGACTCATTTTTCAAAACTCCTTCGTTATTTAAATCCAATCTGCTTTTGCAACAATTTGTTCAACAACATTTTCATTACAAATCTTTAGCTCCAGCCAGATCTGTTCCAGCCACCTTGTTTGGAACATGCCTTTACTTAACTCTCACATTTATGTTCTTTACTCGTGCCATTCGCTTCACTAAGAATTATTGTTGTTGTTGTTGTTGTTGTTGAAGTTCTGCATATTCTATGAAAAACATCAGGCCATACCTTCCTCATTAACCCATTCCTTTCTTCAGTAGCCTACAATATTAATTCTCTGTTGAACTTCATCACCACTTAATATTTGGCATGTACTCATGTTACCTTTTCAGATATCTGTGGTTTGTCTTCCTTTCTAGGGGAAAAGTTTGATTTTATATGTCTTTGATTCTTCCACAGGCTCACAGTGCTATGCATATAGGAGGTGTTTGGCAAACATTTTCGTGGATGATTTATGACTACTGGTTAGTCAGTGTCTTTTGAGAATTCTTTAAAAACAATCTGAGGGTTCCCCCCCACCCCGAGTAGATTTTTATGATGTTGTCTAAAGGCAGAGATAGGAACTAGTTCTTCTGGAGGCTACCTTGAGCCTCCAGAGAGAGAGGAGGGGAGAGAGAGTGAGATTACACAAGTTAAGAGGAAGCATGGGAAGAATTGAGATGACTTTGGTGTGAATTTCAGAACTTTAAATGCTACAAATGTAACTTTTTAAACATTTATTAGTTTAAACAAATGTGTATAGCACTTGATACATTGTGCTATATATCAAACATTGATATTTTTTCTATTTAGCTTTTTAAAAAATGTTTAATTATACAGTATTATATACGTAAGTTGAATGATTATATTTTGTTCAACATTAAAATTGCCTTTTAAATTAGATTATAATTTTAATATATCTGTCTGAATCCATTTTATTCCTTTTATCCATTGTAGCTGCTAAAGTGCAACAATGATTTGATTCACTTTGTTGGTCAGAGCTTTTCTATTACATTAGTAGTAAGGATTTTTAATTCAATCATTTGCATAAAAATACTTCTCAAATTTAAATATCCAAATATGTGTTATAATTGTATTAGCCAGTCACTTGTTCATCATGTATTTGTAGAGATGCAAATACAAGCATTAGCTTCTGATTGTTAACATCAATCAATTTATTTTGTTTTCATAGAATAATAATAACCTGGATGCCTGCTGTGCTGTTCTCTCTCAGGAGAGTACAAGATATCTTTATGGTGAAGGAGACTTGAATTTTTCAGATGATTCTGGAATTTCTGGTCTACGCAATCACATGACTTCTCTCAACTTGGACTTGCAATCACAGAACATTTACCACCATGGAAGAGAAGGAAGTAGGATGAATGGAAGTAGGACTCTAACGCACAGCATTAGTGATGGACAACTTCAAGGTGGCCAGTCCAATAGTGAACTATTTCAGCAGGAGCCACAGACAGCACCAGCTCAAGTTCCTCAAGGCTTTAATGTTTTTGGAATGTCCAGTTCTTCTGGTGCTTCAAATTCAGCACCACATCTTGGATTTCACTTAGGCAGCAAAGGAACATCTAGCCTTTCTCAACAAACTCCCAGATTTAATCCCATTATGGTAACTTTAGCCCCAAATATCCAGACTGGTCGTAATACTCCTACATCTTTGCACATACATGGTGTACCTCCACCTGTACTTAACAGTCCACAGGGAAATTCTATCTATATTAGGCCTTACATTACAACTCCTGGTGGTACAACTCGACAGACACAACAGCATTCTGGCTGGGTATCTCAGTTTAATCCCATGAACCCTCAGCAAGTTTATCAACCTTCACAGCCTGGTCCCTGGACTACTTGTCCTGCATCTAATCCTCTGTCACATACCTCATCTCAGCAGCCAAATCAGCAAGGCCACCAGACCTCTCATGTCTACATGCCAATCAGTTCACCTACTACTTCACAACCACCCACCATTCATTCATCTGGTAGCTCACAGTCTTCTGCCCATAGCCAATATAACATTCAGAATATTTCAACAGGACCTCGAAAAAACCAGATTGAAATCAAACTTGAACCCCCACAAAGAAATAATTCTTCAAAACTGCGTTCTTCTGGACCTCGAACCTCCAGCACTTCCTCTTCAGTCAATAGCCAAACCTTAAACAGAAATCAGCCCACTGTTTACATAGCTGCCAGCCCCCCAAATACGGATGAGCTGATGTCCCGTAGTCAACCTAAGGTCTATATTTCAGCTAATGCCACCACAGGAGATGAACAGGTCATGCGGAATCAGCCCACACTCTTCATATCCACAAACTCTGGAGCATCTGCTGCCTCCAGGAACATGTCTGGGCAAGTGAGCATGGGTCCTGCCTTTATTCATCACCATCCTCCCAAAAGTCGAGCAATAGGCAATAACTCTGCAACTTCTCCTCGAGTGGTAGTCACTCAGCCCAATACAAAATACACTTTCAAAATTACAGTTTCTCCCAATAAACCCCCTGCAGTTTCACCAGGGGTAGTGTCCCCTACCTTTGAACTTACAAATCTTCTAAATCATCCTGATCATTATGTAGAAACCGAGAATATTCAGCACCTCACGGACCCTACGTTAGCACATGTGGATAGAATAAGTGAAACACGGAAACTGAGTATGGGATCTGACGATGCTGCCTACACACAAGGTAATATGAGTACTAAAGGTGGGATAGTTTTCCATGCTGGGCTTGTAGGTGTACGTTTGATTTCACAACAGAAATGGGTGTTAGCATTATTATTTCATTGTTTAAATATTGCCCCAAATGATGTTATTGTAACATTTGAGAGTATTATACATATACATTTTAATTTTAATTTTATTTTATTATTATAAAACTGGAAGTTTGAGTAATTGGGTTATCACCTCTTCAGAGTAACCAACTCTGGTTGGTTGGTTTGTTAATGTTTATAACACTTTCTTTATACCTGTGGTGATGCTGACTTTCTCTTTAAATTTTCTGTAAATAAAAATTCCTAGAAACATATTTTAATAAGCAACTAGTTGACTCTCTTGACTAATATGATAAATTTGCCTTCTTTGACCAGATATTTGAAGAATAAGTAATTCGTGGCCAGGCATGGTGGCTCATGCCTGTAATTCCAGTGCTTTGGGAGACCAAGGTGGGAGAATCATTTGAGCCCAGGAGTTTGAGACCAGCTGGGGCAACATAGGGAGACTCTGTCTCTACAAAAAGTTTAGAAATTATGCAGGCATGGTGGCACACAGCTGTAGTCCCAGTTACTGGGTAGACTGAGGTAGGAGGATTGCTTGAGCCCAGGAGTTCAAAGGTTACAGTGAGCCATGACCGTACCACTCTGCCCAGCCTGGGCAACAGAGTGAGACCCTTCTCTGGGGTCGGGGGAAATTCTTCCTTTTTCTAATACAACATTTTTGACTTATTTTATTAAATCTATTGCTGCATAAGTATTAGAATAATTTACATCAAAGAAGTTTGAATCTTGTTCCTGATATTCGTCCCTTTCATCCTCCCTTAAATGTTGGTTAATGTATTTCTTTTTATATGGAATTGTAAGGACATTACTTTCAAATCTATTTCAATTGATTATCCTTTTCTGAAATAGACTGTTTGATATTGGCATAATACTACATTATGTCTATACTAATTCAAATAGGGAAATTTCTGTCATATGTTTTATCTAACCTCTTAAGTTACATAATTTTCAGTAGGACTGTTAAATAAATTCATTTAGATAAGAAGGTGGAAGTTACTCGTTTTCTTGAATATTTGTGCCAGTTTGTAGATGAACTGAATCTTTTAGAGTAAAGGCGTATCTTAGTCATATATGTATCTGCAGGGAATTGTTTCATGTATCAGTTGTAGGTTGGAAAATACTGTAACATCACCCTTAGGCAGCATGCAGCCCCTACTATCACTAATATCCTCATCCTTTTTTACATTTCTGATCAAGTGATTTTACTGCTGAGTCTCGTAGGGGGTCCTAATTGTTTTGCCTTATTTTATGTTTTAAACAGCTACACTAGTGATTCTTAATCCAAGCTGGGTTGTGGTCCTTTCGAATTCCATTATCATGCATGGAACTTTAAAAAATTAACTGGGTGCAGTGGCACCCACCTGTAGTCCCAGCTTCTCAGAAGCTGAAGTGGGAGGACTACTTGAGCCCAGAAGATTGAGGTTGCAGGACACCACTGCACTCCAGCCTGGGCAACATATCGAGACCCCTATCTCAAAAATAAAGTACCCAGGGCTCTACCCAAACGTAAAGTGAATCCTAGGTATGCGTGTGCATGTATTTGTGTGTGTGCATTTTAGGAGTACATGAGTGATTTCAGTTGCCCTAGAAATTATGTTAAAACTTTTATTTTCCATATATCTGTGATTACAAACATTTTTGTTTAGTTTCCGCAGTTTATAAATGTTATATACTATTATTTTTTCCACTGATAACTTACTTCTCCTCTTCTCCCAAAATCGTCTTCTCTTCCTCTCCTTCCATCAAAACATCAGGTGTCCTATGGTTGGATAGTTGCTGATTCTCAAGTAGCAAATTTTTTATGAAGATAATTTGATAAGGGAAATTTTCAAGTAAAATAGGCATTCATATTTAATATTAAAAAGATATTATATTCATGTTTAACTAGAATGTGAAAATAAAGTGTTTCATAAACTTGCTATCTCCAATTCCCCTCCTCCTATTCTTTTTTTTTTTTTTTTTTTTTTTTTTTTGAGACAGGGTCTCACTCTTTCATCCAAACTGGAGTGCAGTGGCATGTTCACGGCTCACTTCAGCCTCAACCTCCTGGGCTCAAGTGATGCTCCCACCTTAGCCTCCCTAGTAGCTGGACTACAGGTACACACCACCACATCCAGCTAACTTTTTGTATTTTTTTGCAGACAAGGTCTTCCTATGTTGCCCAGGCTGGTCTTGAACTCCTGGGCTCAAATGATCTGCCTGCCTCAGTCTCCCACAGTGCTAGGATTACAGGCATTATCTCCACACGTGGCCTGTGACTTCTTACTTCCCCTATCATCACTACTGTGGTCTGAGCAATCATCACCTTTCAAATGGGTTATTGCAGTGACCTACCTGTTCTCGTCCTTGCCTCCTTGCAGTCTTCTTTCAACTCAGCATCCAGGGAGATACTGTTAAAAACCATATCACTTCTGTGCACATGATCACTATCTGTTGCACACAGCGTAAAAGCTATGAAGTCTTCCAGGATCAGCAGCTTCTCCCCCCAGCTCTTTTCCTTTTGCTCACAACCTGCTCACTGTGTTCCAGCCCTCCTGGCTTTACTCTCTTCCTTAAACATAGAAGGCAAACCTTAGGGCCCTTTTACTTGCACTAGTATTATTTTTTAGATTAAAACATTGAAGAACAGATAGGTTAAGGAACTTGTCAAAGGACAAGGGCAGAGTCAAAATTCTAACTAGGGGCCAGGCACAATGGCTCACGCCTGTAGTCCCAGCTTTTGGGAGGCCGAGGTGGGTGGATCACAAGGTCAGGAGTTCGAGACCAGCCTGGCCAACATAGTGAAACAACATGGTCTCTACTAAAAGTACAAAAATTGGCTGGATGTGGTGGCATGCACCTGTAGTCCTAGCTACTCAGGAGGCTGAGGCAGGAGAATTGCTTGAACCTCGGAGGTGGAGGTTGCAGTGAGCCGAGATCGCACCACTGCACTCCAGCCTGGTAACACAGTGAGACTCTGTCTTAAAAAAAAAAAAAAGAAAGAAAGAAAGAACTCTAAACAATAAAGTAACACCCTGGATAGAAGTAGAGAGCACCTTCGGAGGGTACCTAAAAGTAAAACTTAAAAAACTTTCTGATGAGAGAAGTCTCTGGTTTGAGAGTTTAAGCTTACCAAGAAAGCAGATTTCTCCAGAATCTGCCACTCAAATTGCTTAACAGCCTTCGGACAGCTCTAACAACCTTGATAATCACCTCCTTTAAACATACCTACATACATACAGAATTTTATAACATTTGTATGATTACATAGTCTTGCATTATCTGTGTGTGTGCACAGTTTTGGGGTTGGTAGTGTTCTCCAGCTTTTCTCCTTGTTTCTGTTTACTATGGAACTGGTATTGATCCAGATGGACCTATCACCCAGTGACACAGTCTTTTTTTTCTGAGATGGAGTCTCACTGTCATTCAGGCTGGAGTGCAGTGGTGCAGTCTCAGCTCACTGCAACCTTCACCTCCTGGATTCAAGCAGTTATCCTGCCTCAGCCTCCTGAGTAGCTGGGATTACAGGCGCATGACACCACGCCCGGCTGGTTTTTGTATTTTTAGTAGAGACGCAATTTCACCATGTTGGCCAGCCTGGTCTTGAACTCCTGACCTCAGGCGATCCACCTGCCTCAGCCTCCCAAAGTGCTGGGATTACAGGCATGAGCCACCACGCCTGGCTCAGTGACACAATCTTGATCGAGTGTTTCATTCACTTAATTCAAGACAAAGGAGGCCTTTGCTGGAAAATACATCTTTTCTGCTTTTACCCTACATAGTTCACAAACACTCTGCAGTTACTAAACGGGGTGGCCTGAGTAATCCCGATCTTTAAGCAAGTATCTTTTCTAAACTCTATGTGGTATGGTAAGAAAAAGGAAAGAAATATCTCTGTCTCCTGCAATGAAACTGATTTTTCTAATGCTCCTGGAAATACCGTTTTAGAGTAGAAAAATAAGTTGAGCCAGGCACTAGAATGATAGGAAAATATTTTTTCCAAATTGAGAAGAGAACATATATACGTACATAAATTTGGTAACCAAAATGCATTTTTTTCTTTTTTCTTTTAATCTGCCATTTGAAATCTAAAAATACTGTGATAAAAACTATCAAAAGTGAGAATTTCTGTTTATGAAAGATACATTGTTTGATACAGCCTCTACTATAGAGTGATCAGAAGCAAAAGAAGTAAATTAATGAAACATCAAGACCCCACTCACCTCAGCACTAAGTCTGTCAGCACCATCATCCTTCCTAAAGGAAATAAATTAAACTTGATTCCTTAAAGTACTACAGGAATCAGAGACAAAAGTGAAAAGAACAAATTAAGGTTGGAGAGAAATTTTCAGTTTAAAGGTATGAAGGAAATTCTTATGTTACCCATTAAGAACAAGTATAGAAGTGAAATTTTCTTGCTGATAGTCAGTGGTCACATATAGCTACATTTTTCCCCCTTAAGTTATACCACCCAACTCTAGCTTCCAAAAAATATTGAAAACTATCATTCAGCATATTCTGAGACATTCTAGTGTCTTCATAGTGGTATGCCTGTTATAACACTGGCAACTTTTATAGGTATGGAGGACAAAGTGCATTATGCATTCCAACAAATTTTTGTGGTGGAGAGAAAAGGGCCTACTTTCTTACTTTGTTACAGGAGCCAGGAACTCTTAAAAAACTAAGATTGCTGCCAAATACGATTTCCACAGAACTCCATCTGTGGTATTGACTTAGCTGGTAAACTGTTTTTATTATTTAAAGAAAAAAATTACATATATAAAATCATAAATATTTTTAATGATACTTTAATATGGTTTTTCCTCAGTTATGTTTAAAGTCCTACCATAGTGTTAAGCAGTAGCTTGACTTTGAACCTAAAATAGAAATACAAGGAAGAAAAATTATGAGTTGAAAATTAGCTTCTTGGACTTTGTGTTTCTCATTCCTTACCATTTTTCACCAGTACATCTACAGAAATCACAACACGTTTCTTTTTAATGAGATTTAATAAAAAATGTTTATTGTGGCACAAATTCAGTAAGATACTCTTTTCAAAAGGAAATATAATTTTACTTAGTTCAGATTCTAAAACTTGTACTCTGTTTAACTTTATGTATCTTTTGATTGGAAATGCCTTTTTGTTGTTCTTTGTTGACATTGAAATCACATTATTAAATAAAAGCCTAGTGCAGTAGCATGTACCTGTAGTTGCAGCTACTCGGGAGTCTGAGGCAGGAAGACTGCTTGAGTGCAGGAGTTCAAGACCAGCCAGGGCAATGTAGCAAGACTTTGTCTCTAAAATAATAATAATAAACTCAGTAATTAAGATTAGTTGACATTGGACCACTTACAGAATATTTTTTTAAATTAGCCCTGCTACTTGTAGGTCTCAGTCTTAAGACTAAATACCTTTTTAATTTGGGGTAAACGTCAAGAGTTGGAAGAGACTTTAAAGGACATGAAGAATTCTACTCCATAGGTTATCCAGTCCACGTACCCATCCAGCCTATCAAGTGTAAATCCATTCTGTACTTTAAATTCCTGTGAGACACAAACTGCCTCCTAAGGTAGCATATTCTGGTTTTGGAGAGCTCTACCTGCTAATTTCTTACATTAAATCAATACCTTTAAAAAGTATTATGAAAATACCAGTCAGTAAAAGAAATTATAAAAAACAAATGCAATAAAAATGTGTCTCCTTTCAACCTTTGACCTGTCACTTCCTCCAGCTTTTCCATTATTTAACTATGAGGGATATTCTCCATTAGCAGTTACTTATCCCCTTCCTATTATATTCCCCTTCCCATTACATTCATTCCCATTATATTCACATACACATACCTGTGTGTATATATGTGTATACACACACTTCTTAAAGCAGGAACACACTATACACATGGGTCTGTGAACACGTGTGTTTATATAATATATACATATTCTACAGTATGTCTGACAGACATTCACTAAATGTGAGAACAGTACACTGTTATGTAAATCCTTTAAATTTTTTAAATGTTTAGACATTATTTTAACATCTTTATTGAGATGTAGTTAATATACAGTGCAATTGACTTACAGTAAACGTCAGTTTTTAGTTTATTCACTGATATGTGCAACCATCACCCAGCCAGTAGAACACTTTCATCCCCTCTAAAGGAAACCCCATATCCTGTAAGCTATCACCTCCCTATCCCATTACCCCCCACCCTCAGCACTAGGGAACCACTAATCTACTTTCTGTCTCTATAAATTTACATATTCTGGACACCTGATATAAAATGGAATCTGATCTTTCATGACTCATCTGTGGTGTAGCAAGATGTTCTTTCCTTGTTATGGCCAAATACGCCATTATATAAATATACTGCATTTCATTTATTCATTCATCAGTTGATGGACATTTTGGTTTTTTCCACCTTTTCAGCAGTGGAATTGTTGCCATACGGTTTTCCAAAGTGACTGCACCATTTTACATCCTCACCAGCTGTGTATGAGGGTTTTGATTTCTCCACATCTTCACCAACACTTTTATCTGACTTTGTGTTACTTGCCATCCTAGTGGCTGCAAAGTATCTCGTTGTGATTTTGGTTTGCATTTCCCTATTGGCTAATGATGTCAAGCATCATTTCGTGTGCTTACTGGCCATTTGCATATTTTCTTTTTTGCCTACTTTTAGGTTATTCATCTTTATTGTTAAGTTGTGTGAGTTCTCTATATATTCTAGAAATAAGTCCCTTACATGATTTGCAGTTTTCTCCCATTCGTGTTGTCTTTTCACTTTCTTGATGGTGTCTTTTAAGCACAAATTTTTTATTTGGCTGAAGTCCAAACTCTATGTATTTTTCTTGCTCTTGTTTTTGGTGTCCTAGGAATCAGTTTCTAACTCTGAGGTGAGGTCATGAAGATACTCCTATTTTTTCTCCTGAGAGTTATATAATTTTGGTTCTTATATTCTAACCTTTGATCTTTCATCCATTCTGATGCAATGTCTATATCATGGCGTGAGGTAAGGATCCAACTTCATTCTTTTGCATGTGGCTATCCAAGTATTCCAGCACCATTTGTTGAAAAGAATTTTTCCCCTCATTGAGTGATTTTGGCACCCCTGTAAAACACCAGTTGACCATAAATGTGTGGGTTCGTTTCTGGACTCTCAGTTCTTTTCCATTGTTCTATATGTTCTTTATGCCAATACCATATGGCCTTAATTACTATAATTATTTTATTATTAAATTGGGACATGTGAGTTCTCCTGCTTGGTTCTTTTTCAAGGTAGGCTTGGTTATTTAGAGTCTCTTGAAATTCTAAGTAAATTTTAGAATCAGTTTGTCAATTTCTATATAGAAGTCAACTGAAATTCTGATAGGAATTGCGTTAAAATATTTTTCTACATACTTGGTTTTTTAAAAAACTGAAAATAGAACTAAAGGGTATATAGTGAAAAATTCCCCTCACTAGAGATAACTAGTTTCTCAAACAGTTCATTTTGTATTCTAGGATTATGTCTCTCTTTTTTGTCTTTATCTCTTTGAGAAAATTCCATGTCAGCAGGATCTGCTTTTTAAGAAATGGCTGCATAGTGTTGTGTACCATAATATCTAACCAGTCCCTTCTTGATAGACCTTAAGTAGTTGCTAATCTTGTTTTTACAAACAGTGCTGCAATAAAAATCCTTGCGTATACATAGTTGTACCCATGTCCAAGTATCTTGGCAGACTGTGAGATTACTAGGAGTGAAACTGCTGTGTCCAAGGATATATGTGTTTTTAATTTTGATAGATGTATCATTTAGGCTTGGTTATGTTGCAGTAACAAACCATGTCTTAAAAACAACAAAGATTTATTTCTGTCTCACATTTCTTATCCCATATAGGTTAGCTGGTGGCCTGTGTTCTGCCTCACCCTCACCCAGGAACCCAGGTTAAGGGAAGCTCCATTTCTGTGCTTCCATGACCAAGGAAACATAGAGGGTGAGCAGTGGCTCCTTAAGCCTCTGCCTCAACGCATGTTACTCTGTAGCTAAAACAAAGCACACAGCCACACCTAATTCAGCAGCAACAGGGAGGCACAGTTCCACCACATACCTGGGAGACAGACAGACAAAAGAATGTGGGGAAGGACACTAATGACTGCCAGTAAATGTTGCCAGTTTCAATTTTGAGGCTCTCTAAAGAGATTTTACCAGTTTATACTCCCATACTTATAAATGGGGAAAATTTTTGGTAACATTTATAAGGATAATCTTTCCTCTTTCCCTTCTCCACTCATCATATTTTGTAGGTGGTTGAAAAAAGTATATCTGTCAGTTTAATAGGTAAAAATATATTGTTGCTTTGGGTTTTTTTAAGTTTTCATCTTTTTCTTGGGAGCTTAAATTTGCATATTTAAATATGATTGAGGTTGAACATCTTTTCATGTGTTCTTTTTCCAGCCATTTGTATTTCTCATCTTGTGAACTTACATATTTCTGTAAAATGCCTAGTCTATTCTTTCTACTTTGTTACTACCTTTTACTTAGTCAATAAAATTTTTTCTGCCTTATAAATTTTTTACTTTACATATTCCGACTTCTCAGAATTTACTCTTATGGCTTCTGGGTTTTGTGTCTTATTTAGAAAGCCTTTCCGTATTCCAAGATTTTGAGGGGGGGAAAAAAAACTTTTTTTTTTTTTTTTCTTTTTTTTTTTTTGAGATCGAGTCTTGCTGTGTCACCCAGGCTGGAGTTCAGTGGTGCAATCTCGGCTCACTGCAACCTCTGACTCCCAGATTCAAGCGATTCCACTGCCTCAGCCTCCCAAGTAGCTGGGACTACAGGCACGCACCACCATGCCCAGCTAATTTTTGTATTTTTAATAGAGACGTGGTTTCACCATGTTGGCCAGAATGGTCTCAATCTCTTGACCTCATAATTATCCACCGGCCTTGGCCTCCCAAAGTGCTGGGATTACAGGTGTGAGCCCCTGCACCCCACCCCAGAAATTTTACAGTATATTTTCTCTTTAGTATTGCCTTGAAACCATATTGAATGGGTCTCTTGGCATCCCTTCAAAAACTTGAAAACAGCTACCATATCCTCTTTTAAAGTATAAACCTGGCCAGGCATGGCAGCTCATGCCTGTAATCCCAGCACTTTGAGAGCCCGAGGTGGGTGGGTCACCAGAGGTCGGGAATTCGAGACCAGCCTGACCAACTGGAGAAACCCCGTCTTTACTAAAAATACAAAATTAGCTGGGCGTAGTGGCACATACCCATAATCCCAGCTACTGGGGAGGCTGAGGCAGGAGAATCGCTTGAACCTGGGAGGCGGGGGTTGCCATGAGCTGAGATCGCGCCATTGCACTCCATCCTGGGCAACAAGAGAGCGAATCTCTGCGTCAAAAAAAAAAAAAAAGTATAAACCTAAGCCATAAACACGCCCACGTCACATAATGATTCATCCAGTTTTATTGTTTTGAGGCTCTTTTGGTGCCTCTAGGCCTGTTTTCCTTCTGTCTAAAATAAAAGTTTTAGATAATACCTGTATCTTAATGCTGTAAGATTACATGCAGAATCTTAATTATGTAAAATAAAGGCCAGCAAATTATCTAGCAAGAGGTCTCACCAGTTATGCTAAAATGACTAAAATTCATCTCTTATTAAGTTATTAAAAATAGTTAGAGATTAAGCATCATTCCTCATACTTTTGTTTTACATCTGTTGCCCAAATTGTGGGTCCAGTTGCAGCACTGATCTGATTTCAAACTGCCTTTAAAAATGACAAAATAGGCCGGGTGCGGTGGCTCAAGCCTGTAATCCCAGCACTTTGGGAGGCCGAGACGGGCGGATCACGAGGTCAGGAGATCGACACCATCCTGGCTAACACGGTGAAATGCCGTCTCTACTAAAAAATACCAAAAAAACTAGCCAGGCGAGGTGGCGGGCGCCTGTAGTCCCAGCTACTCGGGAGGCTGAGGCAGGAGAATGGCGTAAACCCGGGAGGCGGAGCTTGCAGTGAGCCAAGATCCGGCCACTGCACCCTAGCCTGGGCGACAGAGCCAGACTCCGTCTCGGGAAAAAAAAAAAAAAAAATGACAAAATAGATTAAAACAGTTTGCTTTAAAGTTATAATTGCCATCTTTAAATCTTTTATGACTCAGTCACCAAATAAGTGACTATGGTAATACAGTGATATATAAAACAGATATGATTCCTGTTGTCAACAAAGTTACAGCGTAGAAAAATCTTGATTTATTTTAGAAGCTGACATTGTACTTTCCTAGGTACAACAACTTAGGCATGACTTAGGCATGTACCTGACTTAGACATGTAAAATTGTCATTACAGACAAAAAACAAAAAGATTCCAGAAGTAAGTACCTATTAGGTTGTTCAATAGCAAAATTTTTCTTTTTTCATTTAAACAAGCCTAAAATCTTTGTATCTACAAGTCCCTAGTATGTTTTCCAATGACATATGTCTCTTTTCAGTAAGCAAATTCTTGTGTTTTTGTTTTTAACTTCTGGAGAAATTTGACATTATTTACAGTAAAGAATAACTAAAATTAATAAAACTAACACCATCTGGAACTTCAAGTGTGTTTTTTAAATTTCAAATAAAATTGAGTAACAAAGAAATTTTCTTCATTGTTCATGAGCTGACAAAAGTTGGGTAAGTACTGAGCTTTCTGTATAAACCATTTAGAATGCTTGTAGCAGTGGTTTAAGAGCCCTGGTGCTTGAGTTCACTTAGTACTCACTTATTTTTAACAACCACCACAAGAGAGAGTTGCATGCTTAAATTACTTTTATCCATTAAAATTTAACTTTGAAAGAGGATTTAAAGGATACTGAATATTGTTTTCTTTACCTGTAATTCCTTCTTCATCATCTGTTCACTGCAAAGCCCAGGTATTTATCTGTTTTCCTTGGAATTGTTAATTTTTGTTGTTGTTGTTCTCTGCCTTTATCATATCCTTTCGGCACCTCCAAGATACCATCTGTTCGTTTTTCCTGGAGTTCTTTCTTCCCTGTTATAAATTAGAGTCACCATTCTTGGATCTTATATTGTCTTCTTTCTTGGTTTATGCCTTCAATTTGCTAGAACATGTCTTTAAGTATTTTCCTAATGAGACTTGGGAGGTAAATTCTCTAAGTCCTTAAATATCTGGAAATCCCCTCATACTTTTAGCTGGATATAGAATTATTGGTTGAATATCATTTCTCCACAGAAAAATGTATTGATTTCCTTATTACTGAGGAAATATGATGTCAATATGATTCTTGTATCTTTGTATGTGATCTACTTTTTTTCTTTCTGGAAATTTTTAAGATCTTTCTTTGTCTTTAGTAGTCTGAAATTTTACAATGGTGTAGGGTTTTTTTTTTTTTTTAATCATCCTGCCCCACATTTAGTAGACTCGTCCATTTTACAGGCTAGTGTCTCCCTTCAGCCTTGGGAAATTCTTTTCTGATCCCCACTATGGTTTCTTTATTGTCTGTTTCTAGACCTCCTCTTGTTCAGCTGTTTAATGTCCTGAATGAGCTTTCTATCTATTTCTCGTTACATCTTCAGTATATTTCACGTCTTTGTCTTTCTTGGAGGTGTCGGGCAGGGGCAGGGTGTCACTGTTGCCCAGGCTGGAGTACAGTGGTGCTGTCAGCTTACTGTAGCCTCGACCTCCCAGGCTCAAGTGATCTCCCATTTCAGCCTCTCGAGTAGCTGAGACTACAGGTGTGCACCACCATGCCTGGCTAATTTTTGAATTTTTTTGTAGAGGCAGCATCTCTCTTTGTTGCCCAGGCTGGTAAAACTCCTGGGCTCAAATGACTCTCCCTCCTAGGCCTCCCAAAGTGCTGAGATTACAGGCATGAGCCACCATACCCGGCCCCTCCTTATCATTCCATTCTACATTGTAGGAGATTTCCTTAAGTTTTTTTCCAACTCCCATATGAAATTTTCATTTTGGCAGTTATGTTTTTAATTTCCAAGAGCTAGTTCTCTGATTGCTTTTCGAAGAAGATTGTTGTTTTATTGGTACAGTAGTCTCTTAAATCTCTTAATATTAGAATTTAAGTTCTCGTCTCTCTACTATGTTGTCTTCATCTGGATTTAGTTTTTTTCTCTGTTTATGCAGATCTTTCACATTCATATCAGATTTTCCTTTTTTTTTTTTTTTTTTTTTTGGTGGGGCGAGGGGAGCGGACAGGGTCTCACTTTGTCACCCAGACTGGAGTGTAGTGGCGCGATCACTGCAACCTCTGCCTCCCAGGTTCAAACAATTCTCCTGCCTCAACCTCCTGAGTAGCTGAGATTACAGGCACAAGTCACTACCACCTGGCTAATTTTTGTATTTTTAGTAGAGATGGGGTTTCACCATGTCGGCCAGGCTAGTCTTGAACTCCTGACCTCAGATGATCCACCTGCCTTCATATCAGATTTTCTTCAGCTATGTGATCCTTAAACCTACAGCTACCTTCCCTTTAGGATGGGGAGAAGTTGACTGTTCCATATACAGATAGCTAATTAAGCCTCTGTGTTCTGGCCCTTTCCTAACTCCTGCCTTCTGTTGTTACCTCCTTTTTCCAAAGTCAAGAGCCTTTTTAGGTTTCTGCTGGGCAGATGAGCTGCCATTTTGTCTACAGCACCCTCCTTGTGCATGAGACTTCAGCTTTCTCCACTCCTTCATTCACTTGTCATTTCATCTGCTTCTAGCTTTCCAGAAACTTGTTGACATCTGTTGTCAATTAATTGCTTTCTTTTTCTTATTTGTTGGTAGATTGAACCTTTGTCATTCATACCTCATTTTTATGGGGTTTCAGGAGACAGATTTTTTCATTTAGTGGAGGCTAATTAGAGCAAAACTGTCTTTGCTATTTATCTACCAACATTGTTTCATATTGAATCTAATCACATTTTTTCATAATGGACAAATATTGGATATTATTTTGTATAGTCAAGGTTAAACTTGCAGACAAAACTCACAGCTCGAGAAGAGTTTTGACTTTAGCCGAATTTTTACAGTGATTTTTAGAAATTCACTTTGATCCCTTTTTTCTCTGTAATTCATCTTTCTCAGATTCCTATCTAAAGATCTCAAACCACAAATGAAAAGTGAACTAGACACATAAAAATTCAGCCACTTAGAAGAAAAAATTGCTAAGAAATAGAGAACTGCTTTCCTAGTATATTCATAGCATTTTTAGCTTGTTTATAACAGCCATACCTAGACAAGTCAACCAACTAGGTATGTCGTTTCTAAGTAATACAGTCATTATAACTCTATAATTTTGTTTAAAGTGCAAAGAAATGCCTCATAAATAAGTTGTAAGTAATTGTAAATGGATTTGCAATATTTTACTTTAGAGCTTCAGACTAATCATAAGAGATACTTTGCCTTTACTCCCAAAGATAAGCCACATCTTCAGCCATTGCAAAAACCCCTTTGAATATCTAAGGATGCAATGCTTATTTCAGATATATTCTGAAAAATTTACTTTTGAACCTCAAAACACCTCACAACCGTATGTGTAGCAACTGTGACTCTTTCAAGTCTCCTAAATCATCTTTGAATCAGATTTCTGCCTGCTGTTAAAGTCTGGCTCCTACTAATATTGGCCTTCTGTGTATCTCTCAAACTCTATGATTTACTTTCTTGTTTTGATAGAAGACGTTAGGGATATGGGATTGGGGATTGCTGATGGAGCTGTGACTGGGAGAATGCTCAACCTTATCCTGGAATGTATACTTTATAATGTATTTGTTGGAAAACAAATTAGATTGTTTTTATGATTTTCCATGCAGAGTTGTATACTAGCATTTTTTCCTTTTATCATTAAGTAAAGGACATCTTTATCTCATATGTTTTGCCCTAAAGTCAGATTTTTTTCTGAAATATATGAAAATCTTTGGTTTTCAGCACTTTGTGATGTGTCTAGGGGTTTTGTTTTAGCATTTTTTGGTGATCTGTAGGCTTCTTAGATCTGTGATTTGTTGTATTTCATTAATGTTGGAAAATTTTTGGTCTTTATCACATCAGATATTTCTCCTGCCTTTTTTCCTCCTCTTTTGCCAATTACACATAGACTGTTTGATATTGGTTCTGCAACTCTTAAGTTTTTTTTGTTCTTTTTTTCACTTGTTTCTTGGTGTATTCAGTTTGGGTAATTTTTATCTTCAAGTTCACTGATTCTTCTGTGTCCAGTGTGCTAAGTCTGTCCGAGGAACTCTTTATCTCTGATAAATAATTTTTTATTTCTAGCATTTGACCCTTTCATGATTCCACCGCTCTCCTCAAATTGTGAATCTTTTTTTGCATGCTGTCCACCTTTTAAACTAGATCCTTTAACATATTAATCATAGTTAAATCTTTTAAGTTTTCTGTCAGGTAATTCCAGCTACATCATCTTTGAGTATAGTTTTGTTGATCACTTTATCTCTTGATGATGAATTCCATTTTTCTTCTGGTTTTCTGTATGTCTCATTTTTTATTGAATGCCACATATTGTATGTAAAGGAACAGAGGAGACTAAAGTAAATGGTATTTACACCCAGAAATGAGGACATCTCTTTTTCTTTCAGGTTATTATTATGAGTCATTGCATCAATTTAGTCAGGAGTGGAGCTGGGTTTGGGTTTTGTTGTTGCCTTCAGTGCACCACAGTCTTCAGATACTTCCAGCAATTGACTGCTATTACTTTATGCTTCTTAGAGTAGTGCCTGAAGTGCAAGATACTTATTTTACTTGAGTCCTTTTATTTTGAACCCTTCTGTGCTATGATAGATCCCCATTCTATTCAGAGTCCTTAATATGGTCAGCAAGGCTCTACGTGGTCTGGTAAACAGCCAGATAGTATATCATTTAGGATTTTGTAGGCCACATAATCTCTGTCACAACTATTTAATTCTGCTGTTGTAAAATGAAAACAGCCATAGATAGCAAGTAAACAAATGAGCAAGGCTGTATTTTCCAGTAAAACTTTAATGACGAAACAGGCAGTGGGCTAGATTTGGCCCCTGGGCCATCGTTTGCCTACCTGTTTACCCTTTGTTTAGAGTCTTTCTCTTGCCCTACTCCCTGGCCCTGATCTATGCTCCATTGTAATGTGAGCTCCACAAGGGCAAGGATGTTTTCCTATTTTGTTCGTGGACTTCCAAAATGCCTACAACAACACCTGAAACCTAGACCCTCAACTTATTACAAGAATAGATAAGTGAATTATGTTTTGAGTGTTTTTCATAAGCCGCATATAGCTGAGTTTTTACAATTCAGTCTACTGATCTCATCTCAACAGATATGTTTAATTAGGTTGCATTCATTGTTATTTCTAGTATATTTGGAATTATCCCAGTCAGGTTTTTGTTTTGCATTTCTTTCCTTTATCCCCTCCTTTCCTGCTACCTAGGTTTAATTAAATTTCCCTCATTTCTCCTTAGGTTCTTTTAATTTAGAAACTGCACATTCTGTTGAACTTCTTTTAGTACTGATCCCTAAATACTGAGCATGTATATTTGGCTTAGCAACATTTAAGTGTATTCTTCTTAAATACCTTCAAGACCTTAGAATACTTCACCTCTGATCTTTGCACTTCAGTGTCTTGTTATTCTTTTCCAGTATTTTATTTTCACTTTGTTTTAAACAGTGTCTGCTGCTCCCCTGCCCTGCCATAGTCTTTTCCTTTGTTTTATTGTCAGAGCTTTTTTTTTTTTTTTCAGATTTACTCATCTTATTCCATTCTTTTGTATTTAATTTCCTTCTTATCAAAACATATCTTTAGTAGTTATTTCAGCAGCTATCTGTGATTGTTGAATTTCCCCAGACTTTGTTCTGGAAATACCTTTATTCATCTGTATTCTTGGATAATTTAATTAGGTGAACAAATTATTTTATCTTCTAAAATTTGTTACTTCCTTTTTTCCCTTCAATTTTGGAACATTTTCAGCCTGTATCTCTTCACATCTTGCCTCTTGTCTATCCTCTCTATTGTCTCCTTCTAGAATTCTTTTCTCCCTGTCTTTCCCCACCCCCACCCCCTACACCCCCACCCCCACCCCCAGCGGAGACGGAGTCTCACTCTGTCATCCAGGCTGGAGTGCAGTGGCATGATCTCGGCTTACCGCAACCTCCGCCTCCCGGGTTCAAGCAATTCTCCTGCCTCAGAGACTCCCAGGTAGCTGGAATTACAGGCATCCATCACCACGCCCAGCTACTTTTTGTATTTTTAGTAGAGATGAGGTTTCACCATGTTGGCCAGTCTGGTCTCAAACTCCTGACCTCAAGTGATCCACCCTCCTCAGCCTCCCCAAAGTGCTGGGATTACAAGTGTGAGCCACCGCGCCCAGCCTGGAATTTTTTTCTTAGATGTATGTGAGGCCTTTCAACTCTTCTCTCATGTTTTCTGTCACATTGTCTGTGCATTCTGGGTAATATTCTTACGTCTATCTGCCAGGTCACCAGCTGTCTTTGTATGTAATCTGTCTGGCTTTTTCATTTCAATGACTTTTATTTCTAGAGGTTGTTTAAAGTGCTTTTCCAAATCTGCCTTTTTTTTTCTCAAGATAGAATCATCCCATGTTGTTTCTTTATAAAAAGTAGATTCCAGTATCTTCACTTCCAGTCCAGTATCCTAAAGGATGAGATTCATGTCCAGGGATAGATCACAAAAACATATACCAGTATTTGTAGTTTATTATGGTTTCCCAAGTAGTTCATTCATGCTGCGGGATTGATTGCTTATTTTGTTTCTCTAAAGATCTTGGAAAATTTTCACAGAATATAATATGAATATACAAAAATATAAGTGGCAATTGGGATAATTTAATGTTAACATTCATGTGGAGTAAAATCAATCTTCCTGTTTTATTTCTTGCATACATCAAAATGGATTCAACCCATTCTACATTCCCTGCTAAAATATCTATAACATTTTCATATTAGAATGCTTCATTCATAGACCAAACATGACACTCTGAAGTAAGAGAGCTTGTCCTTTCCGAGGGTAGATGTAAATTAGATACGGTAAGTAGGTTAATTAAAAATACTAAAACCTTTAGAGAAGTTGTAGCCTAAAAATGCTGTCTTCATTCATAAAGTGAGTTTCTCCAAATCCTAAAAAAACATTTGAAAAGTAGCATTTATTTAAATAACTAAAACAATTTTTAAGTAAAAATTTTTGGAATTTGGCCAGGCACTGTGGCACAAGCCTGTAATCCCAGCACTTTGGGAGGTCAAGGCAGGCGGATCACCTGGGGTCAAGAGTTCGAGACCAGCCTGACCAACATGGTGAAACCTCATCTCTTTAAAAATACAAAATTAGTGCGGTGTGGTGGCAGTTGCCCATAATCCCAGCTACTTGGGAGGCTGAGGCAGGAGAATTGCTTGAACCCATGAGGCAGAGGTTGCAGTGAGCTGATTGCGCCATTGCGCTCCAGCCTGGGCAACAAGAGTGAAACTCCGTGTCAAAAAAAAAAAAAACTTGAAATTTTAAATGCCTAAACATACCATATTTTGTTTTAATGTAGCTTTGGGATTTTTGACAAATTCTTGTTTATTTTGTTTTTCCAAGTCTGCTTAAAGGTTAATTGATTAAAGTGGGTAGGTCCTCATGTTTACTGATATGTGTTGCAGCTCTATTGGTACACCAGAAGGCCAGAATGGAACGACTTCAAAGAGAACTTGAGATTCAAAAGAAAAAGCTGGATAAATTAAAATCTGAGGTTAATGAAATGGAAAATAATCTAACTCGAAGGCGCCTGAAAAGATCAAATTCTATATCCCAAATACCTTCCGTAAGTCTTTATGTAACTGTTGTGATCTCTCTGCTTGAACGTGAGAGTAGGCCATCTAACATAAGTATAATATCTCGATCTAGTTTTCTTCAGATGTTCTTAACTCTTACTTGTTTTTCTGTCCTAACTTTCCCCTGCCAAACTCCATTCTTTATTAACTAATGACTAAGAATTCAGTGCAAATCTTACTTACATAGAATTATTTTTCAGCTCGAAGAAATGCAGCAGTTGAGAAGTTGTAATAGACAACTCCAGATTGACATTGACTGCCTAACCAAAGAAATTGATCTTTTTCAAGCCCGAGGTAAAGTTCAGTGTATACGTAGCTGAAATTCATCGTATTAATTCACCAGCAGTTTTCCTGTGGCTAAAAACAGATTTATCAATCATAATCTCACTGTCTCAGAACATGTGGCTTTAGAACCAGATACAGTTTTAAGAATATATT
The DNA here is from genome assembly GCF_024542745.1 of Macaca thibetana thibetana. NCBI lineage: Eukaryota > Metazoa > Chordata > Mammalia > Primates > Cercopithecidae > Macaca > Macaca thibetana. Next base: position 115,057,865 of record NC_065581.1, on the reverse strand, counting down.
TAAAAAGTCACCCCCATCTCAATGGCACTATCTTAACTGATAAAATAGAGAAGATAATAAAAATAAGGTTTATACACTCTTTAGACAATGATAGTTTTTTATACTTGAGCTGTTAATGACAAGCAATGATTTATAGTAAATAATGTTTACAATTTAATTCAGTTCCGTAGAGAACTAAAAGGAAATGTTATCACTTAAACCTAATTCTGAAGTTGGATAAATAATAAAAAGATATAAAATGGAAAAGATAGGAAGGGGAAGGAATCTAACCGAAAGAGAAGTCTTTAATACATTTGGGACTGTGTTGCAGAATCTGTAAAACTGGAAGATGATTATTTTTATTTTTATTATTTTTAAATGTTGATTAAGCTATTTATCTTTAAACATTCATAGAAAAATACCATAATTTAACTCTGGAGAGAAAAAGTTGGTGCTATTCTAGAAACTACAATCCTTGAACTTACTCTTTAATTTTAACCATTCTATTACATTAATGCAAGGTTTTTATATTTACTTGAGGTAAAGCTGTTTAGTCCGTATTTGATCATTTAAAATTACATTTTAAATTGTGAAATTTTAAGTTATTTTAACTTGCCACATAGAACAGGGGTCTACTTCTACTTCTGTTAATGTCTTACCAGCATTACTTTGACTTCTTTCACAATTTACCACTTACCTTGAGTAAGTGGTAAATTTATGTTTATGAGTACTATGTTATACCTAAGATAATATATTTTTATGAGTACTACGTTATACCTAAGATAATATATTTGAAATATGTTTTGAAATCTTAGATATAATTGGAGATTAGAAGGGCAAAATAAATGAAAAGCATTTCTTATAGCATGATTTTTTTTTTAGAAAGAAATACTTGTTTTAAAAGGTAAAGTTGTTTTTGAGCTATAAGCATTGATATATTTACTTTTTATGTATTTCAGGACCGCATTTTAATCCCAGCGCTATCCATAACTTTTATGACAATATTGGATTTGTAGGTCCTGTGCCACCAAAACCCAAAGGTTAGTTTATCCATTAAATGTGAAAACTGTTACTTTTGAAAAGCAAAATTTTAGAAAAATTTTCCTGTTCAGCAACCTTCCTCTCTAGAATTGCTTCAAACTCTGGCATTCTTAAATGAATTCGTTAAGAAGATGTTTATTTTCATTTACATGCTTGGGGTTGGGGAGGATGCAAAGATGTAATATTCTTAGCTTTTTAAGAGTAATATGCACGAGCTTAGGAAGCACTATACACTCCCAACCAGCAAGTCTTGGTTAAAAAAAATTACTAAGTACTAAAATTTGTATCATTTAAAACCTTAGACAAATGATAAGGAAGATACCTTGGGGAAGTTTTTTTTCCCCCCATGAATATTCAGTTTAATTTATATATAACTTTAAGTAATCAAAATACCCTAAATTCCAGATGAATAGTTTTTTACCTTCTATCATTTTACATCATTGATATTCTCAGAATATATGCACACCAAACTAAGACATGTCAAAGTATATCTGTGTGTTTTGATCCAGGCATTAAAATATGCATAGAAATGGAAACAGGTACATAAATATCACTGCTGAAGGTAAAGATATAGACATATATATAGATTAACACTTAACTGTAGCATATAATTTACTTTCAACTCTAATTAAAAGGTAAAAATTTGTTAATGGATATATAGTATTAAAAGAAGCAAACTGCAAGAGCACATAAGTGTGGGTGGGTGAAGGTTGTAAAGATACAATAGTATTTTTGTATGCAATTGAAGTTGTTATCAACTTAAAATAGAAGAGTATAACCAAATACAATCAAAGTAAATCATGATTAAATGTCATCAAATAACAAAGGAAGACAATAAGAGGAAAAGAGGAGCAAAACAGTTGTCAAATAGACAGGAAGCAACAAACTGGCAATAGTAAGTCCTCACTTATCAGTAATTACCTTAACTGTAAATGGATTAAACTCACCACTCACAAGGAGTTTGTATGAATGGATTTTAAAAACAGGATCTGGCAGCAGCCAGCGGGAGGCCCCAAGAACTCCTGCTAGTGCACACAGTGGGAGGGGAGGGAGCCCATGACGTGCACACACCCTCTGCCTCATCCACCACTGTCACCTCCTGCTGCTCCTGCTGCTGCTTGTGTGCTCGTTAGTTGTGGACTTGCCATTTCTTTGTGAAGCAGCAGCTGAGGAGACTCCGGTGCTCGCCATGGCTGACGAAAAGCCCACAGAAGGAATCAAGACTGAGAACAAGGATCATACTAATTTGAAGGTGGCGGGACATGATGATTCTGTGGTGGTGTTTAAGATTAAGAGGCATACACCAATTAGTAAACTAATGAAAGCTTATTGTGAACGACAGGGATTGTCAATGAAGCAGATCAGATTCTGATTTGATGGCCAATCAATCAGTGGAACAGACACACCTGCACAGCTTCTTTACTCCAGAACGCTGTTCTTTAAAGACCACGATTATTACATTCTCAATTAGAAAACTGCAGTTTGTTTCCACCACATTCTGACTACTAGAGTATAGTTTATTCTTTTTTTCCTCTTCCACATTCCTTTATTATACATGACGTAACTGGTATATGTGCACAAGCATATTGCTTTTTTCTTCAAACCAAACAGCCAATGGTATGTTTTGATTGACATCAAGTGGAGACAGGATGGGAAAAAAATACTGATTCTGTGAAAATACCACCTTTCCCCATTAGTGGCATGTTCATTCAGCTCCTATCTTTATATTCCAGTAAGTTATTTTGCTCTTACTGTTTTAACAAAAAAAAAAAAAATTCTCATATACGTTGTTCAATTGGAGGATTTTAATGTTTTTCGTTTATCATTGTAAAACCAAGGACAATTTTATAACTTTTGTGTATGTAGCTGTTACATGTAGGGCAATCCGTCTTTAAGTAGGGATAAATTACTCTAAAAAAAAGAAAGAATCCTAGAAAGTTTTCCCTTCAAGTCAAGCTTCTTGTTTAAATAAACTGTTTGTTTAAAATGAAATAAGAAAAATAAAAACAGGATCCAATAATACACGATCTACAAGAGACTCATTTTATATTTAAAGACACAGGCAGAAAGTGAAGGGATAGAAAAAGATTTTATATATAAACGGTAGCTCAAAGAAATCAAAAGTGGCTATATCAGAAACAATAGATTTTTAAGCCAAACTGTTGAGACAAGGATTATTATATAATGGTAAAAGGATCAATTTAACAGGAAAATATAAAAATTATAAATATGTACACACCCCACATCAGACTACATTAATATGTAAAGCAGATATTGACAGATCTGAAGACAGAAATTGACAGCAATAGTAGGAGACTTCAGTACCCCCCTTACAATATTATAGAATATCTAGACAGAAACCAAATAAACAGCTGGTTTGAACAAAATGCTAAACCAATTGGATATAGCAAACACAGAACTCTCTGCCAACAGCAAAAAAAACATACATTCTTCCCAGGCACACACGGAACATTCTGTAGGATAGATTATATGTTAGTTCACAAAACGAGTCTAAACAAACCTAAGAAGATACGAATCATTCCAGGTATTTTTTTCTAACCACAGTGGAATGAAACTAGAAATCAGTAACAGCAAGAAAACCAGAAAATTTGTGGAAACTTAAACACACTCTTGAATAATCATTGAGTCAAGAAGGAAATCAAAAGGGAATCTTAACAGTATCTTCGGACAAAAATGAAAACACAGCATACCAGCATCTATGGGACGCAACAAAAGCGGTACTAAGAGATAAGTTTATAGAGACAATGCGTACGTTAAAAAAAAAAGATCTCACTTATACCCCAGGGACTAGTAGAACAACAAGCTAAGCCTAATGTTAGCATAATGAAGAAAATAATAAGGATTACAGCAAAAAATAGAGGATTTAAAAACACAGAAAAATGTCAGTAAAACTAAGAGGTGATTTTTTAAATCAACAAGATTGACAAACCCTTAGCTAGATAAATTGAGAGAAAAGACAAAATCAGAACTGAAAATGGAGACAACAGATGCCTCAGAAATAAAAGGATCATAAGGGAATATTAGGAACAATTTTATGCCAACAGACTAGATAACCTAGAAAAAAGATACATTCCTAGAAACGTACCACCTATTAAAGCTGAATCAAGAAGAATTAGAAAGCCTGAATAGGCCAATAACAAATGAGATTGAATCAGTAATCAAAAATCTCCCAACAAACACCCAGCATGGATTTAGAAATTTAAAAAACAAAACAAAACAAAAAAAACTCCCAACAAAGAGACATCCAGAACCAGATGGCTTTATGAGTGAATTCTGTTAACATTCAAACAAGAATTAATACCAACCTTTCTTAAGCTCTCCCAAAAATGAGAAGATGGACCACTTCCAAACTCATTCTGAGACCAGCCTCACCCTGGTACCGAAACCAGACAAAGACACTGCAACTAAAGAAAACTACAGACCAATATTCCTGGCGAACATAAACACAAAAAATCCTCAGTAAAATACTGGCAAACCAAACTCAGCACATTAAAAGGATCATACACCATGACCAAGTGGGGTTTATCCCTGGGACTTAAGGATGGTTCAGCATACACAAATCAATTAATGTGATACAGCACACACATTGAGGTAAAATGAAAGGAATAACCATGTAGTCATCTTAATAGATGTATAAAAAGCATTTGAAAAGGTTCAGCAATTGTTCATAATTAAAACTCTCAGGCCGGGTACAGTGGCTCATGCCTATAATCCCAGCACCTTGGGAGGCCGAGGCGGGTGGATCACCTGAGGTCAGGAGTTTGGGACCAGCCTGACCAACATGGAGAAACCCTATCTTTACTAAAAATACAAAATTAGCCTGGCATGGCGGCCAGTGCCTGTAATCCCAGCTACTCAGGAGGCTGAGGCAGGAGAATCGCTTGAATCTGGGAGGCAGAGGTTGTGATGAGCCAAAATCACGCTATTGCACTCCAGCCTGGGCAACAGGAGCGAAACTCTTGTCTAAAAAAAAAAAAAAAAATATATATATATATGGAAGGAACTTAACAGAATAAAGGCCATATATAAAAACCCCATAGGTAATATAACAATGGAGAAAATCGAAAGCTTTCCCGCTGAGATCTGGCACAAGCAAGGGTGCCATTCTTACCACTTACTTTCAGTGTAGGACAGGGAGTTCTAATGTAGTATCCATTTTTGTGTTGCTGTAAAGGAATACCTGAGGCTTGGTAATTTATAAAGAACAAAGGTTTAATTGACTCACAGTTCTGCAAGAAGCATGTCACGGACATCCACATGCTTTCTGTACAGGAAGCATGTCACCAACATCTCAGCTTCTGGAGAGGCCTCAGGGAACTTTTACTCATGGCAGAAGGTGAAGCAAGCAAGCAGAGGCATGTCACATGGTGAACGAGATGGGAGGAGGTGCCACACCTTTTAAACAGCCAGATCTTGCTTGAACTCAGAGCAGTATCTCATTATTGAGAAACCTGCACCAAGGTATTCATGAAGGATCCACCCCCACAACCCAAACACCTCCCACTAAACCCTACCTGTAACACTGGGGATTACATTTCAATATGAGATTTGGAGAGGACAAACATCCAAACCATATCACCTAGCCAGAGCAATTAGACAAGAAAAATAAAGGTATCCAAATCAGAAAGGAGGAAGTAAAATTATCTCTGTTTGCAGGTGACATGATCATATATGTTGAAAACCCTAAAGACTCAACCAAAAACTTTTAAAAGTAATAATTGAATTTAGTAAAACTGCAAGACACAAAAACAATGTACAAAAGTCAGTTGTGTTTCTGTACACAAGGAACTATCAAAGGAGATCAAGAAAATAATCCCATTAACAATAGCAAGAAGAAGAGTACTTAGGAATACACTGAAAATTGTAAAACATTGATGAAGGAAATTAAAGACACAGATAAATAAAAACATAGCCTGTGTTCATGGATTGAAAGAATTAATATTCTTAAAACATCCTTACTACCCAAAGTAGTCTATGGATTCAATGTAATCCCTATCAAAATACCAGTGGCATTCTTTACAGAAACAGAAAAAAATCCTAAAATTATATGCAACCAGAAGAAACCCTGAATAGCCAAAGCAATCTTGAGTAAGAACAACAGAGCTGGAGACCTCACATTCCTTGATTTTTAAAAATATTACAGAGTTATAGTAAAACAGTATGGTACTGACATAAAAACAGACATATTGACCAGTGGAACAGAATAGAGACCCCAGAAATAAATTGATGTATCTATGGTCAACTTATCTTTGACAAGGGTGCCAAGAACACACAATGGGGAAAGGATAGTCTCTTCAGTAAATGGATATTCACATGCAGATGAATGAAATTGAATCATTACCTCACACCATATACAAAAATAAACTCAAAATGAATTAAAAATGTAAACATAAGAACTGAAACCATAAAACTCCTAGAAGAAAACATAGATGAAAAGCTTCTTGACCTGGTCTAGGCAGTAATATTTTGGATATGACACAAAAAGCACAGGCAACAAAAGCAAAAATAGGCAAGTGGGATTACATTAAACTAAAATGCATCTACACAGCAAAGGAAATAATCAGCAGTGAAAAGACAGCCTTCAGAAAGGGAGAAAATATTCACAAACTATGTAACTCCTAAAGGGTTTATATTCAAAATGTATCAGGAACTCATGCAAATCAATAGTAATAGAAACCAATAACCAGATTTTAAAATGGGCAAAGGACCAGAATAGACATTTCTCAAAAGAAAGTATACAGATAGCCAACAGGTATATTGAAAGGTACTCAACCTCACTAATCATCAGGGAAATGCAAATTAAAACCCAATGGGATACCATCTTACAAACCTGTCAGAATGGTTACTATGAGAAAGTTGAAGATTACAAGCATTTATGAGGACATAGAGAAAAGAGAACCCTTGTACACTTTCATGGGAATATAAGTTGGTGCAGCTATTATGAAAAACAGTACGGAGGTTCAAAAACTTTAAAAGTATGATCTAGCAATCCCACTTCTGAGCATATATCCAAAGGAAATTCAATAAGTATCTCAAAGAGATAATCTGCACTCATGTTCCTTTCAGCATTATTCACAATAGCCAAAATATGAAAACAACATAAATGTCTGTATATGGATAAAGAAAACATGAGCGGTATACACATAACACACACACAGTGGAATATTTATTCAGCCTTAAGAAAGAAGGAAATCCTTTCATTTGTGATAACATGGGTGAACCTAGAGGATGTCATGCTAAGTGACATAAGCCAGAGAGAGACACATACTGCATGATCTCACCTATATGTAGAATTCAAAAATGTCAAACTCCTAGAAACAGAGAACAGAACGGTGGTTACCAGGGGCTGGGAGAAGAGGGTATGGAAAGATTGTGGTCAAAGGGGTACAGAGTTCCAACTATATAAGACAAAATCTGAAGATCTAGTGTACAACAGTGTGACTAGTTAACAGTAGTTTATTATATAACTGAAGTTTGCTAAAGGAGATCTTAAGTGTTCTCAACACAGTGGGGTTGGGGGCAGATAAGCTATATGAGGTGCTGAATATGTTAATTAACTTGACTGTAATAAGTATTTCACAGTGTATACATAAATCATCAAGTTGTACAGTTTACAATTTTTAACTGTCAACTATACATCAATAAAGTTGTGGGGGAGACAAAATAAAGACAGCAAAACAACAGTTTTCATTCACACAAATTCTGGAAGTCAGCAGTCATATGGTGAATCAGGTCAGCACTCATAGGGTTACATCATCCTCACTAGTGTGCTGCAACAAATACTCTAGACTTACAATTTCTTCCACATATGTTTATATTTTCAAATGTCTTCAGAGATACAAATTATTTGTGTTACTTCTTCCTTCCTAAGAAACATTATGGTTTGTAGGAACAGGAAAGTATGAATTGTGGAGAGGAAAATATACATTTTTCCTGTGAAGCTGAACAGGACACCCTAAAAAAAATGTATAGTTACTGTCATTGAGAAATTCAGTGCCTTACATAGGGGAGGAAAAGGAGAGGTTGAGAAAAACATTTTACAAATCAGGCAGTTGTTCACATGCTTACATACTGGTAGGAATACCATGTTAAATTGGGTTTTAGAAGAGTGGCTGGCAAACAGTGACCCATGGACCAAATCCAGCCTGCCATCTGTTTTTGTCAATAAAGTTTTATTGCAGGAAATAAAGAAAAAGAAATGGGAACAAGGAAGAACTAGTATATTACTGGTCTTCAGTTTGTTACAAGAATTTTCACATTCTCCTTTCACATTCTCATTTATTGTGCTCTATTTCACTTTTTTGTTGTTGGTTTTATTTTTTATTTTTTTGAGACAAAGTTTCAGCTCTTGTTGCCCAGGCTGGAGTTCAATGGCATGATCTCGGCTCACTGCAACCTCTGCCTCCCAGATTCAAGCCATTCTCCTTCCTCAGCCTCATGAGTAGCTGGGACTACAGGCATGCGCCATCGCGCGCAGCTAATTTTGTATTTTTCGTTGAGACAGGGTTTCTCCATGTTGGTCAAACTGGTCTCGAACTCCTGACCTCAGGTGATCCACCCGCCTCTGCCTCCCAAAGTGCTGGGATCACAGGCTTGAGCCACCGCACCCAGCCCCCTGCATTTTTATGTATAATTAGACGTAGGTCTGTCCTCGTATTTTATTTAAATGCTTTTAAATATAGCTAGAATACAATGAACAGTTATTACAGAGGATCAGAGTGAGATTAGGGCATTTGACACAGTAAGCAAATGTTCAGAGATTAGATGCTATTTGGATGTTAATTGAATAAAGCAATAGAGATGACAGCAGTATAAGCGCTAACTCTTTAAAAAATATGCAAGATGTGTATTTCAGACACTGAATGAGTTTCCTGAATACAATCTTCCTACTCTTTTTGAAAAATAAGAATTTTTTCTTATGAAAAGGTTCCTGTTTTGCTTCAACATAATCTGTTACTTCAGATTAATAATAATCTGTTATTTCACATAAGTGAAATAAAATTGGTCTTGACAGTTGTTGAAGTAGGATGAGTACATGTTCATTTTGCTATCCTCTCTACTTTTATATATGTTCGAAATTTTCCATAATAAATATGAAAGGTCCAATAAAAACATCCATTACTTAAAAGTTTTTACATGAAAGATAGAAGTTTGTATGCCGGCTATTTTGGGAGAAATAAGGAATCAATAATTTTTTGCAATAAGGCTAAAATACACATTAACTTCATGAATAGAAATTTATTTAGTCCTTGAAGTCAGTTCTGCTTCACAATGTAGAGACTTTTTTAACAGCTAAAATTAAATGTGTTTAGACCATTATTTGTTATCTAATTTCCTCTTTTTTCCGATTTTTTGGTTATTTAGTTTCCAAACACCTCTAATTTAAAAAAAAAATTCATAATTCTAAGTACCAAGTGAGTTTATAAGAAAACATTGGAGATTTTTCATTAAAAAAAAAAATTTGTAGATCCCTTATTGATTGCCTTAGATATTACTTAAATAATGAAAAATATGCTGGCATTTAGTAATACATTGAAGTGTAAAAAGGTACTTCTTTATGGTCACTCTTCCTAAAATTTTAACCTTTGCAGTTAAACAGAATCAACAAGGTTTTACTAAAAACGTGCTAGGTGAAAATGTTTTCTAATGCCTGAGACCAAAATTCTAATACGTAGGATGGATCCCCAGATTAAAACAATTATTCTGTAAAATGTTTCCCAGATGTGGAATGTGAAATGATTTTACATGGTAAAAAGTCAAAGTTTTTAAAAATGTATTTCTTTTCATGTGTTTCTGGGCATAGTAACTGGTATTGTCAGATCCTTGATTTTTTTTAGATATTTTTACTTAGGATAAGACTTAATTCGATGTTTGTTTTAAAATTATTCAGTTTGGGGAAAATACTGTATAGATACTATTCAAGTTAGTTGTGCATATGGCAAAAATTGTGACAATGGAAAGCCAACACCTAAAGTTGAGGACTTAGCAAGAAAATTTCTATATAATGAGTAAGAAAGGTGTGCTAAAGGGATACAGAGTACCAAATATCATTTAATTATTTAAAATTTGTCATAAAATTTGACTTCTATATTTTTATCTACTTGTTACAATGTCTCTCTTTTAAAATAGAAAAGATATCAGTAGGGTAAGTAGAATTTGCATATTAATAATGTACATTGTTTTAACATAGGTTTGATGCTTTGAATTAATAACCTTGACCAGAAAAATTCAACAACGCATGCTCCTTTTACTTTAAACCTCCCAAAATTAATTTGTAGGAATACTGTTGTAATTTCATTGTGCGACCCAAATTTTTAAAAGTAGTTTTATAAATGTGATCGCTTGTTAGAGACAATCTTTGAGGAATATAATTATTCTCTGTATTTAAGATACCACTATCCATATAAACATTCTAGAACATTGGTCTCTTAGAGCTCCAGTGACCTTTATTTTATAAGTAAGAAACAAAGAGACCTACAATGTATATGATTTATCTGAGATCACGGAGCAAAATATTCAGAAATTAGTAGCAGAGCCTGGAACAGAACTCCATTCTCACAACTGTAAATTCTAGTGTTCTTTCTACTCTACGATACCAAATGTGATTTTAAAAAATAAAGTATGGTAAAATTTTTATATAGATTTACTTCTCCAGAGTCTGTGGATAAGACGTTAGATACTAGTTTATATTTTATTTGTGTCATCCAAGGCTTACATTTTTGGCAGATAGAGAACATGAATTAACAAAAAAACTTCCCTGTCTGGTAGAAAACAAATATAAATACTACTGCAGTGGGAAACGAAACTCTAACTTTAATGAGACTTACGTGCAGTGACAGTATTGTTTTGCAGCAGGACACCTTTTTACAATCTTGAGTAGTAGTATGGGAATCTTTGCAATTAGATACCCTTTCTTCAACTATAAATTGGAGATAATGATGCTGTTTTCTCCTTTAAGGAGATATGGAGGTGATTACATCATGTTCATGTTGTATTTCCCAGAGGGAGAAGTGCCAACTAGATAGAGGTTGGTAGTGATCAAGCATATGTGTCAGTTTCAGCTAGATGCCTCATTTAGGGAGCAAGCTGCCTCAGGCTGTGCACTACAAATGGTGTTTAAAGTTGTCTGTAATTTTTTAGACTTTGTGATTTCTTACTTATAAAACCATTTCTTTTCTTTCTTACAGATCAAAGGTCCATCATCAAAACACCAAAGACTCAAGACACAGAAGATGATGAGGGAGCTCAGTGGAATTGTACTGCCTGTACTTTTTTGAACCATCCAGCCTTAATTCGCTGTGAACAGTGTGAGATGCCCAGGCATTTCTGAGCCAAATGGCCCTGTATCTTCTCTAAAACCACATCTAAATTTCAAGAAACTTGTCTGTCATCGGGAAAAAGTTTCACTGCTACATAGGATTTTTGTCAAATTGAAGGTGTGACAAGATGGTGTTGTGCTAATGTTAAATGTCAGTCCACAGAGCTAATAATACCTCAGTATAATGTCATGAGCAGTTGAAATTCATCACATGAAAAGTAATCTGCTAAAAGACTTGGTTGCCCACTGCCTAACTGTGTACAGTGTTACCAGTATCCTATTATGGATAATTCTCAATATGTTAACGCCTAGGTGTTCCCATTACTTTTTTCCCCTCATGTCACTACTGAATTTTGACAGGAGGAAGGAATAGAATGATAGCTTGTTTTATTTGTAAAGCTTTCAGTGAAACACTACATACATGAAGAAAAGGAACAAGGTTTAACTATTTAAGAACTGTTTGCTGCCGCATAGTGCCATTGGATAGGGGAAGAACTTCAGAAATCTGTGGTACTCTTGGCCTTGTCTTTGTCTTCCCTGAACACGTCTCCACTCTGTGAAGCCAGCATCTAGGGGCTAAAGATGCAAAGGAAAGCAGCATGCATTGTCTGTACAAATGTGCAGTGAAATACCCCCAAAGCTTTTCCTACTGTACAGATCTCTCGAGTCTGCTTCAAGTGATTTCTTTTCTTCTTGATTATTTTCTTATATTTCTATATGTATAGTGTAATAGCCTTTTGTTAACTAATTTTCTTTTTTCCTTTTAGTAATTAAGCACGATCATGTCCCTTTTTACGCCTTACCTGAGAGGAACAATGCCTTAAAATAAAAAAGCATTAATGAGATGAAACTATGCACAGAATAACTTTCCTCTACTTATTCTGTACTTTGCCCTCATGAGTTCCAATGTTGTGTGAAGACAGGGAGATGCTGCACAGTGAATTGCAGATGATATTACAGAAGTGATGTCTGTAGGTCACATTAAATACTGACTTGAGCAGTGGGTGACACAACACAGTGTTTTGTCTTCCACAGAGAAGCTTAAAACAAAAGATATTTTTAACCCACTGACAGAACAACAAGGTTAAACTTCATCTGCTTGGTGTCCCACAGAACTTGCACAAGCGATTGTTATTGGGAAAGTACAGTCTCAAAACCACCAACAGCAGCAGTACCTGCAGCCCTTTTTTTGGAGAGAAGTTTAAATGCTTTACTGTTGGGGCAGTCCATTTCTAATCCTGACTTGGTGACAGTATCATGTGTATTTATAAAACAAGGCTAGCCATATTTAGGACAACTGAAGAAAAGCTGGAAAAAAAGAAAAACAAGCAAACTTGAACACTGAAGCAACCTCAAGCATCTCTTTATTTTGATGATATATTTTTGTAAGGAAAATAAATATTCAGATGATCAGGAATGTATATAACTAAATGAAATCAAGAAAAAATAACAGTATGCATTTAAAAGGACAGAATTATGAAATTATATGAGTGCTTAGAATGGGGCTAAGGGAAGTGCTGAAATAGAGCAAAGGATGGAAGATAATATAGACTATCACCCACTGTAAATGTTTGCAAGTGGCTGTGTTTTAAATGGGATTATTAAAGTTGATCTCTATGAATGTCAGAGCCTTAACTTTCAGGCTTTGCATTTTGTATATGGGAAGAAATAAGACAATCCTAGGTAATTAAACCGTAGACCCAAAGCCCTTAGGTTTGATGCATTTTATTTTAAAAATAGGCCTTGTTTTTCAGCTTCATCTGCAGTTCTATGTGAAGATTGATAAATCAGTTTTTACTTGTTTTATTAATAAAACGTAATTTGGATATCTTGAGTTGATGGTTTTGTGATTTAGCTGGGTAAACTATCTTTGTAACAGATAAGTTATTTATAAAAATTAAAAAACTTATATTCTAATGTGGATTTTGTGACTTGTTTTCAGTTTGTGGGACAGGAGATAATTTATACATCAGATCATTTAAACATTAATGGAAATCAGAGAAAACTTCTTCTGTAGAGTCTCCTTGTGACATTATGACATTCAGCTGCATTTCTTGGAGTATTTTTATCAGTTGCCCTAGACTTCTTTTTTCATAGTTTGTGATAGCTTTCCCTTTGATTTCCTTTGGATTTTTCAAAACTTACCCCATTGTTAAAGACAAACGTGATTTATGGGACCATTTAACCTGAAGTAAACACTTCGTTAATATTAGTTCTGTCCTTTGATGTGTAATGCAGTTCATGAGGATGGTGGTGCTTCTCTTGAAGAGAATTTTTATATTTACAGTTTTCAAAAAATTACAAAAACTCAGGTGTTTTTCTCAGGCTGAAAAGAACAAACTAGCATTTGCTGATCTCGCCATGATGCAGTTGTAGAAAGGTCTTCCTTAAGTGATCTTTTAATAGGAAGGAAATACTCTTTGTCAATGAATATGAGGACTGGACATGTTGGTCATTTGGGGTTCGGAGGTAGAGGAACTGGCAGTTCATGTAAACTAGACTTCTCAGGAAAATTTTTATATTAACAAAATGTCAGCCAAATGCCTCCTGTGACAACTAATACTTTAGACAAAGATGTGTGTTACACTGCGGATATTTATGGGAAAAAAAATTTGAAATTTTATTTTTCTTTCAAAATTTTTGTTTAAATGACCAACCTGTGTTGCCTTTGATCTAATATTAATTAACTTTATATTGGGGAAATTATGCAGAAAATCAGCTGCACGGGTAGTCCAAAACTCATTGTTAGCTTTAAACTTATTAAAGCAGCTGTAAATAGCAAAACTAGCTGACGTGTCACCAGTATTCTCTATCCCAACATAATGTTGACAAGCAATTCTAGTGAGCAAGGATAGGTTTAAGAGGTAAACAGTATGAGATAAAATATTCAGACTGGGCACAGTGGCTCACACCTGTAATCCCAGCACTTTGGGAGGCCAAGGTGGGTGGATCGCTTGAGGCCAGGGGTTTGAGACCAGCCTGACCAACATGGGGAAACCCCATCTACTAAAAATACAAAAATTAACCAGGCATGGCAGCACACGCCTGTAGTCCCAGATCCTCTGGAGGCTAAGCCACAAGAATCGCTTGAACCCAGGAAGTGGAGGTTGCAGTGAGCCGAGAGTGCACCACTGCACTCCAGCCTGGGCAACAGCACAGCTCTGTCTCAAAAAAAAAAAATGAAAGATAAAATATTCATCCCATGAGTAATGGAAGTTGGCCATATTGCCCTAGAAAATAACGTAGTGGCACCAGGGACTGCTCCAGATTTAATAACTATATGCTGGATATCAGCATAGCTTCCCATATAATATCACAAAGTACTTCTATTTCTGTATGGCAGATGAATATATTTTTGGCTTCAGCTTTTTTGGTGCTTCAATTTTATATCCATTTTACTTGAAATGGCTCAGCTGCATTTTAATTTGTATTGCTTCCATCTGAAAATACAATTAGACAACTGAGAGAAAAGGCCTAAGAAAACCAATTTTTGTTTGTTTGTTTTTAACGAAACAGAGTCTCACGCTATCACCCAGGCTGTAGTGCAGTGGAGCATTCTCGGCTCACTGCAACCTCCACCTCCCGGGTTCAAGCAGTTACCCTGCCTCAGCCTCCCCAGTAGCTGAGATCATAGGCGCACGCCATCACGCCTGGCTAATTTTTTTTATATTTTTGGTAGAGAAAGGGTTTCACCATGTTGGCCAGGCTGGCCTCGATTCCTGACCTCAAGTGATCCTCATGGCCCAAAATGCTGTGATTTCAGATGTCTTCATGGATTTACTCTGTAATCCTGGCACAGTTCCTTGCTTGTATTGCCTCTCCTTGTGGAACCAAGGTAATTAGATTAATGCTAAACCCACCTCACAGGGGTGTTGTAAGGATTAATGTAAAACTATCATCTGAGCCAACCCCTTCTCTTTGACTAGGAACTGCGTTGTCCTAAAAGTGGGTCGTGTTTTTACATGAATGGGTTTTGAAGTATTTTTCTCTCAACAGTATTAACAGGTAAGTTTGCTATCTATCTGAATTGGTCTAGGCACATCTCAATGGATCAGAATTTGATGTTTCAATCACTGAGATTGAATTGTTCCCTCAATGTCAAAGGTAGGTAGCTTTGAAAAGATTAAACTTTGGAAGGCTGACCTGAAGATCAGGTATGTTTATATTTCTATTATATGTTCAGCTGTCTAAAGAATGTACATTTTATGATGGAGTATAACAAATTATTTCTCCAGGATAAACAAATAACTTACTGTAGTGTTTGCATGTCTGCATATTTGTTTTAAGCCTAAAATGAACCCAAAGCACACTTCTCTCTAGTGCCTCGCTCTTTACGGATTCCCTTCTTTACTCCCTTCTTCCTCTTCTGAGGGCAGCCTTCCTCTGACATGACGTGGAACCAATACAGCTTACTGATCTTATTCCAGAAGTGTTTATTGATCCTCATAGCCGTGAACAAAGACTGCCATATCTTCACCATGGAAATGCTTTCCAGTGGTTTTTGGTTTTGTTCTTTGGAGACAAAGTCTTGCTGCGTTACCTCGGCTGGCCTCTTCTTGGGTTCAAGCTGTCCTCCCACCTTGGCCTTCCAAGTAGCTGGGACTACAGATGCATGCCACTGCACCTGGCTACAGATTTTTTTTTTTTTAATTTTCACCTTTGAACTCATCTATGGATTGTTGGTAGGCTTTGTCCCTTTCACACTGTGACCTAATTGATTCCAAGTTCTTACTCTTTCCTTGCACACTGCAGCTAGATTACAGTATATTACAGAAATAACACTATGCCCACGCTCCTGTTCAGAAATCTTTATTATTTCCCCATTGTTCACTGGGCTTACTTGTAACACTTGTTTGTTCCTTACCCGTCTCTTCAGGATCATTACTTTCCAACAGAGCCCTCTTAAAACTAAATTGGTCTGATCACTTCCCTTAATAGGCCTTGCACCTCCCCACCAGTGTACTTTTGTCCATGCCATTTGCCTTGTCTTTGTACTTAAATTTAACTTCCAGTGATCAGATCAAGGGTCACCATCGTGACACCTTTCCAAACTGCACCTTTTCTCATAGCACTTGCTATATTTTCTGCCTACTGGGCACTCATTGCTACTTTGACCTCTCCACTTAGATACAGACATACATTGTTTTATTGTGTGTCACTTCATTGCACCTCACAGAAGTGTTTTTTACAAATTGAAGGTTTTACAAATTGAGGTAACCTTGCATTGAGTAAATTTATTGGTGCCATTTTTTTCAGCAGCATGTACCTCTGTGTCTTTTGTATTACGTTTTGGTGAGTCTCACAATATTTCAAACTCTCATTACTGTTATATTCGTTATGATTTGTGATCTGTGATCTTTGATGTTATAATTGTTCTGGGGCACCACGAAGCATATCCACGTTAAGGCTTAATTGATATTTGAACCATGTCTGTGTGAGACTTAACCAATACTTGATAATATGTGTTTTTTTGTTTGTTTTTGGGACGGAGTCTCTGTTGCCAGGCTGGAGTGCAGTGGCGCAATCTCGGTGCACTGCAACCTCCGCCTCCTTGGTTCAAGTGATTCTCCTGCCTTGGCCTCCCAAGTAGCTGGGACTACAGGTGTTTGCCACCACGCCCAGCTAAGTTTTTGTATTTTTAGTAGAGACAGGGTTTCACCGTGTTAGCCAACATGGTCTCGATCTCCTGACCTCATGATCTGCCTGCCTCAGCCTCCCAAAGTGCTGGGATTACAGGCGTGAGCCACTGTACCCAGCCAATGTGTGTGTTCTGACTGTTCACCAACCAGTCATTCCCCTCTCTTTCTCCCTCTCCTTGGGCCTCCTATTCCCTGAGACACAACAGTATTGAAATTAGGCCAATTAATAACCTGACAGTGGCTTCTAACTTTAAGTGAAAGGAAAAGTCACACATCTTTCACATTAAATCAAAAACTAGAAATGGTTAAGCTTAGTGAGGAAGGCATGTTGAAAGCCAAGATAGCCTGAAAGCTAGGCCTCTTGCACCGAACAGCCATGTTGTGAATGCAAAGGAAAAGTTCTCAAAGGAAATTAGTCGTGCTACTTCAGTGAACACAAGTGATAAGAAAGTGAAGCAGCCTATTGCTGATACGGAGAGTTTTAATCGTCTGGATAGAAAGGCAGACCAGCCACAACATTCCCTTAGGCCAAGGCTTAATCCAGAGAAAGGCCCTAACTCTTCAATTCTATGAGAGAAGTGAGGAAGCTGCAGAAGAAAGTTTGACAATAACAGAAGTTGGTTCATGAGATTTACAGAAAGAAGCTATCTTCATAACATAAAAGTGCCAGGTGAAGCAGTAAGTGCCAATGTAGACGCCACATCAAGTTATCCAGAAGATCAAACTAAGATAATGTGGCTACATGAAACAACAGATTTTCCATGTAGATGAAACAGCCTTAAGGTGGAAGAAGGTGTCGAGATGCCATCCAGGACTTTCATAGCTAGAGAAGAGAGATCAATGCCTGGCTTCAAAGGACAGGCTGACTCTCTTGTTAGAGGCTATTGCAGCTGGTGACTTGAAGTTGAAGCCAATGCACATTGACCATTCCAAAAATCCTAGGGCTCTTAAGAGTTATGCTAAATATATGCTCTCTGTGCTCCAGAAATGGAACAACAGAGCCTGGATGGCAGCACATCTGTTTATAACATGGTTTACTGAATTATTTTAAGCCCACTGTTGAGACTTACTGCTCAGGAAAAAAAAAAAAAAAAAAAATTCTTTCAAAATATTACTGTTCACTGACAATGCACTTGGTCACCCAAGAGCTCTGATGGAGATGTACAAGGAGATTACTGTTTTCATGCCTGCTAATGTATCCATTTTGCAGCCTGTGGATGAAGGAATAATTTAGATTTTGAAGTCTTATCACTTAAGAAATACATTTCATAAGGCTGTAGCTGCCATTGATAGTGATTCCTCTAATGGATCTGGACAGAGTAAACTGAAAACCTGGAAAGAATTCCCCATTTTAGATGACATTAAGAACATTCGTGATTCATGGGAGGAGGTCAAAATATCAACACTAATAGGAGTTTGAAAGAAGTTGATTTCAACCCTCATGGATGACTTTGAGGGCTTCAAGACTTCAGTGGAGGAAGTCACCGCAGACGTGGAAATAGCAAGAGAACTAGAATTAACAGTGGAGCGTGAAGATGGGACTGAATTGCTGCACTGTCATGATCAAACTTGAACAAATAAGGAGTTGCTGTTTATGGGTGAGCAAAGAAAGTAGTATCTTGAGATGGAATCTCCTCCTGGCGAAGATGCTGTGAACATTAGTGAAATGACAACAAAGGATTTAGGATATTACATGAACTTAGTTAATAAGCAGCCACAGGGTTTGAGAGGATTGATTCCAATTTACTGTGGGTAAAATGCTACCAAACAGCAACACATTCTACAGAGAAATCTTTCATGAAAGAAAGAGTTGCTGCAGCAAGCCTCATTGTTGTCTTATTTTAAGAAATTGCCCCAGTCACCCCATCCTTCAGCAGCCACCACCCTGATCGCTCAGCGACCATCAAGACCCTCCACCAGCAAGAAGATTATGACTTGCTGAAGGCTCAGATGATTGTTAACATTTCTTAGCAGTAAAGTATTTTTAATTAAGGAATGTATATTTTGTTTTTAGACATAATGCTGTTGCACACTTAATAGGCTGCAGTACAGTGTAAACATAATTTTATGTGCACTGGGAAACCAAAAAATTCATGTGACTGTATTGTGATACCTTATTATGGTGGTCTGGAACCAAACCTGCAATATCTCCAAGGTATGACTGTCAGGGCAGGTGTGTCTTTGTGTCCCCATAGCAAATATCTTCATATGTGGCAAAAGGTCAGTAGTTGATGATGATTCTTTTTTTATTTAAGATAGGTTTTCACTATGTTGCCCAGCCAGGACTTGAACTCCTAGGCTCAAACTATCCTCCCACCTCAACCTCCCAAGTAGCTGGGACTACAAACGCGCCCCACCGCACCCAGACTTGATGATAATGACTCTTACTTAACGTGAAGTCCAAGTTAATTTCTAACATTTATTCAAGTTAACCAATGTGTACAGCCATTTTGAATGTAGTGTGTATTTTCCCCTAGAACTAGTATTACAAGCAGTAAGTTCCCAGGCCAGCCCACTAATTAGCTGGAATGCTTTGCATTTGAAAAACTGAAATAAGCACAGGCATACTATTGGGATACATAAATGTAACAATGAAACCAAGAAATAATGTTTCTGGTATCTTCCGTGTGGTGCCAGAGGGGAATGAAGAAGTAGAGATCTTTGTGGATATTCTGGAAAATTCAGAAATTGGCATTTCAACCTGAGGCCTCTGTTACATCTAACTTTACTTCAAAGTTTAAAGTTTGCTTTTTCATGGACCTAAATGTTTGAGTGGCTTCTTCTTAGACATAATGAATGTCTTTTTTTTTTCCTCAAAATTGAAGCACAGGGACATGGGAGAATATTTTTCTGGAGAACACTGGTCAAGAGAAAAGGAAAGAAAGAAGAAAATTAAATACAAAGTATGTAATAATCCTGTCTTCTTTCCTAAGAAAGGTGACAAGCCAGGCTTCTGACTAAAGGATTAGCAGTGGAGAGCAGAGACTCCACTGGTTATACTCCATTGGTCTGATAACCAAGACATTGCCTGATGGTGAGTGACATGAAAAAAGCCTACATTTTGTTATCTGAACTGAAGTATTAACTACTACCTTTTAGTTTTTAACAGAAGTCTTTCACATGCCCTTTTGCTGAACTGCCAAATTATTTTTGTAATAAAACAGCATACAAATCTTAGAACACCAATTTGCTAACCCAGACAACCAACCTCTGCTAAGGTAATGAATGAGAAGCAATATGTGCAATTTCCATTCCAGTGAATGACAATAGGTGATTTTTGTTATGAAGTATCTCAAAACATGATTATATTCAATATCAAATGACAAAAACACGCAGCAAAGATTTTTAAACTTCCACCTGTATTACTCTATTAACTACAATCTCTTTCCTTTCTACTGCTTATTTTGTTTTGTTTTGTTTTGAGACAGAGTCTAGCTCAGCCACCCAGGCTGGAGTGCAGTGGCGCAATCTTGGCTCACTGCAACCACTGTCTCCCGGGTTCAAGCGATTCTCCCGTCTCAGCCTCCCGAGTAGCTGGGATTACAGCCACCTGCCATCATGCCCAGCTAATTTTTATATTTTAGTAGAGACAGGGTTTCACCATGTTGGCCAGGCTGGTCTTGAACTCCTGAACTTAGGTGATCTGCCCGCCTCAGCCTCCCAAAGTGCTGGGATTACAGGCGTGAGCCACTGCGCCCAGCATCTACTGTTTATTATTAATATGCTAACAGTTAACAGGTAACTACTGGCTTCACATTACAAGAAACAAGGGGCTCCCAAATTTGGAAACAAGTAAAGAATAAGTAGTACTCACTGAAAACCTTAGGTCAGCTGTCATCTTGTCCCTTTGATTCCAGTTTGTTCTAAGGTAGCGATAGTAATTTATCAGCTCTCAATCTGCAGAATCATCTTTATATTTCAAAAATTTCACATTTCAACTTTTCTACTTCCTCCTTTTGCTAGTCTTCCTAATCTTAGCCACATTCTCTCATTTCCTTCACTGCTTTGTACCCTGCTCCCAGCTTAGGCCTGGCACATAGTACGTGGGCAACAAATTTTATGTTATAAATTTGATGACAGGATCTATCTTTATTTTTCTATGATTTTCTACAAATGCTTTTCAATAGCACATTCCTGCCATGTCAGGCAGTGTGTTTGATGACATGGGAGACAGTCACCATCTTAGAGCTCATAAAGGAGAAGTAAGCATGCAAGTACAGTCATTATCTGTGGATTCGTTTGTGAATATGCCTATTCACTAAAAATTTTCATGGCACTTTCATAGTCCTTTGCAGATATGTGTAGAACAGTGACAAATTTCAGTCACCCAATGCTCGTATTCCCATCTCAGGTCAAGCCACACAATGGTCTGCCTCTTGTGTCAGCTCCTGTACTGTGAACCAAGTGTCCTTTCTGCAGTCTATTTAGTGATACGTTTTTTGCATTTTTATTGGTGATTTTGCAGTTTAAAACGCCCTTAACATTGCTGAAATGCTGTCTAGTGTAAGCCCAAGAATGCCAGGATGGGCCTTAGCGAGAAAATACGTGTTAGAAAACTGTTCATGCGCAAGTTGTAGCCCCATTGGTTATGAGTTCAATGTTCATTAATAAAGTATCTTTAAACAGAAACACGTAAAACAAGGTCATGTATTCATGGGCTGGTGAAAATATCATGGGCAGAGGCTCGTGGGAACCTAACCCTGCATTTCCCCTAGGAGCAAGTCACTGTTCACTCTTTGCTAAATCAGTGTTTGTGGAGACTTTATAGAACATAACTACCACTTATTAATAATGAGATTAACTGTGGGCAGGTGCTATACAAAAAGCTACAAAGTTCAGTGAAGAGAGACAATTTCTCGTGGTTGAGTCAGGGACAGTTAATGAAAAGGAGGCATTTGAGATGAGACTCAAATGGTGGGTGAGACTCTGACAGAGGGGGAAACATTCCAGACACAGGAAACAGTGTGAGCTATGGTGGAGTTTAGAAACTCTAGGGGTGGTATAGGGATCTGCAGGTAACCTTGTTTGGCTAAAAGCTGGGGAAGATAAGATGGAAAATATATATTCTGTGGAGGACAAGTAAGAGTGTACTTAATGAAATGGGCAAAAATTAGCCATGAAAAGCTTGGGGATAATTTCCCCAAGAGGAATGAAGAAATCAGTCCATATAAAGACGTAAATGTTGAGAGCAGCTTTATTCATAGTGGCCAAAAACTGGAAACCACCCAAATGTTCATCAACAGTGGATGGTAAACAGATGCTGGTGTGTCTACATATTGGAATGCTACTCAGCAGTAAAAAGGAACAAATACCAGCCTGGGCCACATAGTGGGACCTCATCTCTACAAAAAAAAAAGAAGAAGAAGAAGAAGAAGAAGAAGAAGAAGAAGAAGAAAAAAAGAAAAAAAATTAGCCAGGCATGGGGTACCTGTACACCTGTAGTCCCAGCTACTCTGGAGGCTTAGGCAGGAGGATTGCTTAAGAACGGGGAGGTCAAGGCTGCAGTGAGCTGAGATTGTACCACTGCACTCCAGCCTATGTGACAGAGTGAGACCCTGTCTCAAAAAAATTAATAAAAATAATGTTTTTAAAAATCTTTAGGAGACGAAATGTTTACTGTGTTTACATCCATGAGAAAGACCAACGAGGGGAAAAGCAGAACACAAAGCAAGCTACCCACGAGGTACTGCCTTAGTAATGATCAGATGTGAAACAGAACCTCGTCGTATCTAAAGCCAAAGCTACGAGATGCCCTCCTGTGTGATAGTCCATTACCCATACTGTTGCTAACTTCGGTTTTATTTAAAACTCACTTTATACTAGTAATATATATGCCAGTTCCTCTATAATATATCACCACATATCTGCATGGTTTTCTTCTCCAACCATAACACTACTGAATTAATGCTAAGAAAGATAACTGCTTGTGGTCACCCTGTGTTAGGAGCATTGTGTCGTCATCATTTTCTTCCAGGGAGCTCGGTGTGACCCACTGACTGTGCAAGTGAATGTTGCCATATGTACACCAAGATCCATGCCATCCTGGTACTTTGGTCTTCCAGTCCTTGCTGAGGATCACTCTTCTGAGGGAGGAAAGAGCTGCCTTGTCCTAGTGGTGCCCACACTCCCATGCAACCACTATTTGATGGTCGATAAAGGGATACCAACGTCAGGGATGGACGTCCTGCAGGCATGGCCTCTGGCCTCCTCACAGCTTGGATTAAAGAGATGTTCTCCAGGGAGCTGCCTACCTCTAGTTCTGTTTTCGAGTATCTTTTCCATTAAAATATTCAGTCATCCCTCGGAATCTACAGAGGTTTTACTCGAGAACCTCCATGGATACCGAACCCTCGGATGCTCAAGTTCCTGATATAAAATGGCGTTGTATTTGCATATAACCTATGCCCATCCTCCCCTGCGCTTTAAATCAGCTCTAGACTACCTATAATACCTAATACAATGGAAATGCTCTGTAAATAGTTGTTATATTGTGTTGGTCTTTATTTTTTGTTTGTTTGTTTTGTTTTGTTTGAGATGGGGTCTTGCTCTGTCACCCAGGCTGCAGTGCAGTAGCATGATCATGGCTCCCTGCAGCTTCGACTTCCCCAGCTCAAGTGATCCTCCCATCTTAGTCTCCCAAATAGCTGGGACCACAGGTGCACGCTACCACACCAGTTAATTTTTTTATTTTTTGCAGTGGTGCAGTCTCCCTGTGCTGCCCAGCTGGTCTCGAACCCGTGGCCTCAAGCAATCCTCCCACCTCAGCCTCCCCCAAAGTGCTGGGATTACAGACGTGAGTCACCACACCCAGCTTATATTCTATTATGGTATTTTTTTCCTAATATGTTTGTCTTCCTAATATGTTTGATCCACAGATGCAGAACCCGCAGATTCAGAGGGCTGACTGACTGTATGTCCAGTGATTCTCTTTTATATAAAACTAACTCTGGTCACATTCACTATGTAGCATCTTATGCTGCCTAACAAATCCCAGACAACTATCAGACACCTCTGCTTCCCAGAGTTAAGCCTTGATTTAGAAATCTTACTTGTATTTGCTTCACTCAGAGTGCCATCCCATGTGCCAAGCCCGGCCTGGGTTCTGGGGATACCGCAGTGAACAAGACACAAAGACCCCTGTGTTCACCTACCGTCCTGGCTCCCCTGGGCCTGGACTGGCTGTCAGGCCCTGTGCATGCTGAAGACCCTGCTCCATGTGCTGCCATGTGCTTTGAGAGTGGTCTTGCTTTATTTTCATTGTAGATTCCCTCTTTAGTAGCATATGTTCAAATCCAGAAGAATAAATAAAATTCTGAAATGAGAAGGAGGCAGGTGGGGTGGCTCATGCCTATAACCACAACACTGAGAGGCCAAGGAGGGAGGATTGCTTGAGGCCAGGAGTTTGAGACCAGCGTGAGCAGCACCCCGTCTCTACAAAAAAAAAAAAAATTTAATTAGCCAGGTGTGGTGGTGCACCTGTCGTCCCAGCTGCCCGGGAGGTTGAATGTGGGACGATCCCTTGAGCCTGGGAGTTTGAGGCTACAGTGAGCCATGATCATGCCACTGCACTCCAGCCTGAGTGATAGACTGAGACCCTGTCTTAATAATAAACAAATAAGAAATAGATGCAAGGGAACTTTACTAAAAAAAACTATAAACCTAAAACCTTAATGCTTTTCCTGGCTTCTGCTTTTTGTGATATAATAAAGAAACTCATTAGTCAAGGGGTGTTGCTAAATGCTAAAAAATAAAAACAATTTTAAAAAGAAATAAAAATTAGCTTTTAAGTACTTGGTACTGATTTTGCCTGTGATGTTGCTGCTGTTGTTGAGGTGGGGTGGAAAGAGAAATGGGAAGTAACAGCTTTGGGCCACAACTCCCTGAAGGCCGGCGGCTTCTGCTCCAGATACTGCACTAGCAGCGTCTTGCAGTTGTGGTACCTCAGCCACATCTGATGATTTCTTTTTTCTTTGTTTTAGGTTGGATGGATTCCTAAATCTGATCATCTGATCTCTCGCTCTCTCTCGCTCGTGCTCACGCTCTCTCTCTCTCTCTGTCTCTCTCCCATCTTTAATAGGAAAGGGAGAGTGGAGGGCATCTCAGAAAGATCATTCCTCTCCACGTTAACTGCTGTGTTGGGGAGGGAAGCCGCGCGTCTGGTTTCTTTATTTGGGCTCCACTTTCTTGCTTTCTAAGCACATCACGAGGCTGTCCTTCGGTCAGCTGATCACTGTGGCATGGCCCTTAACTGCTGAATAAACAGAATGGAAGTCAAGCAAAAGAAAAGCACAAATACAGACAGAGGCATAATTACAAGGGAACATTTTCAGTTAAAAACATTGCTCACCGGGAAAAACTTTACAGAGAAAAGTTTAAGCTATTTTCAGCATTCCCTTCAGAAATATTTTCTTACAGGGCTGCTATTTCCATAGTTCAAAAGAAACTATTAGAGCAGAGTATTAAGGTTTCAATTAATTCCAAAAGACAGCACAAATGAGGTCCAGCCAACTTCAAAGTGCCTGATTATTGATCATAGGACATGAGTGCCAAGCAGAGGAAGCAATAGCTTCACTGCAGGGCTTCTGGGCTGCAGGGAGCAGTCGGGGTCCAAGCCCTCCTGCCGTCCTCTCCCAACTCTGTCTCAGAAGAGGCTGTTTGAAAACCAGAGTGAAGCCATCACCTTTGCTGCATGAGAATGAAGTTCTGCCTACAATAGGCACTTCCCCACCACCTCCATTTGCTGTGTTAGGGCATTTACACTTACGTGTGCCCATCTACAAAGCAGACATGAGAAAAATACGCATCCGTTACCACCATATAAGGGCAAACTTCCACCTGTGCTGGGGAAACCAGGAGTGCCCAGTGCGTTTTATACCTGTGGTTCTCAGATGCCAGACTTCACATCATCCCCAATCCAGAACTGATTTTTTTTTCAGTGATTTGTAGCAAATTTTTTTTTTTAAAAGAACAAAATACTGAATTCTTACAGAGCTAAATTGATTTTTTTTTTTTTTCTGAGGTGGAGTTTCGCTTTTGTCACCCAGGCTGGAGTGCAGTGGCACAATCTCGGCTCACGGCAACCTCCACCTCCTGGGTTCAAGCGATTCTCCTGCCTCCGCCTCCTGAGTAGCTGGGATTACAGGCATGTGCCACCACACCAGGCTAATTTTTTTTTTTTTTTTTTTTTTTTTTGTATTTTTAGTAGAGACAGGATTTTGCCATGTTGACCAGGCTCCAACTCCTGATCTCAGGTAATCTGCCGCCTCAGCCTCCCAAAGTACCGGGATTCCAGGCATAAGCCATTGCACCCGGCCAGCTTAACTGATTTTTAAGGCTGTCTTTTATTTGAACATTTTCAAATTTCGTTATAGACCTACACCCCTTGAGAAATGGGCCGGCGATGGATCTTTTACATCCAAAAAACAGCTCAGCTGCAGCAGCCACCGAGGCCTGGCTAGAGGCACAGAGAGAAGGGGTACATGGGGAATGAGAGAAGGAAAGACCAGATGGACAGGCTCCTGGGCTGCTGTGCCAGGCTGAGAAAGGGCTGTGGGAGCCCTCGAGCTGCAGCTGTCTTTATGGGTGACCTGCATCAGCACCCACTGTGCTGGTCCGTGGCTAGAAACAGCCTGTAGGAATCCTGGGCACAGACGTGGTACTGTGTGCCCTACCCACAGGCACGGACACCCTCACTGCCCAGCAGGGGACGGCATCCCCTTCACAGTGACTTCACAGGTCCTGTTCCACACTGCCCTGCCCAGCAGCAGCGATCGAGTGCAGAAGGGGCTTCTACAGGCACAGTTTGCCCAGCTTAGCAGTCGCAGGGGGTGGTGTATGAGTAGATTGGACCGAATGGAGTCGCGGGTGGCTGTCCTCGCAGAGCCGTCCCACCAAGAGGCTTGGCATTGGTGCTGGCGGGCTGGGAAGTCAGAGGCAGGAGCAGCTCGGCTGGCCTTGGTGAGCAGGGTCTCGCCTTGAGCCACTTCTCTTTCTACTCAAAGTGGATGGCCAGGGGCACTGCTCGTTGTTCCACCCAGAGAAAAGGTTTTCCCTCCACTGACACTCACAGCCACCCCATGTCACTGGAATGTAGTCACCATGCATTTTCAGCTTGTACCCCCATGCTGAGCTGACCCACCCTTAAACCAAGTTTGGGCTCTGTCCCCCTCCTTAACTGGTTGTATAGGACCCTCCCTGGTGGCCATAGGTGTGAGCTGAGGAAGGGAGTGACAGGAAGTCAGGACCTCCTTCCTGGCTCATGCAACCTTGTGCCATCTGATTCTGCTGGGCCTGACCCTCCATGCCCCCCGTGAAATGGACTGATGGTGGGGCCATTCAACTTTACGACTTGTGAATCTGGCAGAACCCAGCTCATAGTAGACACTTCTGGATGCCTGGCCACTTGGTACCCTGTGATCAAGGGCCCGTAACATGCCAGGAGCTACTTTTCAAAAGCAGGCTAATTCTTGGCTATGGATAGCACCGCCTTCTCCAAAGTTCCGAGCTCTGCGCTGGGATTCTCCCACTGAGCTTGCTGTAAGCTCTACCCAGCATCTCTTTCTACCACCTGCACCTTCAGCACCACGAGGTTGGCTGGGCCTTACAGCCCAAGCAACAGGGCTGCTTAGTGGGAGCCTGGACCTGCGAGGGAGCCGCTTCTGCTCCTAAGCCCACGTGAAGCTGACAGTTTTTCATGTCACCTGGTATGTGCGCTGCAGAAGTGTTCCTAGGTGTGAAACGTGTTGCCTCCAGAACCCAAAGAGGCCTACCAGGCACTTTGTTTTCTTCCGTGTGATTGTTGATGCAGGATGCAGCAATTTGTCTTTAATTTTGGGGAGCGGATATGCGGGCATGCCCCTAACTGCTGGGCCTCCGAACAACTCGCTGAAGTGGCAGGTCCTTGAATCTTCATGGGGTTTGCCTCCCACCTGCTAGTGGGCCTGCATCTTACCTAGGCTTTGCTCACTCGCCACCTTTAGCTCGTCCTACCTGATGGGCATGCGTGAAGTCATCAGTGCACTGGGCCCTGTGCTGTTCTATGGGAAGGCCACGTAGTTCAGACTGCGCTGGCTTAGATTATGAGGGAGGGCAGTAGAATTAACATAGCCCTGAGGTAAACTGTGAATGAATATTGTTGTCCATCCACATGAATGCAAACTTTCTGATCCTCTCTTCCAATTAGAATAGGAAAGGATACATTTGCCAACTCAAAGGCCTTCTTTGTCCCTTAGGCCTTCTCATTTTGCTTTAACAATACCGTACCCGACGCTACAGTTGACATCAGAGCTTTTATCGGGTTGAGCCTGCAGTCCATGCTGTCTCTCCAAGATCTATCCAGTTTCCACAGGGGCCAGGCCAGTCAGTGAAATGGAGGGAGATATGATGGGACCACCACCTCTTTACTCTTTACATCTTTCCTGGGGTTATTAATCGCCACCATTTCTCCTGGGGTGCAATGGTGTTTTTGATGTATGTTTTCGGCAGGGGATGGAGGTTGGGGGGAGTGGGAATAGAGAATCCCACGGGTCAAGGACCCCAGATAGTGGTGACACCAACTGCCAAATACATCAATTCCAATTGCGCACTCACGGACTGCAGAAATGGTCACAGGTGGGACCGTGGACTCAGTGGACTACTGAGAGCCAAATTGTAGCTGGAATTCCATCTATTACCCCAGCCCCAGTAAGCTACTTCTCCAACAATAGGGTCCCAGAGTTACTCGGGGCCATGCATGTCAGTGTCAGTGCAGACCCTGTGTCCACCAGTCCTCAAAATGTCTGGGCATTGCCCCTTCCCAGCATCCAGCCACCTGAGTCAATGGCCACGGTTCCCTTTGGGGGAGGGTTCGGGGGCTCAGTATGGGATGCATGTGACACAGTGTTATGAGATCCTACTTCCTAGAAATGTGGCCACCTCCTCAGTTAATTGGTCCCAGATCTGAAAATAGACGCTGGTGCATGACCGAGGAAAGGCTCATGACTTTATTTGGGCAGCCTGCCCTGAGCTTTCTGCTCTTCCACTTTTGCCTTTTTCTGGTTGTAGGTGTTAAGCATCATCCCACTGGCCACCCGTCCATGTGGCCTCTAGGGTCACCATGCTATGATAACCACCTCCACCACACCCATCTTGCTGCTCTTCAGGGTCACTGCAGCCTGATGTCAGGCTGCCACAGCTCCTTTACACCATGGGGTGGGGCATGACCGTGAATGAGCACAGCTCTGCAACCATCCCTTCTACCACCAAGCCTGGGCTGCAGAGGAAGCCACTACAGATCACCCCAGTGACGTCAGTGTCCCTCTCATCAGGGCATTCCTGACACCCTCAGTGTGCCCCAGGGCCCTCTCTGGAACACAACTTGGGGTCTTCTGGTCTCAGTAAGATGATTTACAGCATGACCACTCAACTAAGGTTCTTTTTTTTTTTAATTCTGCCTCACTCTATTGTCAAGGCTGTAGTGCCGTGGCACAGTCATAGCTCACTGCAGCCTCAAATTCCCAGACTCAAGCAATCCTCCCTCCTCAGCCTCCCTAAGTGCTGGGATTACAGGTGTGAGCCCCCTCAGGCTCTTTATTCCTTCCTGTCTATCTGTTAGAGCCACGTGGGCATTGTCGCTTCGCTCTGTGTTGGCTGTCACACTTCCGGGCTCCCAACAGCACAAAGCAGGAGTTTTCCCCATCCTCTGGAGTCCTTGCCAGGGTGTTAAATCCTGTGTCCCCCAAGTACACCCCCAAACTGATGGATTCTTGCTTATCCAATCTTATATTCTGGCCTCCTTGATCAAGCCCCCTCAAAATGCAATCTCAGAGGTGCTCTCCTGACTCCTGCAGGCACATGCTGGCCAACCCCTCAGATCCTTTAGAGGACAATTGCTGTCCTCCCTGGGCAGCTGCAGGTGTGTGCTGGGATTGAAGCCTGTCTGCAGTTTGGCAGCCAGGAGAGGAGGTGACTGCAGCTCCTAAGGAGGCACCTGTGGCTGGGCAGAGGCCTCTGCAGTGTCTCCCAGCACAAGGCACCTCTCACTAGGGAAGGGTGGGCCAAATCTGCAAGCTCCGGGGGCTCTAGGGGTCTGCAGAGCCCATGTCCTGGGAGGCATCTATGTATATGCTCCCATCCCATGCTTGCAAGCTGTGTTTTCCCAGCCAGATGAATGACCTCAGCACAACACAGCTGCCTTGACTGAGTATTTAAACATCCCCAAAGTCCTGGGACTATCAGATCCTCAATCCACTGGTCAGCTGCGTCAGCTCTTTCACTACAGGAGACAAAAGCCTCCTCAGAAGCTACAGAGAGGCCACTGGCTCTCACACCCAGCCTCAAACTGCTCATTTGCTCTATTATCCTTCCCGGGGACTCAATACAGCTCAGCAGTCACAGCAACTCCACTCTCCCTGCAGCCGCTGTGCCCCCCCATATATTTCAAATATCTCCATAGCCTGATCATGGCCTAAACTGTATTCTGCCTGGGCAGTAGGAAGAAAGGGCTTCATAAGGGCACAGGATAGCATTGGCTGGATGGCTATTCCTACGAATGCTCTGGATCCAGAGAAAGCTGTAAAAGTAGCCGTGATGTCTGAAAAGAAGAGATTTTGGGGCAAGTCATTTACCCCTGCCTGCCTTCGTGTTCTCATCTTAAACCCTACTTTCTGATTGGCTGCAAGGATGAAATGGTAATGTATGGAAGTCACTGGGCACAATGCCTGTGATGGGGGAGCACTCAAACAGCAGCAGGGGGAAGCTGGCTCCGGGCTCCTCCTCCTTCCTCATCCTCCCTAATGCAAACAAGCCCGGACTCATTGCTCATTACCATATCACGTGTCTGCTAAGAAACGCTCTTCCTGATTTACCATCATCCTCACTCTTCTTGTCAGGATCCAGAAAGCTGTAAAGAGGGCTTCAGTGACATCTATAGGAGTCTCATTCTTTTAAAAATTCAAAGCACGTAATGGCTAATGGTAGCATTTATAAAATCTGAGTAGTAGACGCATAGGTATATGTTATGACATTTTCTGCACTTCTATATGTTTAAAAACTTTTTTTAAAGAAAGTATGGGGGGCAAAAAGACAATTTACATAATCCAGAGGGAATTTCACAGAACTCACTGTGGGGACGAAGCCATGGGCAGGTGAGGGCAGAACGACCAGGAGGTTTGGTGAGAAAGTGGACAGAGGGGGAATCGGGAGTGTCGCCCGCGACTGGTGGGGGTGGCCAGGTGGATGACTGTGGCATTCATGGATTTAGGGAACACAGAGAGCAGTGGGTACATGGGAGCAGCGCAATGCCAGGGGGACATCCAATAGAGCCATCACGGGCAGCGGGCCCCTGAGGTGTGTTCCCAGAGAGAGGCAGCCACCTGTCAGTGATGGTTCAAGCACAGAGTAAAATGGCCAATGGGAGGGGGCCAGACAAAAAGAGCCACGCCGGCACTCACAGCCAGGCAGAGCAGCAGAAAGCGCTGGAAACAGGAGAACTGCAAGCATCGCTACGTCAAAACAGCCGAATTTTAAAAAGCAAACAGAGGAAAAGGTTCACAACAAATAAAACAGACAAAAGATTGCTATTCTGAATAGTTACAGTGTTCTTACCATGAATAAATTAAAAACACCAAGATTCTGATCACCAAGCAGGTAAAATACTTGAATAGATGATTCACCAAAGAGGAATTAAACGTGTTAACAATCCTATGTGGGAAAAAATTTAAAGAAATGAACCTGAAGCTTTTCACTTACCACGTTGCTGGTGTGGTGCTGATGACAGTAGTTTGGGGGATTGTTTTTAATGAAGTCTTGCTGGTGAAGAAGTGATGACGTGCATTGCTGGTGTTGGTGATGGTATGTGATTGCACGGCTTTCACAAAAGCAGCTTGAGAACAGGCGTCAGAGGCCTAAAAATATCACATACTTTGCTTGCATCTAATTGGGTCAATTTATGCCAAAGGTATTTTTATTTATAATAGCAAAAAAGGAGACATAATGTGCAATAAGTTTAGTCTCTCCACTGCGGAAAACGTAGTTCCCACAGATCATCCTTACAGAGTTTATAGTAAGATGAGGAAATGCTCACGTTATTATAAAGAGACAGAGTTTCACTCTTTTCGCCCAGGCTGGAGTGAAGAGGCACGGTCTCTGCTCACTGTAACTTCCACCCGTCACCGGGTTCAAGCGATTCTCCTGCCTTAGCCTCCTAAGTAGCTGGGATTATAGGCGCCCGCTACTATGCCTGGCTAATTTTTGTATTTTTAGTAGAGACGGGGTTTCGCCATGTTGCCCAGACTGGTCTCAAACTCCTGACCACAAGTGATCCACCCACCTCGGCCTCCCAAAGTGCTGGATTACAGCTGTGAGCCACCACGCCCGGCCATAATATTATTTTTAAAAACAGAATTTTTTTGATCAGTGCTAAAGGAGAAAATTAACGGCTTATCCCATATGCAAAGATGAAAGAGAAAAATGTAATGATCTCAATAGATTTAGATAAAGTATTCAGGGAATTCAAAGTTTATTCACACACACAAAATACACCAATAACAGACTGTGAAGAAAAAAGAACCCGTTCATAATAACAATAGTGGTAGAAATCTACGTGGTACTCAGAAATAATTTTAATAAAGTATGCACTTGTACATTTGTAAAGAAAATTACAAATCATGACTAAGAGAAATAAAATATTAATGCAAACATGGCAAGGTGTTAAACTGCTGAGTTCAAGTGGTCCTCTTGCCTCAGCCTCCCAAAGTGGCTGCCTGACTTGAATTTTGAGACAGGCCTGGGCAACATGGCCAAAAATACAAAAAAATCAGCCAGGTGTGGTGGTGCACACCTGTGGCCCCAGCTACTCGGGAGGCTGAGCAGGAGAATCACTTGAACCTGGAAGACGGAGGCTGCAGTGAGCCAAGATCACGCCACAGCACTCCAGCCTGGGCAACAGAGTAAGACCCTGTCTCAAAAAAAAAAAAAAATCAGGCATTTGTTACAATTGTCATACTTACACTAATTTTATGTATGTTCAAAATAGTTTCTTATGAATTTTAAATGAAAATGTATTTAATTTGCCGTAGCTGTTACATCTTCCATCACAAAGAGCTGTAACTGCCAGGGTGCAAGTGCCGGTGCTTTTTCCTGTATTTTATCATCATCATCCTCAGCTGTTCACTGGCTGCTGACCTGGGGCTCCGAGCTGCTAGGCCTGTGGGAACCCCATGACACGGGAGAGAGCCAGTGGCAGTTCCACCGCGAGCAGGTTCAGAATAGTCGCCAATCCATGTCAATGCTTGTTGTGCTACAACGGCGCCACCTACTGGTCGGTTCTGGTTCTGACATGCGTCCCCGGGTCTGAAGGGACACCACCATTGGGTATTGGGTATTGGGTAGTCTGTTTCTAGCCACTCTGTGTAAAGAGAATAAAGGATTCAGGACTGGAGCGGATTACAGTTGCTCAGCTCCTTTCTCAGTTAGCTGAAGCAGACCAATGCCTTCCCCTCCAGAGAATTTCGATTGTGCTTTTCCTCCCGCCTTGCAGAGGTTAAAGGAGTGGAGTCCTATGTTCTGGAGGGCTCCCTCCCGGCATCCTTGCCAACACCACGGCAATGTTTGAAGCTCTTTAAAAATCATGCCTCAAACCCACATTTGAAGTGAGATTTGAGGGGGAGAACTATTTCTGTAGTAGGATAGGAAAAAAACCGCATGAAATGAGAACATACTTTTTTCCGTTTCAAAGCAAGTTGGTCAGCGATGCTATGTAAATGTGTTGGGGTGGTTTTTAGAAATCGTGGAATGTTAGGGCTGGACAAGACCTTAGAGATATGTTACTAATTCCCCACGAGGCATTTGAATATCGAAATGTCCAAGAATGTAAGTGTGAAACTAAGAACAAAATTGACCCAATAATACTATATACTAAAATTACTAAATTTTACTAAATATACTAAAATACTAAATACTAGTATTTCTAGCACTACATACATGTGTTCCCACACCATGCGATGAGGCGTACCTTTCTTCTTCCATGCTGTTTATCAATTCTCTACATCTGCACAACAGCAGACCACTAACGAAGCTGACTGCTTACTTGTATTGATGGTGAAATCATCAACAGCCTGAGTACTTTGTGCTTCAGAATTACTGAAAATCAGGCCAGGCACAGTGGCTCAAACTTGTAATCCCAGCACTTTGGGAGGCCGAGGTGGGAGGATCACCCGAAGTCAGGAGTTCAAAACCAGCCTGGGCAACATGGCAAAACCTTGTCTCTACTAAAAATACAAAAATTAACCAGGCGTGGTGGCACATGCTTGTAATCCCAGATACTCGGGAGGCTGAGACAGGATAATCACTTGAACCTGGAAGACAGAGGTTGCAGTGAGCCAAGATGATGCCACTGCACTCTAGCCTGGGCGACAGAGTGAGACTCTGTCTCAAAGTAAAATAAAACAAAATAAATAATAAAATAAACATTAAAATAAATTACTGAAAATCTATATCTTCATGGAGCAATATTTGTGTCACAGAGGCTACAGAGCATCCCCTAGTCACTTCCTTCAATTAGTTTTATGATTTACTTGGATAACAATGTAATGATCATTGCCAGCATTTTGTGCTGTAAGTTGTCAAGCACTGCACTTGGGGCTCTAGTTACAGTAGCTCATTTAGTCTTCTTGATGATCCAATATGTCAGATACTCTTTGCACCCTTTTTACTAATGAAAAACTTGAAGTTCAGAGAAGCTAAGATACTTTCCTAAGGACACACAGCAAATGGTAGGAGGTAGAGCTGATATCAGCAGCTAGGCTGCCTGAGGCCAAGGCGGGCTTACTTAGCCACAAAGCAGCAGGTAGCAAAGAAGCCCTGGCCCAACACTGCCCACAGGTGTACTGGAGAGATCCCTGGATTGGTCCCTGTCCTTCACAGTTGGAACCCAATACCCATCAGCTGAAGGACTCAGACAAGTCACCCCATGAGCCTCAGTTTATCCATAAAATGGGACTTAAAACCTACCTCACAGCATATTAATGGTACTTTCGCCGTTAATATGAAAAGTACATAATACAGTACATGGAAATGTACATAATACAGTAAAGTACATAATACAGTAAATGGAAATTTGCTTGATGAATGCCAACGTGCCACACAAATGTAAGTTGTCTGTATTACAATATCTTTCCCTCCTAGTTTTAGTTAACCATTTTTGGAAGCTTGTTTTTTGCAATGACTATCCTTACTCAGCAAAGCTTCTGAAATGTTCCTTAATTATGATCTTATGAAATGTTTGTTTGTGTGCCCACTGTGTGACCATCTAGCAAGTCAGTCATTCTTAGCTACTCTTTAAAAGTCAAAAAATAAAAGATGTTGGCAATGTTGCAGAGAAGAGAACGCTCATACACTGTTGGTGGGAATGTAAATTATTCAGCCCCAGTGGAAAGCAGTTGGGAGATTTCTCAAAGAACTAAAAATACAACCACCATTCACCCCAGCAATCCCGTTCCTGGGTATGTACCGAAAGGAAAATACATTATTCTACCAAAAATACATCTGCACTCACATGTTGATTGCAGCACAGTCCACAACAGCAAAGCCGTGGAATCCACCTAGGTGCCCATCAGTGGAGGACTGGATAAAGCAAACGGGGCTTCTCTTTGCAGCAACGTGGATGCAGCTGCAGAACATTATGCTAAGTGAATTATCACAGAAACAGAAAACCACTTACAAGTGGGAGTGAAACGATAGGTATACACAGACATAAAGATGTAAACAATTGGCCGGGCGGGGTAGCTCACACCTGTAATCCAAGCACTTTGGGAAGCCGAGGTAGGATGGCTTCAGGCCAGGAGTTTGAGACCAGCCTGGGCGACATAGTGAGACCCTGTTCCTACAAAACATAAAAATAAAAAATGTGACTCATGCCTGTAATCCCAGCATTTTGGGAGGCCAAGGCGGGCGGATCGCCTGAGATCAGGAGTTTGAGACCAGCCTGACCAACGTGGAGAAACTCCATCTCTACTAAAAATACAAAATTAGCCAGGCATGGTGGCGCATGCCTGTAATCCCAGCTACTCAGGAGGCTGAGGCAGGAGAATCACTTGAACCTGGGAGGCAGAGGTTGTAGTGGGCCGAGATTGCACCATTGCACTCCAGCCTGGGCAGCAAGAGCGAAACTCCGTCTCAAAAAAAAAAAAAAAAAAAAAAAAAAAAAAAGTCATTCTTAACTCATTTTTACCAAATGTAATGTTAAAAAAAAAAAAAAAAAAAAAAAAAAAAAAAGATGTGTCCTGACTCTCAGTTTTATGAGCCATTCTGAATGGGTGCCATGATGTGGAGCCAGATTAAGATGGGGATTAATGGAAAAGATTTGGGTGTTTACTTCATATTTTTCCCATTAACATTCAATCGTCTTTTCTTGTAAACTTTTAAGAAAAAATTAAGTAGATCCATTAATGAATAAAATGATGTTATTGGTCCACTAAAAGGATGTGAGTATGGAAAGTGAGGTGCGATAAAACTGACAGATGAAATATCTGGCAGATGAAATAATACACGTGATTTTTGTAACTGATACAGTGTAAAATAAAAGCAAGACATGTATTCTTGTGTGATTTTTGTTTTTTTGTTTTTTGTTTGTTTTGAGACGGAGTCTCACTCTGTTGCCGAGGCTGGAGGGCAGTGGCGCAATCTCGGCTCACTGCAAACTCCACCTCCTAAGTTCAAGTGATTCTCCTGCCTCAGCCTCCTGAGTAGCCGAGACTACAGCTGCCACCATCCCAGCAAATTTTTTTTTTTTTTTTTTGGTGGAGACGAAGTTTCCCTATTTTGGCCAGGCTGGTCTCGAACTCCTGACCTCAGGTGATCCACACACCTCAGCCTCCCAAAGTGCAAGGATTACAGGCGTGAGCCACCGCGCCCAGCTTCTTGTTGTCATTATGACAGGCTGCTGAGGGTTCTCTGGACGTGGGAGAAGGTCCCGTGCCGCAGGGTGGGAAGCCCACAAGGCGCTCCAACCTTAGCCCCAGGAAATGGAGACAGAGAAGACAGAGCTGCCTCCTCACTCCTGCGCGTGGACCCAAGAAAGGTCTTCTTCCCCCCAGATCACGCCTCCTACGCTGTCTTTATTGAGAGCAGGTTTTGACAAGGACATGAAGGAGGACGGTGGAGAGAGAATGGGGTCAACCAAGGGCCCTAAGTGATTGTCCCACATTAGTCTCTTACCCTGGGCTGGTGGTGACTTACCCCTTGACAATTTACCTGCCTCTGAAGGTCATGACGTGACCAGAGCAGGGAGATGATAGACTCAGCAGTGACAGTCAACTCCCCAGAGGTGACAATAGGGGTTGGGGAAGGCCGGTGGCAATGGGCGCAGGGCTGGCCTCTGCTGTGGACTCTTC
Organism: Macaca thibetana thibetana; assembly: GCF_024542745.1. Lineage (NCBI taxonomy): Eukaryota > Metazoa > Chordata > Mammalia > Primates > Cercopithecidae > Macaca > Macaca thibetana. The sequence goes on along the minus strand of NC_065581.1, from coordinate 115,020,498 downwards.
CCAGGACCTTGGTGCAGCCAGCTGCCTCATCGCAGGCCCAAAGCTCTGCCATCTGGCTTCTTATGATTTCTATTTCGAGGCTCACAGCAAGACCGTCCTCCCCACTCCTCCAGATGTTCCTGTCTCTGCAGACACTGGAGCAGAGGAGGGTGAGAGCCAGTGCTCAGAGCTTCCCAGCCATTTGCCTTCAGGGCCCATGGGCTTGTGAGGAGTCAGGGTGACCCTCATCCAGTTTGCCCGGGACTGACGGGTCCCCCAGGATGCAGGACTTTCAGTGCTAACACTGGGATGGTTCTGGGCAAGCTGAGTGATGGGTCACCAAGGATTCCCAGGATTCCAAGTGGCTCCGGGCTCTTTGTCTCCCTCCATTTGGAGACTGTGTCCAAAGGACACAGTCTTTCTGCACCCACAAAAGCGTTCAGTGGCCTCATGGCCCAGGGGCTCTGTGACTGGGTCAGCTGCAACTTGGGATCCCTGATATTTTCTCCCTGGGGCAAGAGTGATGGGTGCTTGGCAGCCACTGTCACAGCCTTTGATGTGATAACAGCGCTGTCGTGGGCCACAACCCCCAGCGGGGGCTGAAAACAGCCACAAGCCTGCCTGGACTCGCAGCCACACTGAGATTAGTGCCAGCGAAGTGCCCTCTGTAGGTGGGACAACTGTGCACCCTCGACTCACTCTGCGAGGAGCATAATGACAGCCCTAAGGTGCCAGGGCCTGGGGTCGCGGAGCTCCCATAGCCGAGGATAGTGCTGTTATCACATCATGCCCAGCACTACCATGCCCACCTAATTTTTTTATTTTTTGTAGAGACAGGGTTTCACCATGTTGCCCAGGCTGGTCTTGAACTCCTGGCCTCTACAAGGCCTTTACAAGTGATCCACCCGCCTCGGCCTCCCAAAGTGCTGGGATTACAGGTGTGAACCACCACTGAGCTATCACTTCCGGCCAGACACCACTTTTTTTTTTTATCCACTCATCGGTTGATGGGCACTTCGGTTGAATCCATATGTCTGCAATTGTAAATTGTGTTGCAATAAACATATGCATGCAGATGTCTTTTTTTAATTAGTATTTAATGACTGAATTTCCTTTGGGTAGATACTCAGTAGTGGAATCGCTCCATTGAATGGTAGATCTACTTTTAGTTCTTCGAGAAATCTCTATACTGCTTTCCTTAGAGGCTGTGTTAATTTACATTCCCACCAGCAGGGTATGGGCATTCTTTTTCTACCACATTCGTGCCAACATCTATCATTTTTTGACTTTTCAGTAATGGCTATTCTGGCTGGGGTAAAGTGGTATTTCGCTGTGGTTTTAATTTGCATTTCCCTGATGATTAGTGATATTGAACATTTTTTCATACATTTGTTGGTCATTTGCATATCTTTTTGAAAAATGTCTGTTCATGCCATTTGCCTACTTTTGTAATGTGATTATTTGGGGTTTTTTCTTGCTGATTTGTTTTAGTTCCTCATAGATTCTAAATATTAGTGCTTTATCAGAGGCATAGCTTGCAAATATTTTCTCCCATTCTGTAGGTTGTCTGTTTCCTCTGTTGATAATTTCTTTTGTTGGGCAGCTTTTTAGTTTAATTAGGTCCCATTTATTTTTGTTGTTATTGTTGTTGCATTTGCTTTTGGGGTCTTAGTCCTAAATTCTTTGTCTAGGCCTGTTCAGAAGAGTTTTTCCTAGGTTTTCTTCTAGAATTTTTATGGTTGCAGGTCTTAGATTTAAGTCTTTCATCCATGTTGAGTTGATTTCTGTATACAGTGAGAGATGGGGATCCAGATGGGGATCTACACATAACAATCCAATTTTCCCAGCAGCATTTATTGAATAGAATATCCTTTCCCTAGTGTGTGTTTTTGTGTGCTTTTTGAAGATTAGTTGGATATAAGTATTTGGCTTTATTTCTGGATTCTCTATTCTGTCACATTGGTCTTATGTGTCTATTTCTGTATCAGTACCATGCTGTTTTAGTTACTATAGTCTTATAATATATAATTTGAAGTTGGGTAATGTAATGCCACCAGATTTGTTCTTTTTGCTTAGGATTGCTTTAGCTATATGTGCTCTTTTTTGGTTCCATGTGAATTTTAGGTTGAGGGTTTTTCTAATTCTGTAAAAAATGACCTTGGTATTTTGACAGGAATTGTATTGAATCTACATATTGCTTTGGGCAGTATGGTCATTTTCACATTGATTCTTCTAATTCATGAGCATGGAATGTTTTTCCATTTGGTTATGTCATCTATGATTTCTTTCATCTACTTGCTTTCATAGTTCTCCTTGTAGAGACCTTTCATCTCCTTGGTTAAGTATATTCCTAGGGTTTTTGTTTGTTTGTTTGTTTGTTTTGTTTTGTTGAGACAGAGTTTCGCCCTTGTTGCCCAGGCTGGAGTGCAATGGCACGATCTTGGCTCACCACAACCTCTGCCTCCAAGGTTCAAGCGATTCTTCTGCCTCAGCCTCCCCAGTAGCTGGGGTTACAGGTATGCACCACCACGCCCAGCTAATTTTGTATTTTTAGTACAGACGGGGTTTCTCCATGTTGGTCAAGCTGGTCTCGAACTCCTGACCTCAGGTAATCCATCCGCCTTGGCATCCCAAAGTCCTGGGATTACAGGCATGAGCCACCGCACCCGGCCTTTTTGGTAGCTATTATAAAAGGAACTGAGTTCTTGATTTGACTCTCAACTTGGTTATTGTTGGTGTATAGCAGTGCTACTCATTTGTGTACATTGATTTTGTAACCTGAGAATTTGTTTATCAAATCTAGGTGTCTTTTGGATGAGTCTTTGGGATTTTCTAGGTATAAGGTCATATCATGGCAGAGATAGTTTGACTTCCTCTTTTACAATCTGGATGCCCTTTATTTCTTTCTCTTGCCTGATTTCTCTGGCTAGGACTGTCAGTACTGTGTTGAATAGAAGTAGTGAAAGTGGGCATTCAGGTCTTGTTCCAGTTCTTCGGGGGAATGTTTTCAACTTTTCCCCATTCAGAATGATGTTGGCGGTGGGTTTGTTGTATGTGGCATTTATTATTTTGAGCTATGTTCCTTCTATGCCTAGTTTGTTGAGAGTTTTTATCATAAAGTGATGCTGAATTTTATGGAATACTTTTTCTGTATCTATTGAGATAATCGTATGGTTTTGTTTTTAATTCTGTTTATGTGGTGAATCACACTTATGGACTTGTGTATGTTGAACTATCCCTGCATCCCTGGGATGGAACCCACTTGATCATGGTAAATTATCTTTTTGATGTGCTGTTGGATTCACTTTGCTAGAACTTTGTTGAGGATTCTTGTATCTGTGTTCATCAAAGATATTGGTCTGTGGTTTTCTTTGCTGTGTTCTTTCCTGGCTTTGTTATCAGGTGATATAATTGGCTTCATAGAATGAGTTAGGGAGGGTTTCCTCCTTAATCTTTTGGAATTGTTTCTGTAGGATTGATAGCAATTCTTCTTGGAATATCTAGTAGGATTTGGCTATGATTCCACTGGGTCCTGGGCTTTTTAATGTTGGGAGATTTTTTTATTACTCATTCAATCTCACTGCTTGCTATTGGTCTGTTCAAGATTTATATTTCTTCCCGATTCAAGCTGGGTGGAGGTGGGATTTGGGGTTAATTTTGTTTTGTTTTGCTGAGGTCAGTGGGAAGAGTCAGCTCAGAAGCTGAAAAGCAGCCTGGAATCCCAGTCCACCAACCCCTTGCTTTTCCCCCATCTAGCCCAGCCTCAGTTTATTCTCCCAGCAAAAGAAAGAAACCAAAGCACTACTGGCAGATCTTCACAGGTTTATGTGTGGGTCTGAGGCCTGAGCCAACTAAGCACATATTTTGAACATCCCACTTTTCAACAATAAAAAATTATTTCTCATTTCCTTTCTGCTAAATTAACAAGATTCCAGCATCTATTTCTGTAACAGTTATTAGGCTCTCAGGTCCCTCCTCTGGAGAGAGAAACCCCAATTAGGGGCCTTCAAATGCTAACCAAACAACCTTTCATGCAGATTAGAGTACTTTTTTTTTTTTTTAGACGGAGTTTTGTTCTTGTTGCCCAGGCTGGAGTGCAATGGCACAATCTCAGCTCACTGCAACCTCTGCCTCTGGGATTCAAGAGATTCTCCTGCCTCAGCCTCCCGAGTAGTTGGCCACCACATCCGGCTAAGTTTGCATTTTTAGTAGAAACGGGGTTTCTCCATGTTGGTCAGGCTGGTCTCAAACTCCTGACCTCAGGTGATCTGCTCGCCTCTGCCTCCCAAAGTGTTGGGATTACCAGCGTGAGCCACCACACCGGCCCCTAGAGTTACTTATAAATGCGTTCATACTACTATTTACACTGAAATCTTTTTAGCCTAAGTAACCATAAAGATAACACAAAACCAACCTTTGGCAAGTTGCTTCCAGCACCTCAGTTTTCTGTTCTATGAGATAGAATTAATGGCGTGCATCCCAAAGGCTGTTGTGAGGGTCCCAGGGTGATTCAGAAACAGGGTAGAAGGAATGTGCACAATGAACCCAAGCTTTGTTTTGAACCAGAAGGTGAGCTCTGTGACAGCAGGATTTTCCCCAGGTCCTAGAACGGAGGGCATGGATCGGGGCCTCAAATAGCGTGCTGGATAAATGAATGAATGAACCAGGACATTTTTTCAGAAATCCCTAAACTGACAGAAAGACCCTAGGGCCACAAGCTCCCCCTGTGCCTTGAGCAAGTGACTCGGCCTCCTTGGACAGGCGTCCCCTCAGGACCTCTGAGTTTCCTCCAGACTCTACCCCACAGTGAACAGACCAAGCCACACACAAAAGTACACAGGCCCAAAGGACGAGGCCCAGGATTGCTCAGGGTCCCTAACCTGCCCCAGGAGCCCTCCTTCCTTGCACATCAGCCCAGCTGCCCACGGGTGCTGCAGGCGCCAGCTGCACTCGCACACTCTGGAAGGAGGCTGACTCGTCAGAATTAATAATAATAGTAATTCATCCGCTCTTCCTCAACCCCTCAGCTGTGGAGGGCCAGGAGCCCAAAAGGAGGTGGGAAGAGGCCAGGCGGCGGGAGGCAGGGCAGAGCAAGACATGCAGCTCTGGGGACTCTCTCGGGGGATTCTCAATGAGGATTGTGGGCCAAGGAATATGAATGACACGGCCCAGGGCATCCAAAGGATAACTGCCATTCTGTATGAAATATGAGTCTGAGCCCCTCCCAGGCTGTGAACCCTGATGGCAGGGGCCATGCGGTCAGGTCTTACAGCGGAAGAAATGGGAAACCTCTTGCCACTGAGGTTCCTAAATCACTCTGGGTAAATAAGCAAAGGAAAACCTCCCCACGACCCCAGGCAGAGCTTTGACAACAAATCAAAGGTCAGCAAAGCCATAAATCTACTGCCTTTGCCACAAACAGATCATGAAGAGCTATTTTGAAAATGACTGGGCCAAAAAAATTCCCTGGAGCCGAATCAGCTCAAAGAGCTCAAACAGAGAACTGGAAAATCTTCCTCCTCTTTCCCAAGAGACCAGACCATGAGGCCCCAGAGCCAAGCACCCACAGTGAGGGCTGCCTCCTTGCACTGATGAGAGCACAGTCCCTAATGCCAGACCCAGGACCGTGTTGGCAGCCTTGGGGGCTGCAGACTGACAGGTCTTCCCCCAATAGCCACTGCAGCCTGCAGCTGGCGGCTTCCTAGAGGAGCCTCCCAAGATCCTTCACTCCCCGCCCCAGGAGCGAGGGCCCGCACAGGGTTTTCCAGCAGGGCAACCAGGCACGCTGCTCACCTGGACTGTACGCGTGGGTTCAGGTCTGACAGCCCTGGTGCTAGCCAGGGACCTGGTCCACGAGAATTTTCTTTCCATGAAATATGTACACATGCCTGTATGTGTGGAAAACGGCCTGAAACGATCCACACTAGTATTATCAGATGTCACTGCAAGATCCCTGAATTTTACAATGGCTACATTCTGTACAATAATTTTTTACAAAGATGACTGAATTTTCTGAATAATGAATGTGTGTGTTATACTTTTAAATATAGCACTGTTTGGTAAAATTTTTTTCATGTTACCAAAGTTATTAAATACAGAGATTTAGAAAAATAGAAACCAAAATGGGGAGAAGATCACCTGTAACCATAATCCTACTATCGAGATCTATTCTGATGGTCTTTTAGTGAATTCCCTTGGTATTTTCCTATAATAAGCATTTTTAATAAAAAAAAGATTATATAGGACATTCTTTTCCTTTCTTTTCTTTTTCGAAACGGAGTTTCGCTCTTGTTGCCCAGGCTGGAGTGCAATGGCACGATCTCGTCTCACCACAACTTCTGCTTCCCAGGTTCAAGCGATTTTCCTGCCTCAACCTTCTGAGTAGCTGGGATTACAGGTGCATGCTACCACACCAGCTAATGTTTGTATTTTTAGTAGAGGTAGGCTTTCTCCATGTTGGTCAGGCTGGTCTCAGACTCCCAACCTCAGGTGATCTGCCCGCCTCAGCCTCCCAAAGTGCTGGGATTACAGGCGTGAGCCACTGTGCTCGGCTGGGACATTCTTGTTTATAACCTAGTTCACTGCTTCACAACACGTGCTCAACACTTTCTAGCTCATAAGCATCCTTTGCAATATCATTTTAATGCCCTGTGGTATTCCAGTCAGTGGATGTACCATGCTTCTTTTAACTCATTCTTTCCTTCAGGATTTTCAATCAGCAAGTGTTTCTCTCTAGGCTTCCACAGGCAGATTGTCATGAGTGCTATTCTCCAAATATGTCAACCACGTGCAAACAGTGGGATCATGCTTTCTTGTCCCTAGAAGTTAGGTGTTGCCATGTGACTTGTTTGGGCCAGTGAAATGGAAGCAGCAATGACATCTGGACAGAAGCTTCAGGGTCCAGTGCACATTTCTGAACATTCTCTTTCCTGGAGGTAACTCACTGTGAGGCTGGAGGCAGAAGCTGCTTCCACCCAGGTCTCTGCATGCAAGCCCCAGCCAACCTACCATGGGCATCTAGCACAAACCAATAATCAACTCAGTGGTCTTACTCACCGGGATTCAGGCCTGCATTGTTTCTGAGCTTGTCCTGACTGACTGGCCTCAGGGCTGATGCAGGAACAAGGCTGAGACAGAATCCCAACCCTCCGAGTGTGCGTGGACCAGCTGGGGAAGTCCAGCCTACATGTAAGGGAAGAGTTCAATGACGCACAACAAGTAACCGTTCAAAGCAGAACTGTTGCCAGCGTGCCGCGGAGCAGAGTGGACCAGTTCTGCCCTGAAGGGACAGCGTTGAAGCAGTCTGAGAATAAGGGGGGCTCCTGGCACTGGAATGGCCTGGGCAGATGCCCTGGAAGAAGGGTCAAGGGGAGGCCTCTGAAGGATGGAGAGATTTGAGGCGTATGGAGATAACAGATGGAGAAGGGTGGGAGAGCAAAGGGGTCATGATGAAGCAAAACACAGAGCCCAGAGGACTGCAGGTGGGTGATTGCTGTGAAGTCGGAGCTCCAAAGAACTGAGAACTGGAGACAGCCTCCGAGAAACAGCAAGGAGCCAGATGGGGAAATCACCCCCGTCAGGGGAGGAACCTCAGCCCCCTCCTGTGCTTCCCAGGCTTCTTTTTGGGGGAAATGTTTCTGTAACTGCCACATTCAGGAATGCCCTCTGTGAAGCCTAACTTTGGAGGCTTAATCTGGCTTGATGTCATCACACGTATGTTATAATCAGGAGTAAGACTGACTGCAGATAAAGTCAAAACCACTGTGATTTGCTAATTCTATTTCAGTAATCACTCTCAACAGCCAGCCACAGGTCCTGGCCACACTTCAGTGTCGTCAGCTAGTGCCACTCAGCCAGTGTCAGCCAGCCAGTGTCAGCCAGTGTCAGCCAGTGTTAGTCAGTCAGTGTGTCAGCCAGCCAGTGTCAGCCAGTGTGTCAGCCACTGTCAACCAATGTCAGCCAGTGTGTCAGTCAGCCAGTGTCAGTCAGCCGATGTGTCAGCCAGTGTCAGTCAATGTCAGCCAGTGTGTCAGTCAGCCAGTGTCAGTCAGTGTCAGCCAGTGTCAGTCAGCCAGTGTGTCAGCCAGTGTCAGTCAGTGTCAGTCAGTGTCAGTCAGCCAGTGTCAGTCAGCCAGTGTGTCAGCCAGTGTCAGCCAGTGTCAGTCAGTGTCAGTCAGCCAGTGTCAGTCAGCCAGTGTGTCAGCCAGTGTCAGTCAGTGTCAGTCAGCCAGTGTCAGTCAGCCAGTGTGTCAGCTGGTGTCAGCCAGTGTCAGCCACCCAGTGTTTCAGTCAGCCAGTGTCAGTCAGCCAATGTGAGTCAGTGTCAGTTGGCCAATCATTGTGTCTGTCAGCTAGTTGGTCAATCAGTGTTCATCCATTAGTCTGTCAGTGTCAGTCTGTCAATCAGTGTCAGTCAGTCATTGTCAGTCACTTGGTCAGTCAGACAGTGTCAATGAATCAGTGTTAGCCAGCCAGCCCATCACTGTCAGTCAGTCCATGTCAGCCAGCCAGTTAATAAGCACAGTGTTCAGGTGGTTTCTGAGCACTGGGCCTGTTTGCCTTTCTGTTTATTTAACCAGCACCTTTCCTGTTTCTGGGCATTTGAATAGGTGTGTGTCATCCCTCCGTGAGGACAGAGAACTGTCCCCAGGAACTCAGGACAAATTAATTACCCAGCTGGGTAATTAAAGGACCAACGTCACCTTCTGACTCTGCAGAGCCTCTTCCTCCCCGACAGGGGTTTTTGGTGGTGTGCCACAGCAGGGCTCCTCTGGCCACAGTCCCAGCATTGGCGAGATTAACATGATGATACCTCTGGCTCTGTGGCAGCGGCCCTTCCACCTTCCTCCCACAGGAGACCGTGTTGTCTATGGATGGGCGGACACAAGGGTTTTCCTAACAGCTGCCGCTTTCTCACATAGGACCAGGGTAGAGGGTGGAGGAGGGCAGGGCCATGCCGAGCCTTGGTGTGGTACCCAGGTTTGCACATTGCTGTGGGCATCTGCGTTGTCTGCCTAAACAGTGTCCCCCCTTCTCTGAGGGCACTGCTTATCTCCCTCTCCCCAGCCCCCACCAACCACATGGGTTCAGAGATGAGGTGAGGAGCCAGAGGTGGGCCTGAGATCCAGGCTGGACCAATTGTAGTACTTCCTCATCCCACAGTGATTGGTCCAGGGATGGGCACGTGACCCAAGCCAGGCCAACCAGAATCCTTCCCCAGGATCTTTCTGAGGCAGTCTCCTCAAGTCCTTTAGTTGGAAAGATGTGTGCTTAAGCCGGCCACGAGAATGGCTCTCAATGTGCAGGAAAAACCTTGGAAGGAGAGAATAAACAGAAGGTAACAGGTGCAGAAAGAAACAGACAAGAGTCTTGACAGGGTTTTGAGGTCCTAATTCCAGTCAACTCCACAGCTGCCTTCTACCCCTGGCCTCCTGCCATTTGGTTTTGTGAACCACACTTGTAGCCAAGAACCTTGGCTAATACAAACTAGTATAATTCTAGAGCTACCCCGACAGACATCTCTCACTCATTTGGAAGTGGACAACCCAGAGTGTGATTTACCCAAGCCCCTTGACTTCTCCCCTTCCAGGGAAAGCCAAGGGAGCCCCACTTAGTCCTCAGGTGGCTGCAGTGAGCAAACCCTCAGGTAGAGGCTGGGGGACCAGCACCTGCTCCAATGCCATGGCCTTTTCTAGCAGTGAAGCACATGCATCTTGGCCTCTGACTTCTTTCAGTCAATGTTTTGTTCTGAACACACTCTCAGCACTGAGAATGTTCTCTTTCTTGTCTTTTAGGTAACTCCATGCAGGGCTAGATTCCTGGGTATGTGACCTGTGCTGTCGCACAGGGCCCTATGCTTAGAAGGAACCCGTGTTTGGTTTCACGCTCTGCCAACATCTTGAAATTGTTATACATTTTGAATAGGGAACCTTGCAGTTTGATTTTGCTTAGAGTCCCACAGATTATGCCACTGGTCCCGGCTCTGTGCCATCCCTCTTGGTAGGATCTGTGATTCCAAGGAATTGCTCCAGTTTCCAGAACTCCTCTCCCGATCACCCTATCTTGTGTCTTCTTTACCTTAATGCCTCCCTCCCCCCATCCCTGACTTCTATGGTCTTCTCCCCACCACACCCCATAGGTGGACTTTTTCCCCCAGAAGCCCACAGCCTCTGTGGCCTCATCTGAGCTGTGTCCATGCCAGCCACAGCTGGGGCATGGCTCCTCAGCTGAGCTCCATGTCAAACCAAAGCTGGATCCATTTTATTTGGAAGAATGCCAATTAGAGTGGCTTGTCTTGCTTCCACCCCTCAACCCCCGACATTCTGCAGTTCTGCCCCAAACCCCCTTCCAGAGGCCTCTGGAAAGGCTGCCCCAAGGCAAACCCAGGACGGCAACGGCCTCTGGTTTGATCAGTCGAGGAGAGCTCTGCTGCAGGTTTAAACAAGAAGAGCGACTTCTATGAGTCAACTTCATAGTTCTGTAACGAGGATTTTAGAAGTCTAGGAAATGGGCAAGCAGCCTGTGTCCTTGGGAACTGCCTGCTACACATCCAGCAAAGGGAGGTCCTTGCCATGGCCTTACTGCTTCTCCTGGAAAAGGTGGATTTGAGCCCCTCACATCCCCCCAGGTGGAGCAACACGGAACTGCAGCTGCTGAGACCGGCCACAACCTCAGTCTTCTTCACACCCACTTTTTTTTTTGAGACAGTCTCGCTCTGTCATCCAGGCTGGAGTGCAGTGGCACAATCTCAGTTCACTGCAACCTCCGCCTCCTGGGTTCAAGTGATTCTCCTGTTTCAGCCTCCCGAGTAGCTGGGATTACAGGCATGCCCCACCACGCCCAGCTAATTTTTGTATTTTTAGTAGAGACAGGGTCTCACCATGGTGACCAGGCTGGTCTCGAACTCCTGACCTCATGAAGCCCGCCAAAGTGCTGGAATTACAGACATGAGCCATTGGGCCCAGTCTACACCCACAATTTTTAACAGAACAGACCAATCTGGGGGAAAGTCAGCAGGAGAAACTAATAGACAATTTGACAATAAAGAATCCAGGTGTGGTAAAAATGATTTATTTTTGAAGCACAGTAACAGCTATGCAACTGGGAGCATTTCATTTACCTGTCCCATCTATGTTTTTGTGTCACAAAGACATATACTAAGACTTCGGAAAAATTCCAAAGGGGATTACACTTGAAATGTGCTGTGTTTTCACTTTTTTTTCTTTTTTGAACTTGTCTTATTCACAGTGAATCAAATAAAATAGCTTTACAGCTTACTAAAACTCAAACTTGTTCTCAAAGGAAGCAGTTTAAACATTTTAACTGAAAAATCAGCAACACATCGATTCTACATCAGGAAACCGAACCAGTGGACAAAAAGTAGCTCTAATAGAAAGCGTGTCTTGTCAAAAGGTTAAAAATAAAAATAAAGGCCCAGTGCAGTGGCTCATGCCTGTAATCCCAACATTTTGAGTCTCTACAAAAAACAGAAAATATTAGCTGGACGTGGTGGCGCAACTGTAGTCCCAGCTACTCAGGAGGCTGAGGCACAAGGACTGCTTAAGCCTGAGAAGTCAAATCTGCAGTGAGCCCTGACTGCACTACTGCACTCCAGCCTGGGTGGCAGATGACAGAGTGGAACCCTGCCCCGTTCCTCTCCCCCGCCAAAAAAAAAACCCACACACATCATGAGGAAAATCCAACTTATTTACAAAGAGTGGGCCATCTTCAGGACTGAGATCCCAATATGATACAGTAAAACTGTGGGTGCACCGTCCTCTTTGGAAAAAGGGGGTGAGGAACAGGTCTGTCTCAATCCATGCTAGGAATCTGGTTTTAAAAGATCAAAGGAGTCTCAAAGAAAAACCTAACATCACTATATGCCACAGGGGTGTCATTTACCATGAATGAAAGGGCTGGGAACACACTCTCCCTGAGGTGCCCCCCAGGCCTGCCAACCTCTCATGAAATCTGGTAGTAAACTGTCAAGAGATCCCTCTGAACCAGCAGGCTGCAGGAAGCTTGTGGGGTTGAGGGCTGGTCTTCTCCTGGGAAGTACCTCCTGCTTTCCCCAAACTGCCAAGCTACCAAGCCCTCTAATGAACAAATAAACCATAGCCTGGAGGGCTGGCAAGGTAACCAGAATGGGTGGATGCTGCCAGGAGAGGCCAGGGTCCCCTGAGGATTCGGGGGTCGGCACTCTGGCAGCACCATCTCACTTCTTAGCCATTGCAAATGGGTAGGCCCTTTCTCTTCAAACCCAGAGCAGTAGCTGGCTGAAAGAAACAGCACCAGGAGGATGGCAATAAACTCTGACTGAGCGCATGTCAGCTTTCTGCTGACCCACCTGTAGATTTCAGAGCAAAAGTCCTGACTCACCCAGTCCCAGTTTAACTGTGAAGTGTGGCTCTCGTGCTTACAGTCCCAGTTACTCAGGAGGCTGAGGCAGGAGGATCGCTTGAGTCCAGAAGTTTGAATCTTCAGTGAGCTATGATCACACCACTATACTCCAGACAGAGTGACAGAGTGAGACTCTGTCTTTTTTTTTTTTTTTGATGGAGTCCCGCTCTGCCGCCCAGGCTGGAGTGCAGTGGCATGATCTCAACTCACTGCAACCTCCACCTCCTGGGTTCAAGCGATTCTCCTGCCTCAGCCTCCTGAGTAGCTGGGACTACAGGTGTGTGCCACCATGCCTGGCTAATTTTTTGTATTCTTAGTAGAGACAGGGCTTCACCATGTTGGCCAGGTTGGTCTCAAACTCCTTACCTCAAGTGATCTGCCTGCCTCAGCCTCCCAAAGTGCTGGCATTACAGGCGTGAGCCACCATTCCGGGCCGAGACTCTGTCTTATTACAAAAAAAAACACACACACACAGAAGAAAGAAGAAGAAGAAGTAAAAGAAGGCGGCTCAGCTGGTACGGTAGAAGGCCTATTCTGGAAACTGCCATGATGGGTGGCTAAAAAAAAAAAAAAAAAAAAAAATTGAAGATACTTAACCGTGAGCCAAACGGTATGTGTCTGTGTGGTGTGTGTGAGTATGTACATGTGTGAGGCTGCATATGTGTGTGTGTGTACATTTGTGTGGTGTGGGGTATGTGTGTGAAGGGGGGTGAAGGTCCCAGAGGCGGCCCTGGGACAAAGCGCTCCTGCCACTCGTCCCCAGCATGGCACAGCCACACAATTCAGAGCACAGCAGAGCCCACACCTGGAGGCTGGGCTCCCCTTGCAGGTGGGGTTAGCAATAGCCAACATGAAAAATTCCAGATAGCAAACCTCCCCTGGCCACCTGACTACATATTTCAAACATTATCTGATGTAATGAAATTCAAGACCATTCACAGTCTTTTTTAAACTTCTGACTACAACCCACATTGAGGTTAGTTACACGGTTGCCAAGAGGGTAGGGACACAGGCTAGGTAACAAGAGTTCAGACTCAGCCTGATTGCACAGGGTGCGCTCTGACCTGTCCCAGTCCGCTGTTTGTGGTGGTGACCCACTAAATTGATTTTGTGACCCACTTGTGGATTCTACTGCAGCTTGGACCTGCAGTCTCCGTGCACATGGAAAATCATTCCCTCCACGGAAGTAGGTGGGCCTCCCCGCAGCAGGCCCCAGCCTCAGTGAGTATCACCAAGTGCCACCAAGCCCCCACAACCCTGCTGAGGAGGAGGAAGCAGGCTTCCCTAACCATCTTTAAAGAAAAGGGGGCGCCACGGTGGGCCCACTCAGGTCCAGGCTGGCAACCATAGGTCCACCCGTCCAAGACCCAAGGCGAGGCTGGGCCATTCCCTGCAAGGGCGTGGTGGTCCCTTAGCGCTTGCCCAGCGGCGCCCCAGCGCTCTGGGATCTCTGCACCAGGAGGATGAGCCTGGCGAGGTCGGAGAGCGCCGGGAACGCGGCCATCACACGGTCCACCTGGTCGCGCGGGAAGACGCTGTAAAGCGCGATGCGAGCCCGGGCGCGAGCCTCCCCCTCGTCCTCGGCCGCATACCCTGAAAGTCCCCCAGTGGCGCCGTCGCCCCAGGCCGGCTCCGCCCAGGCGGAGCGCCCAGGGAAGCGGTCGGAGCGGGGTAGACGGGCCCACGGGTCGTCGGGCAGCCTGCGCGAGGAAAGCAAGTCGCCGTGCAGGTCCCTAGGGCGGTGTTCGCCCCGCGGCTGGAGCTGCAGGCCGGGCGGAGGCGGGAGGTCGCCTGGGGAGAACTGGCTCTCCGGGCTAGGGAGGCTGAGCGGGCCTGGCACCTGGCAGCCCGCGGAAACCCAGTCGGGCCCTCCCAGTCGGGGCGTGAGGCCACAGGCGTGGCCCTGGGGAGGCGGCCCGAGGGGCCCCGGGTCGTCGCTGAAGGCCAGCCGAGAGAAGCTCCCCTGCAGGGCGACCAGGTCTGGGGACCCCCGCGCCAGCGGGAGGCTGTGCGCAACTGGCTCCCGGGGTGCCGCCCGGGCTCCTGCGGGGCCGCCCGGGGCTCTCGGTGGCAGCTGCTCCTCGGCGCCCGCGCCAGGCCTGGCCCCTGTCTTGGCGCGGAGCTCGTCGGCCACCGCCAGCTGCGCGTGGTGCGGCCTCTCCGGGTGGTAGAACTTGCACTTGATGCCATAGGTGCATTTCTTGCCTGAAAGGGGCGGGGGCAGAGAGGGCGAGGCGTGAGGCCGGGGGCGCGGAGGGGCAGTGCTGCCTGGTGCATCCGGGGAGTGCCAGCCCGCCCGCCTCTCCGTGGAGAGTCCGCCAAGCAGGCCCCCAGGCCGCCGCGGACTCCGAAGACTTAGCGCTCTGGAAACGCCTCAGGATCTGGGCTCGAGACCGAGGTGGGGAGAAGTGCCCAGGAGGCGCGGTCGGCTGGGCACACTCATCCCAGGGTATGCAGAGGAGTGTCGGTCCCAGGTCCCTTTGACCAGGGACTAAGACCAAATCTCTGGATTCAAAGACTTTCAGCCTCCACTTCCCCAGGAACCCTGTGGATAAGGCCAGGCTTAGGGAGTGGGCGGTAGGGAGTGGGCGCTCCGGGCATAGAACTGCCCCTGCAGTGCTGCCTCAGTTCCTACCGTTCTCCCTGTTCGCTGTGTTTAACGCTTGCCTTCACCCTGCACGCTGTTCTAACAGAGTCGTGAACAAAAGATCAAGTGTTACCATCCAGACCCAGGGCTTCTGAGAGTGAAAGGGGGAAGGAGTCAGCCTGAATGTATGCATAGTCACCTAATTCTAACAAGAATTGATTGACTGTCACCCAAGCCTTTACTGAACTTGGAGACATCAAATAACTTGGTGAAGCAAGTCTGTGAAAGAGCTGACTAGAAGGCTGGCATCCCCCTGGGTGCTAGGATAAAATTCTTAACTCTTCATGGATAGCAGTGACCAAAATCCATAAGGTGGGGGGGTGGGGTAGGGTGAGGACAGAAGCTGCCGGGGGCCAGGTGAAGGGACTGAGACCCGCAGCTGGGTTTGTGTCCAGCCTCCTGGCTTCTCAGACATAGCGTTGCTGTGTGCATGATCTCTGCATCCGACCGTGGCATGGGACCCTGGCTCCCATGAAATCACCAGCCAGGATGTCAGTTCTGCAATAACCCTGTCAGGAAAGTTCACTCTCCAGGGTGGCATAGCTGGAGGGCAGAATTTGGGCAAGAGCCCAGGCTGCTGAGCACCAGGCCAGTGCTTTTTGACTGTGCTCCTGTACTGCCCCCACATAAGGCCCTGAACAGGGCCCGCGAAGCACTGGGCACTACCCACCATAGGGACAATGCTGCCAGGATGGCTCTGGGGGCTTCGGCTTCCTGCTCAGGAAGTTGCTCAGGGAAGGTCCGTGGCGGCCCAGGGGGTCATCAGGAGGCATGAACCTGGAAAATAAGCACAGGCGCAACTGCAAGACCACCTGGGATTTGCCACCAGCACCTGTACAAAAGAAGCAGGCCCAAGTTCCCCGAGAGCACCAGGAAGCATTCGGCCCTGGGCCCACCATAACCCAGCAGGATGTCACAGCATCTTAAAGCAAAAGCTTCCCTTCACACTGAACCCCATGCAGAGCACACAGCACAGCTCTGGGCTTCTTTGGGTGTTTCTCCCGCTGTGGTTCAAGCCAGCAGTGTCAGAATCACCTAGCAGCTTAAAAGTGCAGTCATCTGAGTGCAGTGGTTCACATGGGTAATCTCAACACTTTGGGAAGCTGAGGCAGAAAGATCCCTTGAGCTCAGGAGTTCAAGACCAGCCTGGGCAGCATGGTGAAACCTTGTCTCTACAAAAAGTAAAAAAAAAAAAAAAAAAAGGAAAAGAAAATTAGCCGGGTGTGGTGGTGAATGTCTTTAGTCCCAACTACTCGGGAGGCTGAGGTGGGAGGATGACTGAGCCTGGGAGATGGAGGCTGCAGCGATTCGTGATTGTGCCACTGCACGCCAGCCTGGGTGACAGAGTGAGATCCTGGCAAAAAAAAAAAAAAAAAAAATTTGCAGCCTCCGAGCTTCACACAAGACCTGACTCATCAGAATCTGAAGTTGTTCAGGAATCTGCTTTTAAGAACTTCCCCTTTGGAAGGCCGAGGCGGGCAAATTGCCTGAGCTCAGGAGTTCAAAACCAGCCTGGGCAACACAGTGAAACCTCATCTCTACTAAAAAATACCAAAAAAATTAGCTGGGCGTGGCAGCAGGTGCCTGTATTCCCAGCTACTCAGGAGGCTGAGGCAGGAGAATTGCTTGAACCCAGGAGGCAGAGGTTGCAATGAGCCGAGATCACGCTACTGCACTCCAGCCGGGACGACAGAGTGAGACTCCATCTCCAAAACAAGAAAGAACTTCCCAGGTGATTTTTATCCAGGAAAATGAAAGTATAATTGCTCTAAGGGCTCCTCTGGCTTCCCACTGTCCTCAACAAAAGGTTAGAAACCTCTATGAGGTTAACAAACACTTCCAGAAAAGCCAAGAGTGGTGTCATACGCCTGTAGTTCCAGCTACTAGAGAAGCTGAAGAGGGAGGATCCCTGGAGCCCCGGAGTCCAGCCTGGGCAAGAGAGCTAGACTCTGTCTCTAAACAAACAAACAAACAACAACAGTTCCAGAAGGTTTCAGAGTTGTATGAGCTCCTTGAGGCTTACGTCCCATTTCTCCTGTGTTTCACCCCTTGAAACAGAGCTGTGTGACACAGCTCTGGGCTGTGAACCTGCAGGTGAAGAGGTTCAATAGGAACAGGGAGTTTGAATCAGTGAGGAAGTGGACCCCAAATGCTGCCTGCACATACAGCCACCTCACAGACTTAACCTCCTCTGCACACCCTGGGGGCACAGGATCTGGTCGCAGTTTCCAGGCTGCCCTGCCCCCGACCTGCCCTTCTCTTCTCCCTGGCATGGAGCCCTAATGAGGAAGGGAATGCATGCTCAGAGTTCAACAGGGAAAACCCAATTCCTCAGAAGGAAAACGCCCCTTGCTAAGTGAGGTTCCACTTTCTATATAAATACTTTTGTTCCCAAAGCCACTTCCAGGTCATACAAAGGTTCTGTAGAGAGTTTGGGATTCTAAATCAAGGAGGAGATGCTTTTATGGGTTGCTGTCCCCCTAAGAGTCCAGAGTCATGCTGAAGTCCCACTCTGCAGAGAGCTGGGTGATCCCCGGCCCTGTGTGGCCTCCACAGAGCAGCTCCCAGCTGCACAGCCGGCTTCTCAGAATTGGGCCTTGACCAAGAATCTGGGGAACCGCCCACTGTGGTTATTAAAAGTTCCCAAAGACTTCCTCTCCTGCTCTCCCAGGAGCAGAAGCTGTGCCAAGAGGGCCCTGTGGACGTGCCTGGGGCACCAGCGCAGGCGCCCTCGCTCACAAGCGGGCGGCAGGCCCTGCCTCCTGGCAGGCCCTTAACAGAGGCCAGTGCGTCAAAAGGACTTGGCCCCGGCCCCAGGCTGTCGTCAGGCCAGAGATGGCCGTGTCCCTGAGAGCTCAGTGAGGATTTCATAGGCCCAGACTAGCCAGATTCCTCCAGGCCACAGATGGACAGTGAGAGCCACCGGCCTTTTGCAGCTGGAAATGACAATGGGGGCTCCTGCAGGGCGCTGCTGCCATGCCTCTAGCCCTCCACCTCCATGGCTGCAGGAGCAATTGGCCATGGGGACCACAGTACCCCTTGGGGCACCATGTCCTGGGAATAGCTGCTACCACTTCTGGGGCACAATTGTCTCTAGTCCTCACAATGATCTCAGAGGTGACACTATTAATCCCTTTTCAAGCTAAAGAACATTCAGCTCAGAGAGGCTGAGTGGTTCCCCCTTGACTCCCAGCCAGTAAGCGGCAGGGCCTCAGATGGAAACCTCACCTGCCCCAGCCCTTTCTCAAACATCACACTGTGTCCCTGGGTCCAGAGTCAGGAGCTGCTCAGTTGTGTGCAAACAGCCTGAGCCCAGACCTCTCTCCCCATCGACCCTTCCCCGGGCCACGGCCATTCACTCGGTCATTCCTTTACAACTAGTTACTGCACGCCTGTGGGTCAGGCATGCTGGAGACACCACACGTGAGACAGATACAGTCCCTGCCCTCACAGAACTGAGGAGTTTGTCTCAAACCACATTCCAAAAAGTCAGTCAGAGAGCCCAGAATGAGGGCTAAGCTAACACTGCCTGGAACAGAAATGGAAATGGGAGCAACAGGCCAGCTGGCTGTGCTCTGTCACACACTGCTGTGGTCTCCAGACCCCCATCCACCTTGCCAGTGTTGCCCTCACCACCTGCTAAGCGGTTTGTGCCTGTGGCCCTGGTGTCCCTCTCCGCCTCCAGCCATAGCCAGTTGGTCTGGGATGAACTGACCCAAGGGTCCTATTTCAGGGCTACATGAACCAGCCAGGTTCTCCTGAACATTTCAACCCAGAGGTACGGAGACAGTCAGGGCCAGGCAAGGGGAGATCTTTACAGCCCAAAACAAAAGATTCTGGGCGGGTCTCAGTGGCTCACACCTAAAATCTCAACACTTTGGGAGGCTGAGGCAGGAGGATCCCTTGAGCCCAGGCGTTCAAGGCTGCAGTGAGCTGTGATCATGCCACTGCACTGCAACCTGGGCAACAGAGTCAAAGCCCTGTCAAAAAAAAAAAAAAAAATCTGTTGCCCACTCCCATATGTAATTCAAAACTTTTGTTAAAAAAAAAAAAAAAGCAGTGGCTCACGCCTGTAATCCCAGCACTTGGGGAAGCCAAGGTGGACAGATCACGAGGTCAGGAGATGGAGGCTATCTGGCTAACACGGTGAAACCCTATCTCTACTAAAAATACAAAAAATTAGCCAGGCATGGTGGTGCGTGCCTGTAATTCCAGATACTCAGGAGGCTGAGGCAGGAGAATCACTTGAACGCCAGAGGCAGAATTTGCAGTGAGCCAAGATTGAGCCACTCTAGCCTGGGTGACAGAGCAAGACTCCATCTCAAAAAATAAAATAAAATAAGACAAAAACCTGAAATAAGTGAAAGGCAATACAACAAAGTATAGATCTTTTCCATGATGACTCTTTCAATAATCTGAAGTATGCAATTCTGTTTTTTTTAAGTTAGTGGTGCCCTAAGCGCATGCTTGCATGCTTGGCCCACATCTTGGGCTTCTCTGTAGTGTGTCAGATGTGGCCCTGGGAACAGCAAGGTCAGAGCAAAGCAGCCCGCCGAGAATGCGGACCTGGGAGAGCTCTGTCTGCGGGGCTGAGTGACCGGGTGACCCCAAGCTCCGCCACCTGGAGGTGGGCGTGGCCACTGCCCCGCCCCCGAACCCCCGCCCGCCCGGGTGTCAGGACCCCAGCCGGCCGTACCGGTCGTTGACAAAGGAGAACATGAGCAGCCTCTGCTCGATGAACCACTTCCACTCGGGGTTCTCGCTCTGCAGGTCCCGGTAGTTGTCGTTGGAGACGATGACGCCGTCCTGCTCGTAGGCCACCTTCACGATGTAGCGGTCGTCGTAGCAGACCAGGCGCTTGCCGTGCACCTTGCGGGATGGCGTGTACACCAGCACCGCCTGCCGCTCCAGCTCCGCCAGCACGTGCTGCTCTGGGGGCGGGCGATGGAGATGCGGGTGAGGGCCCAAGGGCACCGCCCCTGAGGACCACCCCCAACGCGAGGCCACCCGCCTCCCCACCCGCTTCCCGGGCCGGTCAAATGAGGGCCAGGGAGGTTTTGAGGGGAGCGGGGGAAAAATTTTTCAGTTTTTCCCGCCATAGCGTTCGCTCCTTTCACCCCATTTCACTGAATTTGCCTGAAGCCCCAGGTAAAGCGGGCGTGTGGCTTCCGTCCTGCCCACGTCATGACAGGAGTCCACAAAGCCGTACTCTGCAAGGGAGAGTCACTTTAGAAGGAAGCACTCAGCCACAGCCTTTGTCCTTTTGAGGGATCCATGCCACAATGCCCCTACGGTAGCAGGCATAGAGGCCTCCTGGAGAAAGACATTCCTGTATTAACCGGGACCTTGGTGATGCCTTCAGCATGATGGGGAGCCTTGCCTCCACCTGAAAAGCCCTGCATGGGCCCCTAGCTGGGAGTCAGAGGTCCATCTTCTCCCACCATACAGGAACCTGCCTGGGACACCTTCGGGATGGAGCACCCCATCTCTGACAAGAACATCATAGAAAGCGTCCAGGACTAGGAATCCAGCCTGGAGTCTGGGCTGGGCTCCAGTTCCTGGGTACTTCACCCCCGTTTAATGTCCGTCCGGTTTTATATTTATAAAATGAAGATAGCAACGCCTCCTCTTCTGGTCTCAGAGTGTCTGTAAGTGGACTGAGCTCAAGGGAGTGCGAGTTCTTGCAAAAACTACTCGAGAGACAAACATACACCAGATGGTACAAACATTACAAGTCCTTTTTTGTCAGAGGTTAAAATCTGCATCCCAGGAGGGCCAAATGTTTGATCTGAATTTTGCCTTTGGAGACATGCAGGAAAAAAAAAAATCCATTTGACACGTAATAATTACTCAGGTCCCTCAAGTTTAAGTCCTTTCCCATATGACACTGTTGGCTGATTTTTAAAAGGTGCATAATGCAGCTATGGTACAAAGAACAAAAATAAAGACACCACATATCCAGCATCTCCTTTGAGAAACAGGTGGTGGCTCATGTTTGGAAGTCCCCTTTGTCCCCTCAGTCTGCAATCCTCTCCATTCCCCTTAAGCCTTTAGGATAACCCTAGTTTTAGAACGCCGTGTTTATAATTTCCTTGTTTTTAGTTTTAAAAATGCAGATTATGAGAATCATTTTCTTTCTTTTTTTTCTTTATTTTTTTTGACAAGATCTCACTGTGTCATCCAGGCTGGAGTGCAGTAGCACGATCATGGCTCACTGCTGCTTCTACCCTCCAGGCTCAGGTGATCCTCTTACCTCAGCCTCCCGTGTAGCTAGGACTGCAGGCATGCACCACCACGCTCAGCTAATTTTTGTATTTTTTGTAAAGATAGGGTTTCACCATGTTGCCCAAGCTGGTCTCAAACTTCTAGACTCAAGCATCCACCCACCTCAACCTCCCAAATTGCTGGGATTACAGGGGTAAGTCACCATGCCCCGCTGAGGACTATTTTCAGTGTGATTACACATTAGTCTTGACACAAATGGAATCATACTATACCTATACTTAAGCAGCTTGTCTTTTTTGTTCATCATTGTGTTTGTGAGGTTTGGTTATGTCATATGTTCATCACTGTTAGTCTTGCATCTAAGTCCCTGGCACAGAAGAAGCAAGAGCCTCTTCAGGGTATATCTCCAAGGGTGAATATGGATTAGCGGTATGGAAGGCACTTTACAAGGTAATGCCAAATTGTTTTCCAGAGTGGTGATGCCAAGTTACATACCGAACACAGCACATAAGACAACCTTGCCGACACTTGGCATTTTCAGGCTTTTGAATTTTTGCCAATCTGGTGGGCACAAAATGGCCTCCTACTGTGGTTTTATTTTGCATTTCTCTGGTTGCTAATGAGATTGAGTATCTTTTCATACGTTTGTATGTTTATATGGCCATATATGTTTCCTTTTCTGTAAACAGCTTATTCATGCTTTAGCCCATCTTTCTGTTGATTCATTGTCTTTTCTCATTGATTTGAAGAAGTTCTCTCTAGACCTAGGCAGTAATCCTTCATCAGTAATGTGTGATGTATAACCCACCCCCACACTCTCACCCCAGTTTGAGGCTTATCTTTTCACTTTTTTGTTTTTGTGGTATCTATTAATGAATAAAAGCTTTTATTCATTAATAGGTTGAGAGGGCGGTAGGGAGTGGGTGCTCGGGGCATAGGACTGCGCCTGCAGTGCCGCCTCAGTTCCCACTGTTCTCCCTGTTCGCTGTTTCATTAATAGGTTGTGTGGGCCTCTTTGGGTGTTTCTCCCGCTGTGGTTCAAGCCAGCAGTGTCAGAATCACCTAGCAACTTAAAAGTGCAGTCATCTGAGTGCAGTGGTTCACATGGGTAATCTCAACACTTTGGGAAGCTGAGGCAGAAAGATCCCTTGAGCTCAGGAGTTCAAGACCAGCCTGGGCAGCATAGTGAAACCTTGTCTCTATAAAAAGTAAAAATAAAAAGGAAATTAGCTAGGTGTAGTCAAATTATACCTGACATACATGTATGTATTACATTTATTACATCATACATAATAAATAGTGAAATTTATTCATCTTTCCTTATAAGTTTGCATTCGTTGTGGCTTATTTAAAAATTCCTTCCCTACCCCAAAGGAATTTCTCTACTTTTTCCTACATTATATTTAAGTATTACACTACTGTTGAAATTCACCATTCTTCATATTCAAACCATAAAGAATAATTCAGGACAACCAGTTCATGACAGGGAACTGAACACAAGTATTTATATTTCCTCCTTCTCATAGTTCCAATGTAATGAAAGGTGGAGGAGAGCTGTAATCATGTTAAAAGTAGGTTTGGGGACAGCAGCAAACCCCGGATTTTGACATATTTTAGGAAGACAGAAAGCAGCGAGGATCTTATTGATTGGGGCATGAAGGGAACCACAGCCCAGAATGTGTGCAGAAGGCTGGAGTGGAGGTGGGAGCCATTTCCCTGCAGTCTTGGAGCACTCCCAGTGGTGGAGATGGAGTGGACGTTGGTAAAGTCAGGATGACTAACAGGTGAGCTGAGCTACTCCCTGGCAGCTGCTCCCAGGAGCATGGACGTCCACTCATTTCCCATCCCCATCCCGATAAACAAAGTGAAGATACAACCAGGAAGGAGGAAGCCTCCCATTGTTGCTGTTGACCTCCTAGAATAAAACCATAAAACCATCATCATCCTGCCATTGGAATAAGTGGTGGGCAGAGGTGCCAGGCTGCCTGCCTGCCTGCCTACTCCATGCCAGGTATACTAAAGTGAAAACTGCCAGTCAACACAAATGGTCCGCACTGCCATTCAGGGAGAAGTTATCATACTAGGAGAGAAAACCCATGGCAATTGCACAGATACACAGTCATGTGCTGCATAACAATGTTTCAGGCCATGTGTGTGACAGTGGTACCATAAGACTATAACAGAGTTGAAAAATTCCTATCATCATAGCCATCCTGACCTTGTAGTGTGACACGTGACTCATGTGTCTAAGGTGATGCTGGTGGAAACACTCTACTTTGCTGCCAGTTCTGCAAAAGTCTAGCGTGTACAATTATGTACAGTATATAACACTTGATCATCATAATAAAGAGCTTTGCATCTGATCTCTTCTCACACGTGAGCATCCCTAATCCAAAAATCTGACCAACATGATGTTCAAAGGAAATAGTCACTGGAGCATTTGGGATTTGGGATTTTTGGATTAGGAATGCTGAACCAGTAAGCATAATGAAAATATTCAGGAATTCAAAACACTTCTGGTCCCAAGTATTTCAGATAAGGGATACTCAACCTGTTTAAGAAGCCAAACAACAAACAAGACCCTGTTTGTTTAAACCACAGTGTTCTCACCGTGCCTAGTGGCTCATGCTTGTAATTCTAGCGCTTTAGGAGACTGAGGCGGAGGGATTGCTTGGGCCCAGAAGTTAAAGACCAGCCTGAGCAACATGGCAAAACCCTGTCTCTACAAAAAACAAAAACTAGCTAGGGCCGGGTGTGGTGGCTCACACGTGTAATCCTAGCACTTTGGGAGGCAGAGGAGGGTGGATCACCTGAGGTCAGGAGTTCAAGACCAGCCAACATGGTGAAACCCCATCTCTAATAAAAATACAAAAATTAGCTGGGTGTGGTGGCGCGTGCCTATAGTCCCAGCTACCTGGGAGGCTGAAGCAGGAGAATCGCTTGAACCTGAGAGGCAGAGGTTGCAGTGAGCCAAGATCGTGCCATTGTACTTTGGCCTGGGTGACAAGAGTGAAACTCCATGTTGAAAGAAAGGAAGAAAGAAAGAAAGAGAGAGAGAGAGAGAGAAGAGAGAGAGAGAGAGAGAGAGAAGAGAGAGAGAGAAAGAAAGAAAGAAAGAAAGAAAGAAAGAAAGAAAGAAAGAAAGAAAGAAAGAAAGAAAGAAAGAAAGAAAAAGAAAGAAAGAAAGAAAGAGAGAAAGAAAGAAAGGAGGGAGGGAGGGAGGGAGGGAGGGGGGAGGGAGGGAGGGAGGGAGGGGGGAGGGAGGGAAGGAAGAAAGGAACCAGCTGGGTGTGGTGATGGGCACCTATAGTCCCAGCTACTGAAAAGGCTAAGGTAGGAGGATCTCCTGAGCCAGGGGAGAGCAAGTCTGCAATGAGCCATAGTGAGACTCCATCTCAAAAATAAATAAATAAATAATAAACCCGCAGGATTCTAATATTTGTAGCTTAAAATATTCCTAGCTGATTGAAGAATTAAAAATGAAGAGGCTGGGTGAGGTGACTCTTGCCTGTAATCCCAGCACTTTGGGATTTTGAGGAGGGCAGATCACGAAGTCAAGAGATTGAGAAAATCCTGGCCAACATGGTGAAATCCTATCTCTACTAAAAATATAAAAATTAGTTGGGTGTGGTGGCGCGTGCCTGTAATCCCAGCTACTCAGAAGGCTGAGGCAGGAGAATCACTTGAACCTGGGAGGAGGAGGTTGCAGTGAGCCGAGATCGTGCCACTGTACTCCAGTTTGGCGACAGGGAAAGATTCGGTCTCAAAAAATAAGAAGAAGAATTCCCTGGGTCTCAGTTTTCTTCTTCTTTTTAAATAAAGAGATTAGATGAGGTATTCAGTAAATAAATATTACCTGACCAAATAAATGTCTCTTTCAAATCCTATAAACTATTAGGAGTGGAATACAGATCCAGTGTCTCTTCAGGTATTAAAAGGTGTCAGGCACAATTATTTTGATAACTTAACACACCAAAAGAGTAATTTGTTCATTCATCTACTCAACAACTGCTTAATGAACACCTAATTTTGAACTACTTATTGAATACCAGGTGTTAACGCTAGGTGCTAGGTGCTAGGTGATGGGGCTATGGCATTGAACAGTCATAATCAGTGCCTTCATGGAGCTTATAGCACAGTGAGGAAGACAAACATCATTAAACAAACAACTAAGTAGATATTTGACTATTGATGTTAGAAGTGCACCAAGGAAACGTGTCTAGTACCTCTTGGGCATACATCTGCTCCAGCATACCTTTGATAGGGGTGTCAGCTCTTGGTGGGTCCTTCCTCCAGGATGGAACAAAAACTTTGATGTAGGTATGTCCTCTGTCCCTGAACCAGTCCACAGCCAGCTTGATTCCCCGGCAAGAGAAGGTTTCTTTATTTCCATGGCTACAATGGGAAAACAAGAAATCTGTAGAGACACTGCAAGTGTTCTTAAGAGTGATTCCCTGTGAATATCCTGGATCACAGTCTCATAATCAAGAGGGAACCAGGAAAATCTACATATTAGGCCAGGAGCAGTGGCTCACGCCTGTAATCCCAACACTTTGGGAGGCCGAGGTGGGCAGATCATTTGAGGACAGGAGTTTGAGAACAGCCTGGCCAAAATGGTGAAACCCCATCTCTACAAGAAATACAAAAATTAACCAGGTGTAGTGGTGGCACCTGCAATCCCAGCTACTCTGGAGGCTGGGGCGGGAGAATCACTTGAACCTGAAAGGTGGAGGATTCAGTGAGCCGCAATCCCACCACAGCACTCCAGCCTGGGCAACAGAGGGAGACTCTGTCTCAACAATAACAACAACAACAACAACAAAACACACACATATACACACACAGGAAAAATCTACATTTTAAAGATAGTTCATTCTTTCATTCACAAATAATATCCATTAACAAGAACCACATAGCGTGTGATAGGTATGTAGAGGGTCTTGGGCTCTGTGATAGCTAATACTGAGTGTCAACTCGATTGGATTGAAGAACGCAAAGTATTGTTCCTGGGTGTGTCTGGGAGGGTGTTGCCAAAAGAGATTAACATTTGAGTCAGTGAACTGGGAGAGGCAGACCCACCCCCAATCTGGGTGGGCACCATCTAATCAGCTGCCAGCATGGCTAGAACAAAGCAGGCAGAAGAAAGTAGAACGAGCAGACTTGCTGAGTCTTCTGGCCTTCATTTTTCTCCCATGCTGGATGCTTCCTGCCCTCGACATCAGACTCCAAGTTCTTCAGCTTTTGGACTCTTGGACTTACACCAGTGGTCTGCCAGGGGCTCTTGGGCCTTCAGCCAGACTGAAGGCTGCACTGTCAGCTTCCCTACTTTTGAAGTTTTGGGACTTGGACTGGCTTCCTTGCTCCTCAGCTTGCAGATGGCCTGTTATGGGACTTCACTTTGTGATCGTGTGAGTCAGTACTCCTTAATAAACTCCCCTTCGTATATACATCTAGCCTATTAGTTCTTCGCTCCAGAGAATCCTGACTAACACAGCTCCAAGGAGAATATATTCTGAGGACTAACAGACAAGACCCTCTCTTTAACCGAAGCTAAGAAAGATCAACATAAGACAGAAAGGAGTAGCCATCTACAGAATCACTCTCACCCTGAGAGATGGTCGTAAATGTGTTATTGGGTTTCCCAAGTCCAAGCAAGGAGGCCAATGCACCTCAAATTCCACAGAAGACTTCAGTGGAGGCAATAAGGAGAGAGTGGTTTGAGATCAGGCAGGGCCTTGCAGACAATATGGAAGATTCCTTTCTTCCTCCTAAGAGGAATTAAAAAGCCACGGAAGGATTTTAAGATTTGAGGTAGATGATGTGATGTGATGTGATGTGATGTGATGTGATGTGATGTGATGTGATGTGGTGTGGTGTGGTGTGGTGTGTGTGGTGTGGTGTGGTGTGGTGTGGTGTGGTGTGGTGTGGTGTGTGATGTGATGTGATGTGATGTGATGTGATGTGATGTGATGATTCAAAAAGCCCAATCTGAGGCCAGGGGTGGTGGCTCACACCTGTAATCCCAGAATTTTGTGAGGCGGAAGCGGGTGGATCATGAGGTCAGGAGATCAGGAACATCCTGGCCAACATGGTGAAACCCTGTCTCTACTAAATATACAAAAATTAGCCGGGCGTGGTGGCGCGTGCCTGTAATCCCAGCTACTCAAGGGGCTGAGGCAGGAGGATTGCTTGAACCCGGGAGGCGGAGGTTGTAGTGAGCCGAGATCGCGCCACTGCACTCCAGCCTGGGCGACAAAGCAAAAATTGACGGTGACTTGGACTAAGCTGGTGGTGGTGGATGAGGGAGAAGAGTAGGTGAACTTGAAAGATATTTATTTAGAAAGTCAAATCTCCAGAACTCAATGACTGATTGGATATGGGAGTGATAGAGAAGAAGGCATCAAAGATGACTCAAGATCTCTGGCTTGTGTAACAGGATGGTGGGCTATTCACTGACACCAGGAATTCTGGAAGGGAACAGGGTTAGAGGGAAAGATCATGAGTTTTATTTTAGACACATATCAAGCTGTTAACATTTCCACTTAGAGGAAATGTTAAGTAAACAGTTATGGTGCAGAGGAGATGCCTGAGTGATTAAAGCTGTAGGCCATCTCTGTGTAAGCAATAGCTGAGGCCACATCATGGACAGAATTTCCTGCTCGCCTGGAGAGAAAGTGAGCGGCCTGGGCTGGACCTGGAGGAACTCTGCGACTTTGCAACTGGTTATAGGTAGATGGGGGGCAATATCACATGGGACTCAGGAGGGACGGATCTAAGAAGCAGGAAGAAAACTAGAGGGTGCGCATCAGGAAAGCAGAGGGAAAGGGGCCACCAAACGCTGCTCCAAGTGACTGGTGAAACCTGAAAATGTCCCTCAGACTCAGTCAGTGGGGTCAGTGGGGTTTCGCTGGAGGGAGACAAGTGGATAGATTTGAGATATTGAGAAGGCAAAATCAATTGGACTTAGCCATGGATGAGGCAGAGCCTGGCCTCAATTTAGATCACTCTGCCTCCTCTTCCACCTTCAGATCCCAGCTTCATCCTCACTTCCTCAGGAAAGCATCTGCTACTCCCTAGACTCCATCAGATCCGTCTCACGAGCTCTCAATGCACCCTCCCGCTCCTTCCTGGCACTGGGGAACATTCGCACCCATCCAGGGGATCGCCTGGGTCTCCCTTCTTTAAACCATGAGCTCCTCTTGCTCACCACCCAACTCTCAGTGCCCAGCATTGTGCCTAATAATTGTAATGACCCAATTTAAAAGCCGTTGAATAAACGAATGGCTAAGAAGAAACTCAGCTGAGAAGCAGCTAGAAGAGAAGCCAAAGCAAAGGGAAGAGCTGACTGGAAAGATCCAAACACAGGCGTGACTGACATGGTCTAAGGATCAGAAAGACAGGCGTGGGGCTGGAGCACAAGGAATGAGCTCGGGCAACAGGTGTAAAGGGAGAGGCAAGGATAAGTTCTTAGAGAGCCAAGGACCACCACGCCACTCATGCCCTCTCCCGAGAAGCCTGGCAGCCAACCCATATGCAGACAAGGATGACATTTTGAATTCGCATTGCTGTGGTCTCTCTCATATGTGACCTTTTCTGCTATTTTCTCAGGGGAGATTAGGATAGTCACAGTTTATAAAAGAAAAAGGACGCGGTGGCTTATGCCTGTAATCCCAGCACTTTGGGAGGCCGAGGTGGGTGGATCACCTGAGGTCAGGAGTTCAAGACCAGCCTGGCCAACATGGTGAAACCTCGTCTTTACTAAACATACAAAAATTAGCTGGATGTGGCAGTGCACACTTGTAATCCCAGCTACTGGAGAGGCTGAGGCTGGAGAATCTCGTGAGCCCGGGAGGCAGAGGTTGCAGTGAGCTGAGATTGAGTCACTACACTCCAGCATAGGTGACAGTGTGAGATTCTGTCTCAAAAAAAAAAAAAAAAAAGATAAATATCCCTTTCACTATTGAGGCTGAACTCTGAGGCTTGTACAGTGAGGAGAAAATATCAACAGGGATGTCTGTGGTCAAAAGGAAGAGGAAGGCCAAGCGCGGTTGCTCACGCCTGTAATCCCAGCACTTTGGGAGGCCAAGGAGGCAGGATCATGAAGTCAGGAGATCGAGACTATCCTGGCTAACACGGTGAAACCTGTCTCTACTAAAAATACAAAAAAATTAGCTGGGTGTGATGGTGTGCACATGTAGTCCCAGCTATTCGGGAGGCTGAGGCAGGAGAATCGCTTGAACCTGGGAGGCAGAGGTCGCAGTGAGCTGAGATCGCACCACTGCGCTCCAGCCTGGGCGACAGCGAGACTCCATCTGAAAAATAAAAACAAAAAGAAGAAGAGGAAGCAGATCGCTGGTACCTTCCAGGCCAGCAGAAGTTGAAAAAGAGGGAAGATGGAAGGAGGAGGAGGTCCTCACCCCGCATCCCTACTCCGGCTCTACCCAGCCCAGCCATACAGGAGGGGGAGATGGAGAAACATCGAGACTGTGTGAACAAGAGGCTGAACCAAAGGCTGAACCTTTGTTTTTCAGCACAACCCGGGCAGGTTGCAAGCCTGTCAGAGAAACCTGGTTTCTGTAGGGCTGCCTTGGAGGAACATAGCTGGAGAGGTGAGTCTGAAGCAACACCCCATCCCTCACGTGCCCCCAGGCCTAGTGGACTGTCCGGGGATGGACAAGCTGGTGCCAGTGAGCAGACAGCACTTTAAGCCAGTATGGCTCCCAGAAGGCCACTTCCATGTTCCCTGTTTAGAGGCCAGGCCAGCCCAGCCACTGTGCAGCAGAACCCAGTGAGGGTCCCAGACCCCTCTTCCAGCCAATACCAGGTCTCAAAGGCCCCAGAGGCCATCTGAGACGGGAGGGGGTGGAGAGAAACCACAGAGCCTGAGTCGCCGAGGAGACAGAAGAAACGGAGGCCCCACCTGAGGTACACTGGCAAATGTAAGATGTACACGCCCCCCACACCTGAAAAAGAGGGGAAGAGATCGTGCCCGTCATAGGAAATGAGGTCCGTTTTCTGTGTCCCTGAAGCAGTAAAGTGAACAATTGATGACACCCTCCCCCACATCACCCCGAGACACATGCATCTCTTCAGTGTAGTCAAGTCCACCCTCGGTTAATTCTCAAGAGAAAATAGCACCACCACAATTATTTTAAAAGTTGTTTCTTGGCCAGGCGCAATGGCTCACGCCTGTAATCCCAGCACTTTGGGAGGCTGGGACGGGAGGATCACAAGGTCAGGAGTTCAAGACCAGCCTGACCAACATGGTGAAACCCCGTCTCTACTAAAAATACAAAAATTAGCCAGGCGTGGTGGTGCGTGCCTGTAATCCCAGTTACTCAGGAAGTTGCGGCAGGAAAATCACTTGAACCCAGGAGGCAGAAGTTTCAGTGAGCTGAGATTAAGCCACTACACTCTAGCCTGGGTGACAGAGCGAGACTCCATGTCAAAAAAAAAAAAAAAAAAAAAAAAAAAGCTGTTTCTTAATTGTTGGTCTCTTTTCAGTTCTCCTTACATATTTGCGTTTAACCATTCACAAGTCATCTCTGACACCTTTGGTGGGTGTAGGAGGCAGTGTTCAGTGGTGAGAGAGAGGAAGGGAACCTGGGCCCTGGCAGAGCTGTCAGTCTCCCTTGGAGCCCACTCCCCAGCACACAGACAGGAATGCACACACCAAAGGCATCCACTCATCTGCGCGTTCCTTCACAGACTCAGCGCAATTCCTGAATATCTACTACAAGGCTCTGCATTCGTGCTAAAAAGAGACATCACCCCTGCTTCTTGGAGCTTTTTTTTTTTTTTTAAAGAAATGGAGTCTCGCTCTGTTACCCAGGCTGGAGTGCAGTGGTACAATCATGGCTTACTGTAGCCTCGACCTCTCAGGCTCAAGCAATCCTCCCACCTCAGCCTCCCAAGTCGCTGGGACTACAGGTGCGCACTGCCATACCTAGCAAATTTTAGAAATTTGTTGTAGAGATAAGGTCTGGCTATGTTGCCCAGGCTGGTCTTGAACTCCTGGCCCCAGGTGATCCTCCAACGTTGGCCTCCCAAAGTGCTGAGATTACAGGCATGAGCCACTGCACCTGGCCTTGGAGCTCATTTTTAAGATCTGTAGAAGGTTCTGTCTGCCAGGGCACTTTGCACGTTTTGCCTCATTTAATCATTACAACAAGCCGTTGAGGAAGTTACCCTGTCCCCATTTTACCCTTGAGGAGACTGAAGCAAAACAATGTGTCCAACTCTCTGATCTAGGGGCAGCCTTCAAAACCTGACCCCTTAGGCTGCAAACTCTTCCTCCCTAGTCTCCTGAAGACCACTGATTCCCCCCAACTCCATCTATACCCCAGGATCCAGATGGCAGCTCCTTTGGAACAATAGTAACCCACAGTTTAACTGCTCGTGCTTAGAGAAGGCACCTCATGCCTTTGTTAACCAATACTGTGAACCAGCTCATCAGGCAGCAAGCCAAGAGCCAGGTCCTGGGAAAAGGAGACAGGAGCTGGGAGTTTTGTTTTTGTCTTTTACTTGTTTTTGAGACGGAGTTTTGTTCTTGTTGCCCAGGCTGGAGTGCAATGGCGCAATCTCAGCTCACCGCAACCTCTACCTCCCAGGTTCAAGCGATTCTCCTGCCTCAGCCTCCCGAGTAGCTGGGATGCACCACCACACCCAGCTAATTTTGTATTTTTAGTAGAGACAAGGTTTCTCCATGTTGTTCAGGCTGGTCTCAAACTCCTGACCTCAGCTGATCCGCCCACTTCGGCCTCCCAAAGTGCTGGGATTACAGGCATGAGCCACTGCACCCCGCCAGAGCTGGGAGTTTTGAATAACCAAAGGTACAAATAGGAAGTGGGTTGGCACCTAAGGCAAATTTTGCCTGCCTGACAACTGTGCGTGGGGTAACTGCAATCAGAGTGCCAGCCAGTTTCAGTAACTAGACAATCCAATTGTACACCACTGCATCTTTGACTATTGCCAAGAAGTTCCTGCAAAGGCTAGGGGCTCCCAAAGCAGTCACAGGTGGAGGAAGGTTGTGGCTGTGGGTGGGGGGAAAGAGAGGAGGCATGATTCCTCAGGGGTCTGAGATGTGAAGGGAAGCTGCTGTTGCCAATTCTGTTTCTTACTGGGGGTTCAATTGCAAACACCCTGACCTCACCAGGAGATCTCTCCTCAGCTCAAGACAGGGGAAAGAGAGGGTGAGCAGCGGCTGCTCTGGGAGCTTTCAGCTTACAAGAAATGGGTGCAGACAGGAAGGAGCCCAAGGCTAACGTCGGACAGAACAGATTCAGGTCTGACCCCCAGCCCTGTCATAAACCCCACCATTATCTTTCTTGCCTGCTGGGAACCCACTGAGAGGGGCATGATGAAAACTGAGAGGATGGCCGGGCGCAGTGGCTCAAGCCTGTAATCCCATCACTTTGGGAGGCCGAGACGGGCAGATCACAAGGTCAGGAAATCGAGACCATCCTGGCTAATCCGGTGAAACCCCGTCTCTACTAAAAAATACAAAAAACTAGCCGGGCGAGGTGGCGGGCGCCTGTAGTCCCAGCTACTCCGGAAGCTGAGGCAGGAGAATGGCGTGAACCCGGGAGGCGGAGCTTGCAGTGAGCTGAGATCCGGCCACCGCACTCCAGCCTGGGCGACAGAATGAGACTCCGTCTCAAAAAGAAAAAAAAAAAAAAGAAAACTGAGAGGTATGATTTCAAGCCTGATCTCTCTCTTCCTTGGAGATCCCTTACTCCAGCACAAACCAGAGCCTGCAGAGTGTCCTGAGAGTATAAAAATGTAAACAACAGCCAAAGCGAAAAGCCCTGTGCACTCCAAAATGAGGACACATTTACATGAAACCCTACTCTGGGGCAGTAAGAGGATGTGAAATTATCAGGTGGTTTCCCCCCAAGCTTGTACTTCAAATCCCGCCTTTTCTAGATTTGCCTATGAATGTAAAACAGGCTGGGCACTTGGGAGTCTGCCCGCCCTAGGCAAGAAAATGCTGCAACTGTTGGCTCGTGAGAATTCATGCTCTTCCCACACGCCACGATGCCGTTTTGAACATGCTTTCAATGAAAGATACCTTCTTTTTAAAAAGTTGCTGGACATTATTCTTAAGGCGAGGTATCTATGGACTCAGATATTCAGCTGAATGATCCAAGCTGATGTCCCTCTCTTTGTCACAGAAACATACACACGGCCCTACCTTAAAGGTATGGAGACTGCACTCGGAAACCAGTCTTTGGGCTGCTAGTCCATGAGAGCTACTATTTGAGGCACATGTGGCACCCTGAGGGCATCCTGGGCACCTGCCCTGCAGAGGGCCCCTGTGAAGGGAGTGGGGCCTCACACCTCCCGTCTGCAGCTGACAAGTCCAGGGCTTGTCAACTGCAGCCAGAGCCCACCTGTGCTCTGCCAGGCTCTGGCTGCAGGTCAAGAGCCTATGGATCAGGGTCTCCTACCCTGTGGCCCTTTCCTAGGCCAGGGGAAGAGCAGAAGGAATGGTAATGTCTCAGGGGAACACGAGGCATTGAAGAGAGCACTGAATCCAGAGCTGGCTCTTCTTGCTCTGTGACCTCAGGCGAGTTACTTACTCTCTCTGAACCTCTAAAGAAGAGAAATTCCTTTTTGAGAAAAATGTATTGACCAGGCACGGTGGCTCACACCTGCAATCCCAGCACTTTGGAGGCTGAGGTGGGTGGGTCACTTGAGGTCAGGAGTTCGAGACCAACCTGGCCAACATGGTGAAACCCTGTCTCTACTAAAAAAATACAAAAATTTGACCAGGTGCAGTGGCTCACACCTGTAATCCCAGCACTTTGGGAGGCCGAGGCAGGCAGATCATGAGGTCAGGTGTTCGAGACCAGCCTGGCCAACATGGTGAAACCCAGTATCTACTAAAATTACAAAAAATTAGCCAAGCATGGTAGCACACGACTGTAGTCCTAGCTACTCGGGAAGCTGAGGCAGGAGAATTGCTTGAACCCAGGAGGTAAGAGGTTGCAGTGAGCCAAGATCTTGTCACTTCACACCAGCCTGGGCAACAGAGCGAGACGACAGAGCGAGACTCTGTCTCAAAACAAACAAACAAAAAACTACAAAAATTAGCCGGGTGTGGTGGCAGGCACCTGTAATCCCAGCTACTCAGGAGACTGACGCAGGAGAATCGATTGAACCTAGGAAGTAGAGGTTGCAGAGAGCCGAGATTGGACCACTGCACTCCAGCCTGGCAAAACAGCAAGACTCCGTCTGAAGAAAAAAATAAAATAAAATAAAATGTATTTATTTATTTCAAGCGTTTGTAAAATAGCCACCTTGAATCCTCACCTGTTAGAGATGAAAAGGCCTTTTAAGGTTTAGTTCAACCTCCTAATTGTGTAAATAGGGCTCAAGCCAGGTGACTTACCTGAGGTCACACAGCTGGATGGCTGAAAAGGGAGAGCTGTACAGTCCAATCTGTAGCCACTTGCCACACCTGGCTATTCACATTTAAATTAAAATTAATTTTAAAACTAAAATGTAGAAGCCAGTTCCTTGGTTGCACTGGCCACATTTGAAGTGCTCGATGACCACACGTGGCAAGTGGCTTTGGGGGGACAGGGCAGGGGTGGGCCTTGCCCTCACTGTGGGGAGTTGTGTTGGGCAGCCCTGGCCTAGCAGTCCCATGCCTCTGACCTCCCTTGGTTTCCTTTATGGGGTGCAGCAAGAGGTCCAGCAAAACTGGGAGCAACCATAGGTCTGTTTACCAGGTCCCTGTCTTCCACTCTTCCCACATCATCACTTGTAGTTCTCGTTATGTTGACCCGCCTCTTAAACAAAATGATGAATGATGCCAGTAGTCCTGCTTAGAAGAGCCCATTTCTGTAAAAAGCACTGGGCCAGTGGCCCACTCTGTCAGCCTCCAGAGAGCGGCAGCCAGGCCTTCTGGGTTCAGCCAACCATGACCAATGGCCTTGGGCTAAACATTCTGAAACACTGGGGAAAGAAGCCCACAGAAACTTCTACCTATTGTGTCATGGTTAGGAAGCACAGGTGGGGGTCAGGGTCTGATTCAAGTCATTGTTGACCATTGTCAAGCCTGTCAGGTCCCTTCCTGTGTAACTGAGAGGGTCAGAACAAGGACTGATGGCCTGTTCTAACATTCTCTGTGCTAACAGGGGACACATGGCCTAGTGCCTCCTGAAAGGCAGAGGAAAAGTAAATCCCTGGCCATAAAGCATAGTATTATCTGTAATTTCTCATTCTATGTCAGTGGGTTGTCATATTCTGGGGATGACAGGCCTTTTAAGTATCTATTGAAAGCTATAAATCTTTCCCCCAGAGAAACACATATATGTACATAGACATGCCACATTGTGTGTATCATTTCAGGCCATCGCTGGCTTTGAAGATAGAAGGGGCCATAAGCTGATGAATACAGTCTCTAGAAGCTGGAAAAAATAAAAAGATTCTCCTCTAGAATTTCCAGAAGGACGTTTCCAGGGGACAGAGCCACAGCCAGGAACAGGCACACTGAAGAACATTCCCACCAACAGGAGCCATACTTCTCATCCGCTCAAGGAGGGAAGAACAGGTGTCCCATTCAGTCTTTAAGCCCCTCCCCACCACTGAAAGGCCAGACAGTGCATGAAGCAGTACTGCCTTCAAAAATGGAAAATGGCAATGTCTGCAATACTACAAAACCTCAGTGAAAGGGAATATTCAGAAACCATGTTTCTGAGGTTAATTGAATTTTGAGGTCAACAGATAACAATGAGACACCACTTTGGGTTTCAATCACCCATTGCCTGTGAAGGGTCAGCACCCGCTTGAACCTTTCATGACTAAGGATATGGCAGACCCAGGGAACGTGTGTCCTGCTGAAAATCCCATTGGAGGACACAACAGATGTCACTACAGAAGGGGCAGAGGATAGGGTGGAACCTCACACCCCACTCTCCCCAGAACTTGCCTTTAAAAGGAACAAATTAAGTCCCGTGATCAGGTGGCGGTTGTGCCATTTGTCTCTTTTCCCTAACTACTGGGATCCAGGGGCAGAGGGAGGGGATATGTGTGTGTGTAGACACACTGTGTGTGTGTGTGTCCATATATGACACACACAGAGCATAGGTACATGTGCTCTGGAACTCAGGGGTTTTGGAGGTAGCCAGTGTGTGAAAACATTTATGCTCTGACACATTCTTCGTAGTAAGTCTGAGTAAGGGTTTCGATGTGCAACCCACACAGACTGAGCATGAGAAAATTATTCTGATTGCAATCATGGGAGGTGAGGGGCAGAGGTGGGCGATCAATGGGTGTACCCAGGACACATTACAGTCATGTGCTAACAGACGATGTGGCTTAAGTTTGACTCCAAGCAGCCACAGAGTCTCCCATAAAAACAAAACCCTCCACCACTATCCTGTTATAACAATTTCTAAAACATGCCTGGTCCCCAAAGAGATTCTCTGGAGACCAGGCATGTTTCTTGTTGCCCCGAAATAGTCTTTTTACCCTACAGCCACTCTGCTCTTTTGATTTGGAATCACAGAACTCATACAACCTTAGGGCTGGGAAGGTCTTTGATTTAAGCATTCAAAGCCTTCTTTCTATGGAAGCCCAGACAGAGAGGTTCCTTGCTCAGATCATATAGAGGCCAGGCCCTTCTCACAACCCCTTCTAGACTTTCTAGGACCCTCGGAGCCTACTGGATTCTTAAAAATCCTTTTAGCTTCCCAGAGATCTTAAATTGAGCAGGATTTCATAGGTTTACCTATCTGGTGCCTATACATGACATGGGTGAGAATGCAACAGAGACCCCCTGGGCCAGCCCCTAAGTCCCAGGAGAAAGAGAGGGCTCCATCGCCTGCTGATGTCATCAATACCAAGGAGACTTAGCTGGTTAAAAGTTGAAAAAAAAAAAAAAAACCCTCAGTACACACCTCAAAAAGGGCAGGGACAGCCCCTGAGGCTGGACCATCTGGGTTGAACCATTGCAAACCTAGGTCCTGCAACACCAAACCCAAAGTGAGCCCAAATCCCCAGGAGAAACTCTTGGAGGCTCTGTTGACACATTCGGCACTGTGGAGAATTGCTTTTATGGATTCCCACCTACGATGGAAGTAACTCAGCTTCTGAAAAGGGAAGCACATATATTTACAGCTGTGAGTAAACCATTTCCTATGGCTCTGCCCTTTGCACGGCTGTAACAAAGCCAAGTGGTAGAATAATCCACTTGTTTGAGCAATGCCCCACTTCACCCAGCAGGGTATTGGGGCAGGCTGCAGAGATTCCGTCACAGAGGAGCGTAGCCAAGACAGGCAGATAACAATTCGGGCATGAGGCTGGCATTTCCGAAACCCACAAAGATGCCAACACACAAATGTTCACACAGCCGCATCTGTAGCTGAGGGGGCCACAAACAAATCTCTCAAACTTAACTGGGGAACTGCAACACCACCTCCCCAGCAACCCCAGCAGAGGGCTTCCAGCACACTTCAAAGCACACCAGCCCCTCTGATGCTCATAACCTTGAGAGAGTAGAAGAGATATTTGTGGGCCTTTTTCACAGAAGAGGAAATGAGTTCTGCAGCTTTCCCAGAGTCTCGCAGCCGGTTAGGAACAAACTCCCAACAAGAAGCCACATCTGCCAACACTTGACCCAGGGCGCCTCCCTCATTACCACACCTTCCCCAAAAGAAGGCTCTTCCTCTGGGTTATGATAATAACAGCTACACTTGTTGAACACTTACTCTGTGTCAGGCACTATCCTAGGCATTTTGTGCACAAAAACCCTCTACGGAGATTTTATCCCAACTATACAGATGGAGAAAATGAGACTCAGAGGGGTTAAGTGACTTGCTTAATGCCACACAGCTACTAAGAGACGGCACAGGGATTCAAAGCCTGATCCATTGGCCCCTGAGCTCTTTGGACCAAACCACAGCGAAGAGGGACAGTTCTCAGGGCTCCTGCGAACAGGGGCCTCCCCAGCCCCAGCTACAGGATGAAGGGAAGCTACCTCATTGCCACATTGCTGCCATCGATCACTATGGGTCGCAGAGAACTGGCCAGGGCTCCGAAGTCCTCTTCCAGGGCTGTCCCCGGGCCACGCTGGGCAGAGTCCAGGGCCCCACAGGAGCCCCGAGGCACTAGCCTGGGTGCAGCCGGGTACTCCAGGGCCCCCGGGCGGCTGCCCGTGCGGATAAGCTCCTGCAGCACGTCGTTGACCAGGGCGCCCTCGCCCAGCTTGCCCAGCACCCGGAGCACGTCCTCCCGGTCGTAGCCCAGCTTCTGGAAGAACTCCATCTTGCTGGGGTGCTCCATGCTGTGTCCAGCGGCCACCGGCACAGGTCCTGCCCCAGGCTTCCTCCTCTCAGAGCCCTGCAGGCGTGAGCTAAAGAGAAAAAAAACGCATCCATCAGGTGTTTCCTGGGCAGACTGGGGCAAGGGCAAGGTATGCCTGCGCTGGCTCCCTCCCGGCCTAGCTGTCAGGAAATCAGGTGGAGCCCAGTCCCCTTGGGGACTTTCAGTTGCTCAGTGTGGCTGCGGAGCTGCAGAAGCAATCACGTTGCTTTCACAGTGCGCTGTCTGAGGCCTTCACCCCACACTGCCTGGCAGGGAACCCCGACCACACACCAGGGCTGCAGGGGCTGAGCGTGCACCCAGCACTCAGGACAGGCCAGACACAGATTTCTTGTTTCTCAGGCTCTGTAGGGGGCTGAATAGTGACCTCCCAAAATTCCCATGGTGAATTCCTTACCCTAGTGCCTCAGAGGGTGACTATATTTAGAGCTAGGACCTCTAAAAGGAGATCCCAAATCCAATATGACTGGTGTCCTTATAAGAAGCGGAAATTTGAACACAGAACACACAGAGGGACCACCATATGAAGACTCATGGAGAAGGGAGAAAGCGACCCTGCAGGCACCTTGACCTTGAACTTCCAGGCTCCAGAACTTTGAGACAATGAATTTCCCTTAAGCCCCTAGTCTATGGTGCTTTGCTCTGGGGCCAAGCAGACTAACAGAGGCCCCTGGCTTACCCAAGGCCAAGTGCCCCCTGGTGAATTCTACTCCCAGAAAGGCAGTGCTCCCACCCAAATTCTGCTTGGTGCCCTGCACAGCTTTCCCTAATGATTAACTCAGACCACACTGAACCTCTGCAATAGAAGGGCCTGCCCCGGCCGGGCGCAGTGGCTCACGCCTGTCATTCCAGCACTTTGGGAGGCTGAGGCAGGCAGATCAAGAGGTCAGGAGATAGAGACCAGCCTGGCCAACATGGTGAAAACCCGTCTGTACTAAAAATACAAAAATTAGCCCGGCATGGTGGCGCATGCCTGTAATCCCAGCTACTCTGGAGGCTGAGGCAGGAGAATCGCTTGAACCTGGGAGGCAGAGGTTGCAGTGAGCCGAGATCACAACATTGCACTCCAGCCTGGGCAACAAGAGTGAAACTTCATTTCAAAAAGAAAAAAAAAAAGAGCCTACCCCAAATTTGATCCGTCCCAGCCAGGCATTACGTCCTGGCCTACACCAGGGGGTGGGGGGTGACCTGACAAGGGGGTTGCAGCCTGATAGATGGTTTCTAAAGGAAGACGACTAAACCAATAGGAACACTCTAGACAGCCTGGGTCCCTCTCTCTTTTCTACCCGCAAAGACTGACATATTCAAAAAAATAAATTTTTTAATACAGAAATAATCATGAAAACATATTTACTACAAGCGAAAACTCCAAGCAACGATGAATAAAATACATGATGCCTCTCCTACGCACCCCAACCCACTCGCTTCCCCTACGTTTTTCTGCATCCCTCTAGTGCTTTCTCTATAAGTTTACTTGCATGTCTAATAGATAAACACAAATATTGTTTTAGAGTTGTTTTGTTTTAGTTTCACACAAATGGTCTCATATTACACTTATTGCTAAGCAACTTACTTTTATTATTAAAAATGCATTTTGGGGGCTGGGTGCAGTGGCTCACACCTGTAATTCCAGCACTTTGGAAGGCCAAGGCAGGTGGGTCCCAAGGTCGGGAGTTCAAGACCAGCCTGGCCAGCACGGCGAAACCCCGTCTCTACTA
Source organism: Macaca thibetana thibetana (assembly GCF_024542745.1). Taxonomy (NCBI): domain Eukaryota; kingdom Metazoa; phylum Chordata; class Mammalia; order Primates; family Cercopithecidae; genus Macaca; species Macaca thibetana. The sequence continues at coordinate 114,980,199 of NC_065581.1, read as the reverse complement.
AAAATATAAAAATTGGCCAGGCGTGTGGCACATGCCTGTAATCTCAGCTACTTGGGAGGCTGAGGCAGGAGAATCGCTGGAACTTGGGAGGCGAAGGCTGCAGTGAGCCGAGATTATGCTACTGCACTCCAACCTGGGTGACAGAGTGAGACTCCATCTCTCCAAACAACAACAAAAAAAAATGCATTTTTGACTGGGCGCAGTGGTTCATGTCTGTAATCCCAATACTCTGGGGGGCGAGGCAGGTGGATCGCTTTAGCCTAGGAATTTGAGACCAGTCACAGCAACATGACAAAACCCTGACTCTACAAAAAAATAAAAAAATTAACTGAGCACGGTGGCGTTGGCCTGTAGTCCCAGCTACTCAGGAGGCTGAGACGGTAAAATCTCTTGAGCCCAGGAGTTTGAGGCTGCAGTGAGCCGAGATCATACCACTGCATTTCAGCCCAGGTGATAGAGCGAGACCCTGTCTAAAAAATAAAAACAGAATGGAATGGAATGGAATGGAATGGAATGGAATGGAATGGAATGGAATGGAATAGAATAGAATAGAAAGAATAGAATAGAATAGAATAGAATAGAATAGAATAGAATAGAATAGAATAGAATAGAATAGAATTGCAGTTTGGAAATCTTTCCATGCCAGTTTACCTGTTCTGCTGCTCACTGTATCCCCAGCACTTAGGACAGTGACTCACACGGTTGAATTCAATGTACACGTGTTGATTGGTGAATGAATGAATGAATGAATGAATGAGTGAATATGTTCTTCAGTGTTTAACCATGTGTCGTAGGATGAAGGTCTGTTTTCCATTTTTCGCTGTTACAAATCAGGCTCAGTGAACATTCTGGCATATCCACCTTTCTACACCATCTTCATCTCAGTATCACAGGCTCCTGACCTTCAGTCCCTCTTCTCCTATTTGACTTCTTTGCGTCAATCACATCTCTCAGCCAGGTTCCCACTTTGGCCTGGCATTCTCCGCAGGCCTGTCCCAGGAGTTCAGGAGCCAGAGCAGATCTAACAATGGCAGGGTCTGGCAAGTGAAGGGCATTTCGCAGCCAGTCCCCTGGACAAAGAGGCCTCTGCCACAGCGGCCACCTGCTCACCTCCCACTCCACCTCAGCCCACTGATGGCAGGCACCACGTGAAATAATGAAACCGACCCCAGGGGCACCAGCCCCTTCTAACTGCCAACTCCAGCAACATCTTCACAGTCCTTGCCTTATGCCACCTCTCTGCCGTTTTTGAAACTGGGAACCACTCCTTGACCTGTTATTTTAAATTAAAAATTGTGGACTGCCCTTTCTTGAAACTATCTGTTCCCTTAGGCTGTATAACTTGGCCTCATTCTTTCCCTAAATCGGTCCAGCTCTGTCCCCTATCCTTCAGTGTTGGGGTGCCACCCAGACCCTCCATCAGCCCCTATATTCTGATGGGCCCCACAGCTGCATGATTTGCTCACACCTCCCACGGAACACTGGGCAGTTATAAGTCTGTGAGACAAACGCTGTGCATGCTATTTAAATATTATGGGAACTCAGAATGCTGTCACACAACAGATATTTGCTAAGTGACTACTTCAGTGGTTCCCAAGGTGTGGTCTAGGGAAGCTTGGGGGACTCCAGGATTTTTTCAGGGCATCTTCAAAGTAAAAACTATTTTTAGGCCAGGCACAGGGCTCACGCCTATAATCCCAACACTTTGGGAGGCCAAGGCGGGCGGATCACGAGGTCAGGAGTTCAAGACCAGCCTGGCCAATATAGTGAAACCCCCCTCTCTACTAAAAATGCAAAAATTAGCTGGGCATGGTGGTGTACACCTGTAGTCTCAGCTACTCGGGAAGCTGAGGCAGGAGAATTGCTTGAACCCGGGGGGCGGAGGTTGTAGTAAGCCAAGATCGCGCCACTGCACTCCAGCCTGGACAACAAGAATGAGACTCCATCTCAAACAAACAAACAAACAAACAAAAACTATTTTTATAATAATGTTAAGATGTAATTTCTGTACTTTACTCTTATCCTCTCCTATGTGTACAACAGAATATTCTAGAGACTACATGTTGTGTGACACTGCAACAGCTTGAATGCAGAAGCTAGTATGAGAATCCAGCTGTCTTCTGTTAACCCAGACATTAAAGAGATTTGCAGAAATGTGAATCAGTGCCAGGCTTCTTACTAATTTTTTTTTGTTTTGGAAAATAAAGTTATTTTTCATGAAGATATGTCATTTATGTCAGTGTAATTGGTTTATTATTTATGTAGAAATAAATGAATTTTTTTAAGTTCTTCGTTTTCATTTCTAATAAAGTACATATTCAGCGATAGATAGAACCCACATAAACAAAGACTCTTAATAATTTTTAAGAGTATAAAGGGGTTCTGAAATTAAAAAGTTTATTCTTAAATCTAGAGCTGTTCCAACAGGTATTTCCACATAGCTAACTCCAGTAGGTGACCTATAGACATGCCCTCCTTCACCCAGGGCCCCAGTACAGAACATCCAGAGTCTTTACTCCCTCAATCTGGCCCTCTCAAATCTATCTCCTACTGTCCTCTGCCCCACCCACACCTCAGTCCTGCCGTCTTCACCCCACACCTGACAACTGTAACAGCCTCCATCTGACCTGTAGCCAGTCTGATCATGTTCGCCACCTGCTCCGAAATCTCCTCATTGGCTACAATAAATACACCAAATTCCTAGGCAGGCTGATGAGCTTGTCACAAAGCAGCCCTGATATCGTCCACCTCACTGCCCACCCCTGGCACACCTGACCCCTTCTCTAGAGCCATGCTGAACATTTGCCTGCTCCCTAGGCATTCCAGAATGTTCTCACACCAAGCATAGTGGCTCGTGCCTGTAATCTCAGCACTTTGGGAAGCTGAGGTGGGAAGATTGCCTGAGGCCAGGAGTTCAAGAATAGCCTGGACAACATAGTAAGACCCCATCTCTTAAAAAAAAAAAAAAGTTAAAAATTATCTGGGCGTGGTGGTGTGTGCCTGAAATCCCAGCCACTCAGGAGGCTGAGACAGGAGGATTACTTGACCCCAGGAGGTCGAGGCTGCAGTGAGCTGTGATCATGTCACTGCACCCCAGCCTGGGTGACAGAGCAAGATCCTATCTCTTAAAAAATAAAACTAAACTTAAAAAACAAACAAAAAAACAGGATGTTCTCAGCACTGTGTTTCTACGTATGTTTTCCTCTCTACCTGGAAGGCTTTTTTTGTCTTGGAAGACATCAAGATTCAGCTCAGATGTTATTCAGAGCTGTCATCCCTGTGCCTTCAGACAGAATGAGCAGCTTGGCCACCTCATCTACCACAGCACTTTGCTCACACCTGTCTTATAACACAGTGAATTGTCATTCTTCTGTTTCTCAAGACGCTGAATTACTCAGGTATCCTGACCTATTGCCTCAGAATCACCAGCACCAGCATGATGCCTAATATATCTGAGGAGTTTAATGGATTTTTTTTTTAATTTTTAGAGATAGAGTCTTACTATGTTGCCCAAGCTGGACTTGAACTCCTGGGCTCAAATGATCCTCCCACCTTAGCCTACTAAGTATCCAGGACCACAGGTGTGTGCCACAATGCCCTAATAGATTTTTAAAACTAAATGTCCAAAGCTAAAATTATCTTGTCTCCTCAAATATTTTTTTCCTTGGGCTCCCAATCTTATTGAATGGCATCTCCCAGAGGCCCAAAGAAGAAATCTCGAAGTCCCCTTTCACTCCTCTCTTTTCCTCACCTCTACATCCCATTGGCCAATAATTCTACTTCCTGGACATTTTCCATAACCACCCTCCCCTTCAAACTCACACCACCACCACCCTAGCTCATTCACTCCTTTGTGTGTCCTTTGCGTAACAAACATTTGCTACTCACCAACTCAACACCAGCACTGTGCTGCACCCCAGCTCTATGAAAACAAAATAAGACAATCCAATGCCAACTCATTCACAATCAGTTCAATAAAACAGACAAAAAACATTAACAATGAACCGTAAACCATGAAGATAAGCATGTACATTCAGTTAGAAAAATGTGCTTTCAGATGTGGTACATATACATCGCGGAACACCATGCAGACATAAAAAACAAAATCATGTCCTTTGCAACAATATGGATGGAGCTGGAGGCCATTATCCTAGATGAATTAATGCAGAAACAAAAAACCAAATAGCACATGTTCTCACTTATAAGTGGGAGTGAAACATGGAGTCCACATGGACACAAAGAAGAGAACAATAGATACCAGCACTGACCGGGCCCAGTGGCTTATTCCTGTAATCCCAGAACTTTGGGAAGCCGAAGCAGACCAGCCTTACCAACATGGAGAAATCCTGTCTCTACTAAAAATACAAAATGAGCCGGGTGTGGTGGCACATGCCTGTAATCCCAGCTACTCGGGAGGCTGAGGCAGGAGAATTGCTTGAACCAGGAAGGCGGGGCTTGCGGTGAGCTGAGATCATACCATTGTGCTCCAGCCTGGGCAATAAGCTTGAAACTCTGTCTCAAAAAAAAAAAAAAAAGATACCAGAACCTACTTAAGGTCGGAGGGTTGGAGGAGGGCGAGGATTGAAAAACCACCTATCAGGTACTAAACTCATTACCTGAGTAACAAAATAATCTATACACCCAACTCCCACCACATGTAATTTACCCATGTAACAAACCTGCATACGTATCCTTGAACCTGAAATAAAAGTTGGAGCCCGGGCACAGTGGCTCATGACTGTAATGCCAGCCCTTTGGGAGGCCAAGGTGAGCGAATCACTTGAGCCCAGGAGTTCAAGACCAGCCTGGGCAACATGGCAAAACCCGACTCCACAAAAAATACAAAAAAAAAATTAGCTGGGCGTGTTGGCTCACACCTGTAGTCTCAGCTACTCAGGAGGCTGAAGTGGGAGGATTGATTGAGCCTGGAGTTTAAGGTTTCAGTGAGCCATGATTGTGCCACTGCACTCCAGCCTGGGCAGCAGACTGAGACCCTGTCTCAAAAAAATAAAACAAAATAAGAAAGAAAAAGAAAAATGTGCTATCAAAATACAGGTGAGGATGAGGTTGGGAGTTCGAGACCAGCCTGACCAACATGGAGAAACCCTGTCTCTACTAAAAATACAAAATTAGCCAGGCGTGGTGGCGCATACCTGTAATCCCAGCTACTCGGGAGGCTGAGGCAGGAGAATCACTTGAACCCAGGAGGTGGAGATTGCGGTGAGTCAAGGTTGCGCCACTGCACTCCAGCCTGGGCAACAAGAGTGAAATTAATTTTGTCTCAAAAATAATAATAATAATACAGGTGAGGAAGGTCTTATCTTCCGTTGAGGGGCAGGGAAGGCCAAGGAACTGCTGGAGAGAGACTGGTTCTTCCAAGCAGGAAGAAGGGCCGTGTCACACTCCACGCCACCATCACAGCCGGGCCCAACACACCCTCCAGGCTCTTGGTCACCTGTCTCCAGCCCAGCCTCACCTCCTCCCTGACTGGTGACCAGTCCTTCTCTCTCAGGACAGTTGTCCCCTCAGCTGAGGTCCACCTGTGGCCCAGACTCCATAAAGGAAGAGGACACTCACCCAGCCTGGCAGGCCAGCCTCACACCAGGGCCACTCACTGAGCCCAGAAGGCCTCCAGTCAGGCTCTTCCCTCGCCCAGAACGCCCAGAACATCTACCTCACAGGCAAACCCCACTGCCACACCTCTCAGAAGCCTTCCCACCACTGACAGCCCGGCCACCTCCATCCCTCCCCACACAGGCACTGTGACATTTGTTTTAATTTGGAAGAAAAAGAAAGAAGGGAAGAGGGAGGATATGTGGAAGAAAGAAAAGAGGGTGAGAACTAAGAGAGAGAAAGGAATAGAAGAAAGGAACAGGTGACAGGAACAGAAAAGTTCACTTCCTGTGGCTCAGCTTTTTTTTTTTTTTTTTTTTTTTTTTGAGAGAGAGTCTTGCTCTGCTGCCTAGGCTGGAGTGTAATGGTGCGACCTTGGCTCACTGCTCACTGCAACCTCTGCCTCCTGATTATCAAGCGATTTTCCTGCCTCAGCCTCCCGAGTAGCTGAAACTACAGGCACATGCCATCATGCCCAGCTAATTTTTGTATTTTAGTAGACATGGGGTTTCACTATGTAGGTCAAGCTGGTCTCGAACTTCTGACCTCAAATGATCCACTCGCCTCCCAAAATGCTGGGATTACAGATGTGAGCCACGCTCCCCGCCGTGGCTCAGCCTTTGTATCCAAGGCCTTCCCGTTACCCCTGGTGGGAAGATGGGGTAGATACAAGTGTTCCCTTCCTGCTGGTGAGGAAACTGAGGCTTGGAAAGTAAAGGCTGCATGGCTAGTAAAATGGTGGAGACGATCGGCAGTGACGAAAATAATTTGTCGTTTTGAGTTGTGGTCAGGACACAGGCAGCATCTTGTTAGCTAGGTCAGGTGACTTCTCTTCGGTTACCAAGGAACGGCTCTGAGGAAAGTCCTTGCACTCCATGTGACAGAAACATGAACGTTTCCAAAACGAAAACACTGGGGGCTTTCGCCTGATGGGCGCAGGGAGAGCCGCCCGGCCAAAGTTGGGGGCAGCTCCCCTGGGGGCCCTCGGACCACAGCCCACAGCCCGTTTTCTGAGGAGACCAAGGGGCAAAGCGTGGCCAGGAGAGCTGTTTTCACACTAAACTAACTGAAGGACCGCATCTACTTCAGAGCCTCTTTCTCCCTTGAGACTTTAAAATCAACTCGGTTCCTTTTTAAAACTTCTAAATACGGAAGAAGCAGGGTGAGGGTGAGGTGCTGCTCCTAGGAGCCCCCCAGGCCCTGGGGCCGCAGCCTTCCCCCAGGACATGATGGTCTCTGAGCTGCAGCTCTGCCAGCCGCGACTCGTTTCTTCCTTCCTATTTTGAAGACCTGAAAGTCTGAACGACTTCATTTCAGTTTCCTTCCTCCATCCTGACTGGAAGTCACACACTGTCCAGATGATTAGCGACAACACTTAGAAATCCTCCAAGCGGCCCCGCAAGGCCCTGGGAGGTCACAGGAGCAGCTTCCTGTGGTCAGAGCGGGCCCCTGGGGGTGGGTTCGGGCGGCCTGGAAGAGCAGGGGCCCCACGGCTGGAACAGATCAGATCTGTCCATTCTAGAATCAGTCAATCCAAGGGAGGGGTCCCAGGTTCTAGTCTGCAGCCTCTGACTAGAAGGGCCTGAGGAAAAGAAAATCAAAGAGGAGAGAAGGAGGGTGGGGGAGAAGTGGCAGCTCCCATGGGCGCTTCCTTGTGTATTATCACATCTGTGGGAACCTCAGTGTCCTGGGAACTACCTTATTATTCCCAGTGCAGGGGAGGAAACTGAGGCAAGGAGAGGCTTTGGTGACATACCCAGGCCCCTACTGTAAATAGGAGAGACCAGACTCCCAAAGGTGGCGATTCGCCGAGGCCAGAAGGCACTTCCCAGGGCTGCTCAGGTGCCACCCAAAGGCCACCGGCCACCATGAGGCACCATGGAGCAGGCCACAGCCACCCCAGTCCCAAGACCAGCACACTCAACACCTCGCCCCTGCCCCCCAAGTCTGTTCCCGGGTCACCTCTGCCAGCTCCACAGAAATCCACGACATTATGGCCTCCAGAACTCAGCCACCAGGGTGAAGAGAAAGTTTCCTGCCCTGAGCTTCTCCACAAAAGCCAAGCAGAAAGTTTCTGGTTCAGCTCAGAGCTAGAGGCCCTCAGTGGAGCTGTCAGTCAGTTAGATTTTGAGGAAGTCACAGAGAGGCAAAGACTGTGGTTCATGGGACTAGTGTTTCTCGCCTGGCCTTCTTTTTTTTTTTTTTTTTTTAAGGGAACTTGTACTTTTTAAAAATTTTCTTTAAATTGTGGTAAATTATATGTAACATAAAATGTACCATTGTAACTATCTTAAGGGCACAGATCAGTAGCATGGAGCACATTCAGACTGCTGTGCAACCATCACCACAGTCCAGCTCCAGATCTCTTTTCAGCCTGCAAAACTGAAACTCCCCGCTCATTAAACAGTAACTTCCCATTTCCCGTCCCCAGCCCCCGGCGCCCACCTTTGTACGTTCTGTCTCAATAAATATGATGATTCTAGGCAGCTCTTAGGAGTGGAACCATTCAGTATTTGTCCTTTTGTCACCGGCTTATTTTGCTCAGCATTGTATCTTCAATACAAACTCCCAGGCTCAAGCAATCCTCCCACCTCAGCCTCCTGAGTAGCTGGAACTACAAGCACACATCCCCATGCCTGGCAGGTTTTTTTAAAATTTTTTGAGAGACAGGGGTCTAACTAAGTTGCCCAGGCTGGTCTCAAACCCCTGGCCTCAAGGGATCCTCCCTCCCTGGCCCCACAAAGTGCTGGAATTACAGGTGTGAGCCACCACTCCCAGCCAATTTCTCTCATTTCTAAGGCTGAATAACATTCCTTTGTATGTATACACCACATCATGTTTATCTATTCACCCTTCGATGGATACTTGGGTTGTCTCTGCCTCTGGGCCTCTGCGAGTGATGTTGCTGTGAACAAGAGTGCTGGCCTGGCCTTTTACTTTCTCAAACTTGTCCCCTGCTCTTCTGCACTGTGATGGTTTCTCTAAGGTAGACACACAAGCATTTAAGCCCTGATCCACATCCCGGAGCAACTCTACCGTAGTCCACACCCCAGCCTGCTCATGTGTCAGCGATGGGCACCCCGTGATTGGCATCGCCTGGCCTTAGAGAAAAGCTCATCATCTTGGGGGCCACAGCTGAGGTTTCTTATGGAAGCAGGGAATTTGTCTTCACTGCAGTCAGATTAAGATTTAGTTCAGTTTCCTCATTAGCCTTCATGAAGCCCACAGAGGCATCCTCTGTAAGAGACACTACCAAAAGTTACTGACTGCATTCAGCCTGGAAACTAGGCTTCCCGTAGACGATAACTAGTCTGGAAGATGCTCTCCTGAGCATGGTGACAGGGCTCAAACGCGCCTGAGAGCTCTACTCTTTCTGATTTCCTAACATGTAAATATCTTCAAAGGCCACAGCGGATCTGAAGGAGGTTTTACTGAAACTGAAGAGCTTCCTCTGTTTAATCTTTCCCCCAAAAAACTCATCTGGAAATTAAGCACAATTTTGCTAAAATGAGCAAGGATTTCACCTAAATGAAATTAAAGACGGTTATCTTATTTTTTTATTTAGCACTTAAAATAATTTAGAGTGTGAGAAATCAGATTGTTCAGGGTCACACTCCCCCGAGGACTGTTCTCTAACAGCCTTCCTCCCGCCCCTGCCCCAGGGTTCCAGCCTCTCTCATCCACCCCTGGACTCAAGTCTGCGTGGTGTTGGCCACACTGACTGACAGCCAGGGGACATGCACTCACCAGCGGGGTGTGTCCCTCCGGTCTTCACAGTGGATGCTGGCCCAGTCACCAGCAGCCTTCACACCCGTGTTCTCCCACCAGTGAGGCCAGGCCTCCAGGTACCAGTGGAGTCAGAGGAGGGCAGCTGGCGTGCGCCACACAGCCACTGGGAGCCACTTCATGCCAATGCTCCACTTCCTGCACGCCACAGTCACGTTCAGCTGCAAAAGTAGTTATGCTTTGGGTTTTTTTTTTTTTTTTTTTTAAGAAAAAAAAAAGGAAAGGAAGAAAGCAATTAAATGGGGGGGGTGACTTAAAGTTTACGCCTCAGCATGAGTCACAGAATCAAAGTTCAGCAACCACATGCAAAACGAACCCTCCGTGAGGGCAGCAAGTCTCCGTGAGGGCGGCTGGGGTTGGCTGCACAGCAAAGCCAGGAGAGGCACCATGAGAAGAACAGCATTCAGAGTCCGAGGGGGAGAACCCCTGTTCCAAGTGGGAACTTGGAACAGAAGTTCTCCTGCATCCAGCTGAGAAGATGATCAGATTCTAGCTGCTCCTGGGGAAAGTCGGTACTCACAGCTGGACACAAACATAGCTTGCAGGAGGAAGAGTGTCAGGGCAAGAGAGAGAGCAGAGATGACTACGGGGATACAGGTACATATGGGGACGTGGTGCAGGCAGGACTCTGTCCCTGCCTTCATGAAGGGGAATTCCAAGCAAGTCACGAAGTCCTCCTGACTAGGGACTAAGGCACTAGCCTATGTCAGAGATAACATGGCCCTGTGGCTCCCTACTGCTACCCTGCAGGGCGTGGGTGGTAGCTTCTCTCCCACTGTGGCAGGGGAGGTCTGACCCAGAAGTCTGGCCCCACCTGACCGCAGCATTCTGCAGGCTGCCTGGCCTCCAGCCACACCAGGTACAGGCAACAGACCCAGAACTCTGAAATGATTTCCTCAATTTGCCGATGCTCATCAGGTGTCAGAAGAAGAGGAAAGAACACAATCAACCCACACAGTAGCCCACCTCCCAAAAGACCTCCGTGTCTCAGGCAGCAACTTGCTCAAGGACACACAGTCGACCAGCTGGCCAAGGTGGGTTTAGAACCCAGGTGTTGGTGCTAGGGAGGTAAGAATGGCACAAGGTAACTGGAATGTGTAGCTCTATTTATTTATTCACCACCCGTCTCCCAAAGAAAATAGGAAGCAGTGTAGATTAAAACACATAGAGAATGGAATAATTAATATAATAAATAAGGCCAGGTGCAGTGTCTCATGCCTGTAATCCCAGCACTCTGGGAGGCCAAGGCGGGAGGATTGCTTGAGCCCAGGAGTTCAAGACCAGCCTGGGCAATATGGCCAAACCCCAGCTCTACAAAAAGTACAAAAATTAGCCAGGCATGATGGCACACACCTGTGGTCCCAGTCACTCTGGAGGCTGAGATGGATTGCTTGAGCCCGGGAGGTTGAGGCTGTAGTGAGCTGTGATCGCACTACTGCACTCCAGCCTGGGTGACAGAGTGAGATCCTGTCTCAAAAACAAATAAATAATTTTTTTTAAAAGTTCAATCAGAAATCCTTACAAGAAAAAAAGACTATCATACTTGAAAGCTAGATTAGAGTAGTCACTGCATTAGAACACTAATTCTAGCTTTGAAATTTTCTGGTACAATGGATTTTCAAGTAACAGCTCCCATTTGTTTCTTTTGTTGTTGTTGTTTGTTTGTTTGAGATGGAGTCTCGCTCTGCCGCCCAGTCTGGAGTGCAGTGGTGTGATCTCAGCTCACTGCAACCTCCGCCTCCTGGGTTCAAGTAATCCTCTTGTCTCAGCCTCCCACGTAGCTGGGATTACAGGTGCATGCCACCATACCCGGCTAATTTTTGTATTTTTAGTAGAGACGGGGTTTGAACATGTTGGCCAGGCTGGTCTCAAACTCCTGACCTCATGATCTGCCCACTTCGGCTTCCCAAAGTGCTGGAATTACAGGCATGAGCCACCACACATGGTCGACAACTCCTATTTATTTAGCACCAATGATATACATGGCAGTTTACATCAAAGTATCCTAATCCCCACAACAGCTCAATGGCATTGGAATAATTATTCCCATTTCCAGATGAGGTCATTGGGGTTGAGAAACGGTAGCCAACCTGCACCCATTCACTCATTAAGTGGTTGAGTGAAGATGGAAACCCAGGGCCATCAGGCTCAAAAACATGCTTTACACAACCACATGTTGCCTCCAAGCTCCCAAAACCATAAAAAAGGATGCAGAGTTTCCAAGAGAAATAAATACATTCCTGATGTTAAATTTTAGGAGAGATTGGTTGGGTGTGGTGGCTCACGCCTCTAATCCCAGCACTTTGAGAGGCCAAGGCAGGTGAATCACCTGAGATCGGGAGTTCGAGACCAGCCTGGCCAATATGGTCAACATGGAGAAACCCCGTCTGTCCTAAAAGTACAAAAATTAGCTGGGCGTGGTGGTGGGTGCCTGTAATCCCAGCTACTCGGGAGGCTGAGGCAAGAGAATCATATGAACCCGGGAGATGGAAGTTGCAGTGAGCCAAGATCGAACCATTGCACTCCAGCCTGGGCAACAAGAGTGAAACTCCGTCTAAAAAAAAAAAAAGAAGAGATCTAAGTCCTTACATTAAGTAAGAAATCAGTTAATATCTTCAGCTCAAGTCCTGTAGAAGATGCCATGTTGGTCTTCAAATGCCCATTCTTCACCACAAGCCCCAGTAAAAGCTGAGGGTATAACCTCATACCTCAACTCAAAGGAAGGCGTTTCTACGGGGAAATGAGCTACCACTGTCCAAGAGCCTTGCTCTCTGATCGTCTAACCAAATAAAGCAACAGAACTCAGAGACACATAGTGCAATGGCTTCCCTGGATGATCTCTTTCAAACACTAGATGACTGAGCCACATTTTTTGCAGGTATGAGATAGCAACCTATCAAAGAGGAAACTCTGTGAGGATATTGCTAAGTGCAACCTGGCTGTGCCTTTAAGAAAAGATGAACCTGGGCAATGCAATTTAGGAATCCTGATGTGTACTCAGCCCCAGGTGAGCAGGCATGCCTGCACAGGACAGGGGCCACAGTGGGCAGCACCTACTGCTTCTCAAAAGAGATTCTGGAATCGGCTCAACTAGCAGACAACAAGCATTTGGTGGAGGCCCCCAAAATTCTGCCTTAAATTTTGGAGACATTATTTAGGGCAGAAAAATGGTTATTCAATTTAAGAAAAGAGCCATGCTACAGTCTTTTTACGGTATCTGATTTAGAGAAACCTCATCTTGAATCCTCCACAGCTAAAATGATTTTGCTGCCATGACTCTGAGAAGCTGGAAGAATGAAATCATTGTTGAGGATATTTATTGCACACTTGAGCAAAAAGTAAGGCCTTCCAGGGGTAACAACAAGTTTAGCTACAACATCACTGAACCAAAACTAGGCTCTGCCTCTGAGAGATGTAAGAGATGTAAGAGAAGGCAATGGCGGCCGGGTGCGGTGGCTCACACCTGTAATCCCAGCACTTTGGAAGGCTGAGGCAAGTGGATCGTGAGGTCAGGAGTTCAAGACCAGCCTGGCCAAGAGAGTGTAACCCCGCCTCTATTAAAAATGCAACAATTAGCCGGGCATGGTGATGCATGCCTGTAGTCCCAGCTACTCGGGAAGCTGAGGCAGGAGAATCACTTGAACCTGAGAGGCAGAGGTTGTAGTGAGCCAAGATCGTGCCACTGCACTCCAGCCTGGGCAACGGAGTGAGACTCCATCTCAAAAAAAAAAAAAAAGAGATAGAGAAGGCCATGGCTTCCCTCTTGCTGTGGCAGTGGGGCCAATGTCCACACATCTCTGGACACTATTAGAGCACTGAGAAGAGAGTGGGGCAGTGAGCCTCACATACTTTCTTCTACCTTGTCTAAAATTGTCGTTGGATCTGTACCAAGGCTATTTCTGCCCATTCTGGCCCTTGTGGTGAGACTGAGGTCTGTGCTTTCAGGAAGCAGTCCAGAGATGCTGAGATGGTGGATGGCAGACGTGTGGGTACAGACCGTCACCACAGAGGAAGACACAGGTGCCCAGAGAGATAACATTTGTCCTGGAGACTGGGAAGCCCATCCATGGGTCCAGGAGGGGACCCCGTGGCTTGCCTGTCCCCTTCTATCTACAGCATCAGTGAACATCATGAATATCATTGGTTGTGGAACCTGTTTTTCCAGTGAGCTAAAAGAGAGTATATAGAGCTATTTGCAGTGGTGACATGGACACGCATGGGTTAGGCCCCACTAGAAACTGCTCAGCTGCTCTCCAATGACTGGTTCACCAGCAGCATGGTGGGGGGGGTCCCCATTCCTCCATATCCTGCCAACATCTGGGATTGAGACAATCTCAGTGCTTTCTGCTAATCTGATGTGTGAGAAATGGTATATCATGATTATTTTAACTTTCATTTCCTTGGTTCATAGTGAACTTAAGGATCTTTTTATATGTTTCTTGGCATTGCAATTTTCCTTTTTCACCCTTCCATTGCCCATTTTCCTATTCTGTAGACGTTTTTCTTTTTATTCGTATTAATGTTTATATATTTATTTTGTTCATTTCTCTTGAGATAGGGTCTTTGTTGCTCAGGCTGGAGTGCACTGTCATAATCACAGTTCACTGCAGCCTTGAACTCCTGGGCTCAAGCCATCCTCCCAGCCAAGTAGCTGGGACTGTACTAGCAGGGGTGCACCACCACACCCAGCTAATGTTTTCAATTTTTGCAGAAGCATCCTCTTGCCCAGGCTGGTCTCAGACTCCTGGGCTCAAGTGATCCCCCCAAAGTGCTGGGATTACAGGCATGAGCGACAATGCCCACCCCAAGTTTTATTTTTTTACATTCAGGTCTTTAATCATGACCTGGAATTTATTTTGATAAATAGTATGAGAAATAATCTAAGCTCTTTTTTATTGTTTCTTTTTTTCTTTTTTTGCATATCTTGGTAGGGAAAGAATCCAAGCTTATAATGGCAGGCAGTTTGGTGTCATGAACTTGAAGCCAGAGTGCTCTGCTACTTATTAACTGTGTAACTTCGAGCAAATTATCTAACCTCTGTACTTCGGTTTCCTAATATGTAAAATGGGAATAAATAATCTTACCCACCTCGTAAGGATACTGTAAGAATTACAGGAATTAGTGTCTGTAAAGTACTTAGAAGAGTGCCTGGTGTATAGAGACCCATTTTTCTGGAAGCTATAGTTCTCTTACAAAAAGCCCCTAGGGAACTCTAAGATGGCCTGTACTAACACGCTACCCATTGCTAGGAAGAGAGACTGAATGAAAAGACACGAGCACTATGGGAAACAGGTAGAGGAACCTTGGGTTGAAGGCAAAGAATGAGTGATGATCGCATGTTAACATGAAACACCAACTCCTGGGCTAATGATGTGGGCTTACAAGTGGTCACATTTGAATGCCTGCAACATTCTGTATTTAGAAAGTTGGCCTCTAAGGCTCAACTCAGTATCTGCTCAACATCTTTGCTAACCTCTAGCCAAAGTGCTGGGTAGTTTTTCTTGAGCTCTGCAAGCACCTTACACCCTGTAGTGGGTTAAATGGTTAAATTGTGCCCCCAAAAAGATATGTTCAAGTCCTAACCTCCAATATCTGTGAATGTGACTTTATTCGGAAATAGAGTCTTTGCAGATAAAATCAAGTTAAGAAGTGTTCATGCTGGATGAGAGTGAGCCCTAAATCCAATGACCCAATGACAGGTGTCTTTTTCCTTTTTTTTTTAAGACTAAGTCTTGCTCTTGTCCCCCAGGCTGGAGTGCGATGGCGTGATCTCAGCTCACTGCAACGTCTGCCTCCCAAGTTCAAGCGATTCTCCTGTCTCAGCCTCCCGAGTAGCTGGGATTACAGGCACCTGCCACCACGCCCAGCTAATTTTTTGTATTTTCAGTAGAGACGGGGTTTCTCCATGTTGGCCAGGTTGGTCTCAATCTCCTGACCTCAGGTGATCCACCTGCCTTGGCCTCCCAAAGTGCTGGGATTACAGGCAGGAGCCACTGTGCCCAGCTGGGGTGTCTTTTTAAAAGAAAGCACGGAGAAATTTGGAAGGAGTCGCAGGGAGGAAGGCAATGTGAAGACAGAGGCAGAGATGAGGATGATACAGCTATAAGCCAGCGAACGCCATGAGAAGCTAGGAAGAGGCAAGGACGGATTCTTCCCTAGAGCCTTCAGAGTGAGCATGGCTCTGATGACAGCTTGATTCAGACTTCCAGCCTGCAGAACTGTGAGATGATAGATTTTATTTTGCTTTGTTTTGTTTGAAACAGAATCTCACTCTGCCACCCAGGCTGAAGTACAGTGGCACAATCAGCTCACTGTGACCTCAAACTCCTGAACTCAAGCAATCCTCCTGCCTCAGCCTCCTGAGTAGCTACGACTACATGCATGCACCACCACACCTGGTTAATGTCTTAATTTTTGTAGACATGGGGTCTTCTTATGTTACTCAGGCTGGTCTTGAACTCCTGGCCTCAAGCAATCCTCCCACCTTGGTCTCCCAAAGTGCTGGGATTACAGGTGTGAGCCACCATGCCCGGCCTTGTCTTAAGTCACCCTGCTTGTGGTAGTTTGTTGTGACAGTCCCAGGAAACTAATACACCCCTGGAGCCCACAAACACTTTCCCTCAGAGTTCTTGGTTGTGACAACGATTTACTCACAGCTAAGCACACTCTCGCTGTCTAATGGGAAGACAGTGAAAGAGCTATGGAGTGAATCCTTGAGCCTGAAGGATGGGTTGGCAGGCCATGGGGCAGCTGTCTGCACGTGATGCAGTGTTGCCTGTGCCTGCCCGTGCTGGGGTTGTGCAGTGAGAGGGAGATCTAGGACAGACCTAAAAATTAAGCACGTATCATGGTCATGCCTGTCGTGTTATTTCCTATAAGCATATGCCAGGGGAAAAGACCATGAGTGTGTGTTTTTGGTGTGTTCTTAGAGAGTGACCAGTAGAAAATGATCAATGCAGCAATGAAGCATCACTTACCGTGAAGGTACAAGTGCGCACTGCCGCCTGCTGAGATTGCAGTGTTTTTGAGGCTACTTTCCTGCTGTATGTGAGGCACTCTCTCCTGCGTGCCAGACATGCCATGAATCCAACAAAGAGCCTGTGCCCAAGATGCTTCCAGGTCAGCCCATGAATGCAGCACAGGCCACGGTCGACCTTGTGGGCTCCATTCTGATCCTGCTTACCCCCTATCAGGTTTACTAAAACCACATCCATCCCTGGTCATGCTGAAGATACTGGTATTATTTCTGTGATGCCAGATGAGTGATTAGGTAACAAAGACTGTATGACTTTAACGTTGTTGTTGTTGCACCTATTCTATGTTCTAGCAATGCACCAACTTGGATATCAAAAGCAGAAGAGAAGTCCTCAGCATGTGCGTCATCTCCTCTGGGAAGCCTGCTTGATGTATGTCTGCATTTGGGGTGATGTGTGGAATCAGTATTGAATGAAATCATGTTCAATGCCACGTGAGGAATGTGGTGCCAACCCATGGTAAAGGTCCTACATACAACACCCAGAGTAACTTTTCTCAACTATCCCAGTGCCACTTTCTTCCGGGGGCCTGGCAAAGCAAATCCAAGCTTCTCAGTTTTGCATTTGGGACTCTCCCCTTCCCGATTTCCTCGCCCCTCCTGACATTCATTGCCTTCCCAGCCTCGGCGGTAGTCAGACACCACCCTGCTCTCCCTCTGCACCTGGCTTGTTACCACCTTCATATGCCTTTGTTCCTGACTCAGGTTTCCCCAGCTCTCTCCACCAAACCAAGCAAACACAACTTTTCTCTTTTTCAGAAGCCAGAGGTCACTGGTCTTGTTCTAGATTCACAGCAGCAAAGAAGCATTGCCTACCTTCTCGTTTTATACAAACTCTCTTGCTAGAATGATACTGTATTTGCAACCTTTATGTGTGTCCAGCTTCCTAGTACTCTACTCATGTAAGTAAATAACAGCAATACAACTTTTTTTTTAATTTTTGAGACTGAATCTT
This sequence comes from Macaca thibetana thibetana, assembly GCF_024542745.1. Classification (NCBI taxonomy): domain Eukaryota; kingdom Metazoa; phylum Chordata; class Mammalia; order Primates; family Cercopithecidae; genus Macaca; species Macaca thibetana. The sequence goes on along the minus strand of NC_065581.1, from coordinate 114,962,812 downwards.
GCGCTGTTGCCCAGGCTGGAGTGCAATGACGCGATCTCAGCTCACTGCTGCCTCCGCCTCCTGGGTTCAAGTGATTCTCCTGCCTCAGCCTCCCAATTAGCCGGGATTATAGGCATGCACCACCACACCTGACTAATTTTTGTAGTAAAAATGAGGTTTCACCATGTTGGCCAGGCTCATCTCAAACTCCTGACCTCGAGTCATCCACTTGAGGTGGATCAGTGCCTCAGCCTCCCAGAGTGCTGAGATTATAAGTGTGAGCCACCGTGTCCGGCCAATACAACTTTTTAATTGTCCATAAAAATGTCACTCAAAAACCGTGCCCATCTGCCCATTCAATGAACAAGGAATAGCAGAGGAGGCAAAAACATAAAATTGTCAACTCTTGACAGTGCCCCTAGCAAAATTAAGCCTAATTAGTAGTCAAGTGTGGGTAAAATCGGGTAAGACCATAGATTTTCCCATTAGCAGAAGAGTAATTAAAATGACTTGCTTTAAAAAGAGTTTTGGGCTGGGCATGGTGGCTCATGCCTATAATCCCAGCACTTTGGAAGGTTGAGGCTGGTGGATCACTTGAGGTCAGGAGTTCAAGACCAGCCTGGCCAACATGGTGAAACCCCATCTCTACTGAAAATAACAAAAATTAGCAGGGCATGATGGCAGGTGCCTATAATCCAAGCTACTTGGGAGGCTGAGGCAGGAGAATCACTTGAACCTGGGAGGCGGAGGTTGTGGTGAGCCAAGATCACACCATTGCACTCCAGCCTGGGTGGCAAGAGCGAGACTCCGTCATGAAAAAAAAAAAAAAGTTTTGAAAATGAAGGGGATCTCCACATTCTGTCATTTAATAACAGGAAGCCCAGGGTTCTCTCAAATTTCCCATCAAAACATGGTTTCATAGCAACAGCCACTGAAAGGTAAGGTTCCTGTGATTTCGATTTTACTATCTATTATGCATTCTTTGTGACTCAGTCTAGATGGGTAAGAAATGTCACTTAAGATTAAATGTTTTTATGATGAGTGGAAAACAAAGATGATATATATTTTTCAGTAACTAAAAAGCAACCAATTTATTAAAAGACACTTGTAAAAGTATGATTGCTGAGTGTATTTAAACTTTCTTTTATTTAGCCTTTAATAGTTCTAATCAAAATCTTTGAAAATTCAACTGGTAAGAAAGATTAAGCTGAAACCTTACAGTGAGGTTGTAATAACTGAGAAATTTTAGGCTCCAAATAGTTTTGGTGTTTTTTTTTTAATTTTTTGTTTTTTATTTTTGAGATGCATTTCCACTTGGCATCCAGGCCGGAGTGCTGGCACGATCTCTGCTCACTGCAACCTCCACCTCCCAGGTTCAAGCAATTCTCCTGCCTCAGCCTCTCGAGTAGCTGGGATTACAGGTGCCTGCCACCATTCCCTGCTAATTTTTGTATTT